>NW_027361684.1:71700000-72190000 GCF_039654945.1 Dendrobates tinctorius | reverse complement strand
ATAGTGAATGGGCTACACACAAACACTTACACATAGAATGACTTTGATTAGTGAACGTGATAGGCCGCTCTGAACAAATGTGTTTTGAGGGAGCGCCTGAAACTATGCAAATTGTGGATAGTCCTAATTTCTTGGGGTAGAGCATTCCAGAGGATTGGCGAAGCACGGGAGAAGTCTTGGAGTCGGGAATGGGAGGTACGGATTAGTGCAGAGGTTAGTCAAAAGTCGTTTGCAGAGCGCAGCGGTCGGTTAGGCCGATAGACAGAAATGAGGGAGGAGATGTAGGGGGGTGCTGCACTGTGGAGAGCTTTGTGGGTGAGAACAAGTACTTTGAATTGGATCCTATAATGGACGGGTGGCCAATGTAAAGACTGGCGAAGAGCGGATGTGTTCGAGTAATGATTAGCCAGATAGTTGACCCTGGCTGTTGTGAATTTCCTTGCTCAGACTTCTGAGCCGAAGCTCTCTCTGCTCCCTCTGGTGGTTACAGGGAGTAGTGGAGCTGGCCAGGTTGATGGAAGTTTGCCACCTAACGATGATGATTGGGAACCGGGGATTACTGGCTGGGAGCATATAATTGAGCAGGCTTCCCTTGGTGGTTGCTGGTGATTTCCTCCTTGTGCATTTGGAGTTCTTTTGTCTTCTGCCTGATGTGCATGGCTCAGTTAAGTGATTCTTTTGCTAATCCTTTGCATAATCTGGTTGTGCCTTTTTTTATTTCTGCTTTGTTGCTAGGGTTCAGCGTACTCCCTGCTGGGGGCAGTGCTGGGCCCTGCTCTTATGTTACTGCTTGTGTCAGTTTTTTCAGTCCCCTGTTATGTTAGTATCTTTTACTGTGCTTCCAGTTCATACCAGAGTGCTGATCTAACGGGGGTGAGGTCGCGTGGCCTCAGGTTTATTGTATATCAGATGTGTTGGATTTTTTAGGGTTTTGTGCATGATTGCAGACAGTATCTTTTCTGTCCTGTCATGTCTAGACAGCTTGGGCCCCACTGTTTGCTCAGTCTGTTCTCTGCCTGTGTTTGCGTCTCATCTTGTCTCACCAACAATATATGTTTGGGGGCTGTCTATTCCTTTGTGGATCTGCTCCGGCGCAGTTTAGATTTCACCTTTCTGGCTTTAGGCTTAGTTAGTTCTCCGGCTGTGCTGAGGCATCTAGGGCATCATAGGAACGCTCCACAGCTACTGCTAGTTGTGTTGATAGGAACAGGGGTCTGCAATCTGCTTAGTTACCAACCTCTATGGTTTTCTGGTGGCTTAGCCTGTTCCTGCCATCCTCCTCGGTGACCCATTCATAACACCTGGCTGCTGCATTAAGTGTGGACTGGAGAGGGGATAGTCAAGTAACGGGGAGGCCAATTAATAGATTGTTGCAGTAATCCAGGCGGGAGTGGATCAATGCTACAATGAGGGTTTTTGTTGTTTCCATGGTGAGAAAAGGGCAGATTTTAGAGATGTTCTTTAGGTGTAAGTGGCAAGAGCAGGCAAGAGATTGTATATGGGATGTGAAGGAGAGATTGGTGTCAAACATAACACCCAGACAGCATGCCTGCTGCCGGGGTGCTATTGTGGTGCCACCCACGGAGAGTGAAATGTCAGATTTAGGGAGGTCAGTAGACGGCAGGAGCAGAAGTTCAGTTTTGGAGAGGTTGAGTTTCAGATAGAGAGCAGACATGATGTTGGAGACTGTGGACAGACAGTCACTGGCGTTCTGTAGTACAGAGGGGGTAAGGTCAGGGAATGACATATATAGTTGTGTGTCATCAGCATAAAGAAGACACTGAAAGCCAAATCTGCTGATGGTCTGTCTAATTGGGGCCATGTAGAGAGAGAAGAGAAGGGGGCCAAGGACAGAGCCCTGAGGTACCCCGACAGCGAGAGGAAGAGGAGATGACGTGGAGCCAGAGAACAAAACACTGAAGGAGTGGTCAGAAAGATAGGATGAAAACCAGGAGAGAGCAGTGTCCTTAATGCCGAGTGACTGGAGCCAAGAGAGTAGGAGACGGTGGTCAACAGTGTCAAAAACTGCAGATAGTTTGAGAAGAATGAGCAGAGTGGTCACTTGTGTTTTGCTGTCAGAAGGTCATTGGTCACTTTGATGAGTTCAGTGTCAGTCGAATGTAGGGGGCGGAAGCCAGACTGTGACGGGTCTAGAAGGGAGTGAGTGGAGAGGTAACGAGTGAAACAGGAGTAGACTAGGCGCTCCAAAGGTTTAGAGATGAAGGGGAGACTGGAGACTGGTCTGTAGTTGTTTGTGCAGGATGGGTCAAAGAGCGGGTTTCTTTCGCAATGGAGCAACGATTACATATTTGAAGGAGGATGGGAAAATGCCCGAGGAGAGGGAGAGATTAAAGATTGCAGTTAGGAGAGTTGAGATGACTGGAGAGAGAGACTGGAGGAGATGTGAGGGAATGGGGTCGGTAGTGCATGTGGTCGGACGAAAAGAAGAGAGGAGTGTGGAGACTTGTCCTTCTCAAATCCCAGTGCCAGAACCGGAAGTCCTCATTGTACAGTCACTTATATGAACACCAAAACAGTGCCAATATAAATAAGTCCATACTGTATAATGCAAATCTGACACAGCCACATTAAATAAAAAA
The DNA here is from genome assembly GCF_039654945.1 of Dendrobates tinctorius. Classification (NCBI taxonomy): domain Eukaryota; kingdom Metazoa; phylum Chordata; class Amphibia; order Anura; family Dendrobatidae; genus Dendrobates; species Dendrobates tinctorius. Next base: position 72,187,400 of record NW_027361684.1, on the reverse strand, counting down.
AACAACAATAATAATGCATTTATGACTGTTATATACTCAGCGGCAAATTAAAATGTAGCTATTCATTGAAGTTCAAACTGGCCTGGTCTAGGCAGTGACGAAATACTGTGTTATGTATACTAATATGTAAAGCGTAACAATCATTTTATAGAAGATTTCATGTATAATAGGGCCTACATAATGTTTCTGATTGGTCAAAACACTGCTCTGAACAGCGTAGCTCATGTAAGAGCTGCACACACAAAGTAATGTGCGAATTAAATAGTAATGCTATCGATTTGTACATTCACTCTAGTAGAGGGGTGTACTATTGAGTATGTACACCGCTCTGTAAGTACAGCTCATAATGGTAAGACTGATTGGTGAGGGTCCCATGGCCATCAATTAGAAACACATATAAAAAAACTTTTACAAAATTACACTTTGAACAGAACATGAAAGGATCAGCTTGAATGACAGGTCTACCTATATGTACTGTAAATTCAGATAGACTTGTAAATGTATCAAAGCCAAACAAGAAGTTAGAAATGGTGGGGAATCACCTAGAGAAAACTTTCCCTTTACATTATCATGTAAAAATGTATAAGTTTGGGCACCACTGGTCAAAATTACTGTTATTGTGGACAGTTAAGCAAGTTGAAGATGAAATTATATATAAAAGGCCTAAAGTTAAAGATGACACGTTTCCTTTGCATTTTAGGCAGAAAAAATATTGTCATTTCTAACCTTTTTTAAATTACAAAAAGGAAAATGGGCCAATGGGAAAGTTTTGGCACTCTAACAGATTTGTATGATAACTTTGACCAAGGTTTCAGACCTTAATTAGCCTGTTAGAGTTATGTCTTGCTCATTAACATCTTTAGAAAAGGCAAGGTGATGCAAATTTTCCAGCTTTATAAAAATTCATCCTGCTCTAACCTTGTTCCAAAAAATAGCAGCCAGGGGTTCATCTAAGCTACTGCCTGGCACTCTGAAAATAAAAATGGTGGAGGCCCACAATGCAGGAGAAGGCTAAAAGAAGATGGCACTGATTTTTTATTCTCAGTTCGAATTGTAATTAAGAAATAGCGTTTAACAAAAACAGTGAAAGTCAAGATAAGGTCTGGAAGATTAAGCAAAATTTCAATGAGAGCTGCTGGTGGGATTGATAGATAGACAAATCAGAACCCACGGTTGCCTGAAAAAGACCTTCAGAAAGATGTAGCAGACTCTGGAGTTGTGGTACTTTGTTCTACTGTTTAGAAACAACGGCAAAAATATGGCCTTCATGAACTAGTCATCAGAAAAACTTCTGCTTCATCCTAACTATAAAATTCAGGGTCAGAAGCATGCAAAAGAACATCTAAGCAAGCCTGATGCATTTTGGAAACAAATCCTGTGGATCAATGAGGTTAAAACAAAACTTTTTGGTCACAATGATAAAAGTTACATATGTGTGGAGAAAAAAATTTCCAAACATCTCACCAATAGAGTTGAGCGATACCGTCCGATACTTCAAAGTATCGTATCGGATGGTATCGGCCGATCTTTAAAAAAAGTATCGGTATCGCCGATTCCGATACCGGAAGTCCCATTCAAGTCTATGGGACTTCCGGTATCGGAATAAGAAAAACCCTTTCCTGCCCTTGTACAGCCTCTCTGGGGTCTGTACGGGCCTTTCAGGGGGTCTGTGCAGGCTCCGGTGGTCTGTGCCGGCCTGCCGGGGGGGCTGTGCCGGCCTGCCGGGGGTCTGTGCCGGCCTGCCGGGGGGCTGTGCAGGCTCCGGTGGTCTGTGCCGGCCTGCCGGGGGGGCTGTGCCGGCCTGCCGGGGGGCTGTGCAGGCTCCGGGGGGCTGTGCCGGCCTGCCGGGGGGCTGTGCCGGCCTGCCGGGGGGCTGTGCAGGCTCCGGGGGGCTGTTTTTCCCACACAGACCCCCGGACATCAGCACAGCCCCCGGCAGGCCGGCACAGCCCCCCGGCAGGCCGGTACAGACCCCCACAGGGTGCACAGACCACCGGCAGGCCGGCACAGCCCCCCGGCAGGCCGGTACAGACCCCCACAGGGTGCACAGACCACCGGCAGGCCGGCACAGCCCCCCGGCAGGCCGGTACAGACCCCCACAGGGTGCACAGACCACCGGCAGGCCGGCACAGCCCCCCGGCAGGCCGGTACAGACCCCGGGCAGTCCACACAGCCCCCCGGCAGGCCGGCACAGCCCCCCGGCAGGCCGGCAGAGACCCCCGGAAGGCCCGAAATGACGGCGCATCATGATGCGCACACACCGCGCATCATGATGACGTCAGGCTGTCAATCAACTGAACTTCCGATTCCGATGCCGAATTCCGATATTGAAAAAATATCGGAAGTCGGTATCGGAATTCCGATACAGCAAGTATCGGCCGATACCCGATACTTGCGGTATCGGAATGCTCAACACTACTCACCAACCATTAAGAATGGGTGTAGACTAATCATTCTTTGGGGTTATGTTGCAGCTAATGGCACATGGAATATTTCACGGGTAGAGGGTAAGAATAAATTTAATGAAATTTCGACAAATTTTGATGCAAACATAATACCATCTGTAAAAAGCATGTAATTGAAAATAGGCTGGCTTCTGAAAATTGATAATGATCCTATACACATGTAAAAATCCACAATAAACTACCTCACGAAGCGCAAGCTAAAGGTTTTTCAATGGCCCTCACAGTCCACTGATCTGAACATCATTGAAAATCTGTGGTTAGTCCTCAAAATAGCAGTGAATGCAAGACGACCCAGGAATTTTACAGAACTGGAAGAATTTTCCAAGGAAGAATGGATGAAAATCCCTCAAGCAAAAATTAAAAGACTATTGCAAGAAAAAGTGTTTACCACCTGTGACACTTGCAAATGGGGGTACTGCTAGATAGATACTAGCCGTGAAGGGTGCCCAAACTTTTATATTGTTCCATTTTTCTTTTTGCAATTTTTTAAAATGTAAAAAATGATACCTTTTTTGCCTTAAATACAAATGAAATGTGTCCTCTTTAACTTTAGGACTTTTAGAGATCATTTCATCTTCAACTTGCTTAACTATTTACAATAATAGTAATTTTAAACAGGGGTGCCCAAACTTTTAAGGGCCCTTTAAACATAGTGAGATCGCTAGCGATATTGCTAAAGCGTCACCGATTTTGTGACGCAGCAGTGATATCACTAGCGATATCACTACATGTGATACTCACCTCCGACCGGCTCCCCCGCTGGTTACCGCTGATCGCACGAGATCGGCCTGGTCCATTTCTCGTCGTCGGCTTCCTGCTGGCACCGACGAGCGAGCCAAGGACACAGGCAGAAGACGGTCACCCTCGCCACGTCTGACAGGTGAGTACGACCACCGACCGCTGCTGCATTGCTAGTGAGATCTTCCGCACCAGCGATCCTGACCGGGTCATATCGTGGTCGGGATCGCTGGTGCATTGCTAAATGTAACGGGGCTCTTAAATGTCACTGTACATAGCACTTTTTATTACTATGTTTTTTATGAAAAATAACATAGCTTTTTAGATTGAAACATTGGTTCTTATAAGAAGGATGATGTTTCAGGCTTCCCATGATTAGGGCTGTATGTAACTGCTGACAGGTTCCAGCAAAGATATGTGAAATAAATGTTAACACTAATATTATTTAAATTTGAACTGTACGTTGCAGAAATTTTGAATAAATGAATAATACTGGTAAATGTCAGAACTTCATAATATATATTACCAGAGAAATATTTTTATCAGGAACTTTTTCCTTTCCTCAACTTATCTTCTACTTTGAAAAAAACTGTTCAACTCTATCTTGTTTAGCTCATTTTCAGGCAACACAGCCCTTTATACTATGTTAAGACAGGGAGGTTGGGTGAGGAGGGGAGAAGAGCAAAGTAAGGAAGCAGAGACAGGGAGACACAGAAAGAATGTGCTGAGATTTCTGGCTATATGAATAGGGCTTCTCCGGTGTGTTTGAGTATGTGATAGACACTGTTATTGTTTACAACCTGATTTCTCTCTATTGATTTACTTTTTTTCTCAGATACTTGATATATATGTATTAAAATGAATTAAACAATGTGAATCAGAGAGATCACCTTTTATAGCCTTTCTTCACCAGCTCAGCGTGAAGAGCAAATTGAGACATAGAGCCTACATAGGAAACAACTGGTGAAAATACAGAATACAAGTTATATAATACCCTGAATATTATTATTCACAGAACAGCATAATCTGAAATGTTACAATAAAGTATGGTTACCCTTAAACTTAAACTGAAAGTTCTGAAGGTTGATAACAGAAAAAAATCATGACTGACATTAGGCTAAAATATATTTCAATAATCATACAGTAATGCACTGATAGATATCCTGCTGTGTGATTAAGATGAACAGGTTCAGGTTAAATTGTTCTTTTGCTAGTTTAAAAAATGTCATATTGAATAATCTTCATATGCCAAAGGACATAAAAAATACTATAGAATTTTTTGCTAGATGCTTTGTACATAATCAGTCCAGAGTAAAAGTACATGTTGTTTGTTCAGGCATATTATTTTAGCAAGGGACAAAATTAAATACCTTGTAGCCAATTTAATCGTAAAAAGATTCATTATCTAATATATAAAGCTCAATGTGTGTGTGTGTGTGTGTGTGTGTATGTCCGGGATTGGCATCCGCACCATCGCAGCTAAAGCCACAAAACAATTTTGCCCCTATCTACCTAATGGGGAAAAGTGTGTGTGTATCAAGCCCGCCCCTCATTATGTCATAATGGTTGACTATGGGATGGAGGATGTGTGATGGGTATATGGGCACTGGACTATGGGATGGAGGATATGTATGATGGGTACATGGGCACGGGACTATGGGATGGCGGATATGTATGATGGGTATATGGGCATGGGACTATGAGGTGAAGGATGTGTGATGGGTATACAGTATGGGCACTCGACTATGGGATGGCGAATATGTATGATGGGTATATGGGCATGGGACTATGGGATGGAGGATATGTATGATGGGTATATGGGCACGGGCCTATGGGATGGTGGATATGTATGACGGGTATATGGGCACGGGACTATGGGATGGCGGATATGTATGATGGGTATATGGGCATGGGACTATGGGATGAGGATATGTATGATGGGTATATGGGCACGGGCCTATGTGATGGTGGATATGTATGACGGGTATATGGGCACGGGACTATGGGATGGCGGATATGTATGATGGGTATATGGGCACAGGACTATGGGATGGAGGATTTGTGATGGGTATATGGGCACTCGACTATGGGATGGAGGATATGTATGATGGGTATATGGGCACGGGCCTATGGGATGGAGGATGTGTGATGGGTATATGGGCATGGAACTATAGGATGGAGGATGTGTGATGGGTATATGGACACAGGACTATGGGATGGCGGATATGTATGATGGGTATATGGGCACAGGACTATGGGATGGAGGATATGTATGATGGGTATATGGGCACGGGCCTATGGGATGGTGGATATGTATGATGGGTATATGGGCATGGGACTATGGGATGGAGGATAATTATAATTTGTTATAACTAACCACAGTTAGTTACTATGCCCAGGCAGACCTGGGCTCTTCAGCTAGTAATATATATATACAGTGCGCTGCAAAAGTATTCGGCTCCTGGAACTTTTCAACCTTTTCCCACATATCATGCTTTAAACATAAAGATACCAAATGTAAATTTTGATGAAGAATTAACAACAAGTGGAACACAATTGTTATGTGAACGAAATTTATTGGTTATTTTAAATTTTTGTGGAAATTCAAAACCTGAAAAGTGGGGCCTGCAATATTATTCGGCCCCTTTAACTTAATACTTTGTTGTGCCACCTTTTGCTGCGATTACAGCTGCAAGTCGCTTGGGGTATGTCTCTATCAGTTTTGTACATCGAGAGACTGAAATTCTTGCCCATTCTTCCTTGGCAAACAGCTCGAGCTCAGTGAGATTTGATGGAGATCGTTTGTGAACAGCAGTTTTCAGCTCTTCCCACAGATTCTCGACTGGATTCAGGTTTGGACTTTGACTTGGCCATTCTAACACCTGGATACATTTATTTGTGAACCATTCCATTGTAGATTTTGCTTTACATTTGGGATCATTGTCTGGTTGGAAGACAAATCTCCGTTCCAGTCTCAGGTCTTTTGCAGACTCCAACAGGTTTTCTTCAAGAATGGTCCTGTATTTGGCTCCATCCATCTTCCCATCAATTTTAATCATCTTCCCTGTCCCTGCTGAAGAAAAGCAGGCCTAAACCATGATGCTACCACCACCATGTTTGACAGTGGGGATGGTGTGTTCAGGGTGATGAGCTATGTTGTCTTTACGCCAAACATATCATTTGGCATTGTTGCCAAAAAGTATGATTTTGGTTTCATCTGACCAGAACACCTTCCTCCACGTGTTTGGTGTGTCTCCCAGGTGGCTTGTTGCAAACTTTAAACAACACTTTTTATGGATATCTTTGAGAAATTGCTTTCTTCTTGCCACTCTTCCATAAAGGCCAGATTTGTGCAGTGTACGACTGATTGTTGTCCTATGGACAGACTGTCCCACCTCAGCTGCAGATCTCTGCAGTTCATCCAGAGTGATCATGGGCCTCTTATCTGCATCTCTGATCAGTCTTTTCCTTATTTGAGATGAAAGTTTAGAGGGATGGCCGGGTCTTGGTAGATTTGCAGTGGTATGATACTCCTTCCATTTCAATATGATCGCTTGCACAGTGCTCCTTGGGATGTTTAAAGTTTTGGAAATCATTTTGTATCCAAATCTGGCTTTAAACTTCTCAGTATCACGGACCTGCCTGTTATGTTCCTTGGTCTTCGTGATGCTCTCTGTACTTCAAACAGAACCCTGAGACTATCACAGAGCAGGTGCATTTATACGGAGACTTGATTACACAGGTGGATTATATTTACCATCATTAGTCATTTAGGACAACATTGGATCATTTAGAGATCCACATTGAGCTTCTGGAGTGAGTTTGCTGTAAAGGGGCCGAATAATATTGCAGGCCCCACTTTTCAGTTTTTGAATTTCCATAAAAATTTAAAATAACCATTAAATTTCATTCAACTTCACAATTGTGTTCCACTTGTTGTTGATTCTTTACCAAAAATTTACATTTGGTATCTTTATGTTTGAAGCATGATATGTGGGAAAAGGTTGAAAAGATCCAGGGAGCCGAATACTTTCGCAAGACACTGTATATGTTTGCATTATTGTTATAACTCTTAAACTAAACCATATGTCAAACTAGATTATGCATATGATATGTATGCTAAAACTATCCTTATGTTGAACAGTTATAAAACATGCTGTTGATATAAGTAAAGATAATCAAATATTTTGACATTCAAATCAACAGATTCAGCAAATATTTTCCAAAAATTTGTAACAAATACCACGTACTTCAATTGCCATAAAATATATATGCATAATACTGTTAGGTTTCTAAGATCTATATCCAAAACAATTTAAAGTCCCTAATGAAAACACAGCCTTAGATACACTTCACATGTCAGTACAAAAACACAAAGGAATGAGAAGGTTCATTTTTTACTGTTCTGTTGGCCATCCATTTGTAGCATCTGTGTGACATTCTTGTGACACGTACCAGAATAAATTCATTCAAGAACTTATTAATCTTTATGTGATAAAGTTGTGCAAAGATAATAGAGTGACATGTAAAAGTTTAGGCACACCTGGTCAAAGCTACTATTATTGTGAAAAATTAAGCAAGTTGAAGATTAAATGATCATCTAAAAGGCCTAAAGTTAGAGATAACACATTTCCTTTGTATTTTAGACAAAACAAAAATATAGATTTTCATCTTTTACATTTTTAAAGTTGCAGAAAGGAAAATGGACCATTGCAAAAGTTTGGGCACAATGCCTGGTTAGTACCTAGTATCACCCCTTTTTGAAAGTATCACAGCTTATTTTTTAGCGAGTCAAAAGTCTTTCAATTCATGTTTGAGGAGTTTTCATCTATTAATCCTTGGAAAATTCTCCCAGTTCTGTGAGATTCCTGGGTCGTCTTACATGCACTGCTATTTTGAGGTCTAGCCACAGATTTTCAATGATGTTCAGATCAAGGAACTGTGACGTCCTTTGTAAAACCTTTAGCTAGCACCTTTTGAGGTACTCTTTTGTGGATTTTGACATGTGTTTAGTATCATTATCCATTTGTAGAAGCTATCTTCTTTACAATTTTACATCTTTTTTACAGATGGTGTTAGTAAAGTTTGAATCAAAAATTTGTTTAAATTTCATTGAATTCATTAGCTGCTATGCAACCATAAAGAATGATTCATCTACTCCCATGCTTATTACTTGGCGAGATGGTCCATTCCTGAAATTCTGTGCCCTTTTTGTTCCACACATACCTTGTTCATTGTGGTCAAAGAATCATAGAATCAGAGAATGTTAGAGTTGAAAGGGACTTCAAGGGTCAGTGTGCCCAACCACCTGCTCAATGCAAGATTCACTAAACCATCTCAGACAGATGTCCGTCCAGCCTCTGTTTGAAGACTTCCATTAAAGGAGAAATCACCACCTCTTGTGGAAGCCTGTTCCACTCATCGGTCACCTTCCCATTCCGTTAAATTTCATAGCTTCTCATGTTTCTATGTGCAAATGAGAATAATGATGATCCCTCTACACTGTGACATCCCTTCTGATATTTGTGGCAGCAAGAGATGAGCGACTTTCGCAAAAGTCGGGTCGAACGAAATCGACCGATTATCGTGAAAAGTCGAAGGCCGACTGAAACACGAAACCCAATGCAAGTCAATGGGGAATCAAAGTCGGCAGGGAGTGGAGGACAGGAAACACACCTACAGTGCCCTTTTGAATGCCAAAAACATCAATTCTGATTACTGAAACATTTCAACCTTAATTTACTTCATAATACTAGTTACGCACTGAAAAATGGGGGTTATTTGGCTAAATTTGTGGGGGGTAGGGCTGGCTCCAGGTTTTCATGTGCCCTGGGCCAAAGTGCGCCCCTTTAACACATAGCACAACTCATGATGCTCCGATACGGCAGTGAAATAGCGGTATCGTACAATAAAAAATCCTTCACTTTTTACATCTCATGACTGATATCCATTTTAAATTTTCCAATAGCTCCAAAATCGGACAGTATATTATTCCATACAGTATTATGGCCACTGCATAGTGCGCTATACAGAGTAATGAGGCCCATATATTTCTCCATACAGAACCATTGGTCCCATATAATGTTTGAAACAGTATATGATGAGCTCCACATAATGTTACAGTATATGTTGGTCCCCATGGATGAAGCTGCACTGTCTGATGGGCCCAAATAATGCTCCATATATAATGGGTCCCATTTCTAATGCTCTAGTGTATAATGGGCCCTGTAAATGCTGCTCCAGTGTCTGATGTCCACCTTTGGAATGCTCCAGTGTATGGTGGGCCCCATGTATCATTCTTCAGAGTATAGTGCTCCCCAAAAATTGCTGTCCCAACATTGAAAACAAATAAATAAGTCTCCTCGCTAGGGAATCCGTGTACTAGTCTAGGCATACAGACGTGATGTCATTGAGCTCTCTGATCAGAATATCACTGTCAGGAAACGCGGAAGACGTCATGGCGGTGGAGCAGGGAGAGGTAAGAATTTCAACTTTGCAAGTGCTGTGATCCTGAGCAAGCAGGGGGGCCCACTCGTTGGCGACGGCACAGGGCCCCTCATAGTACGGCGGTGTATCTGACGGCAGGTGTGCACCCCCACCATCAGAGACACTTGATTGTACTATGAGGGACCCTGTGCCAGTGCCCGTGCCCAAGAGTCAGCCCACCCACCTGTCCAGGGCAACGGCAGTCGCACGGTTGCATGCGCTAGGTGGTGACCCCGGCCATGGGGGGAGGAGGCAGCCCAGTTAGGGAGGTTTACAAAATGGCATATGTTGCAACATGTGGGATATTCACCTGCTGCTAAAGGCAAAATTTGTCAAGTCCCAGAAAGAGGAGGACCAAAGAAAGCCATTTTTCTGGCAACCAATGTGTCATCAGAGTAAGGTGTGACAAAATCCTTGAAAACCCATGCATGGTTCATTTCAATGAAGGTTAGATCATCCACATTTTGGGTCAAGAGACGGGTCCTTTTTTCTGTCAGGATTGATCCAGCAGCACTGAAGACTCTTTCCGATAGCACACTTGCAGCTGGGCAAGCGAGCTCCTGTAAGGCATATTGTGCCAATTCAGGCCAGGTGTCCATTTTAGCGGCCCAATAGTCAAAATGGAATGACCTGTGAGGGAAAACATCGATATGGGACAAGAAGTAGTTTGTAACCATAGTTGACAAGTGCTGTCTCCTGTCACTTTCAATCGATGCAGTATTACCAGTCGTGTGAGCGGGACTTGAAAAATCAGTCCACAACATGGTCATGAAACCCCTGTCTCCAATGCCACTTCTGATGTGTGCACCACCAACACCTCTTCCAAGCTGCCCCCGGCCCCTACGGCTCGTGTGAGAACCATCACTGCTGCTGTGTGCTGGGAAAGCCTCAACCAACCGGTTTACCAGAGTTGCTTGTTTGTTAGCCAATATTAGGTCAAGGTTCTTCTGTGGCATGATGTTTTGGAAATTGCCTTTATAGCGTGGATCCAGGATGCTGGCCAACCAGTAGTCGCCATCGTTCATCATTTTGGCAATGCGGGGGTCCCTTTTTAGGATCTGCAAGGCATAATCTGACATGTGGGCCAATGTTCCCGGTGTCAATGATGCACTGCGAGTGCTGGGTGGAGGAGCACTTTCTGGCCAATCCACATCCCTCCAGTCACGCACAAACCCTGTACCAGACCTTGCCACACCAACAATTTCTCTTGCCCCACGAGAAGCATCCTCCTCCCCTAAATAATCATCCCCATCATCATCCTCCTCTTCCTCTTCTTCCTCCACCTCATCCAGGAGAGTTCCCGGAGCAGACAATGGCTGACTGTCATCAAGGTTTCCCTCCTCCTCTTCCTCATCATCCTCGGCTGCAGACGCCTGCTCCTTAATGTGCATCAAAGTTTGCATGAGCAGACGCATAAGTGGGATGCTCATGCATATGATGGCGTTGTCTGCGCTTACTAGCCGTGTGCATTCCTCAAAACGCTGAAGGACTTTACAGAGGTCTTTAAGCTTCGACCACTGCACACCTGTCAACTCCATGTCTGCCCTTAAAGTGCCTGGCCGTGTATCCTCCCACAAATGCATTATGGCCTGCCTCTGTTCGCACAGCCGCTCAACCATGTGCAGGGTGCAGTTCCACCTTGTTGCAACGTCGATAATTAGGCGGTGCTTGGGAAGGTGGAGCAATCGCTGCAGCTTCTACATACGACTGGAGTGTACCGGTGACTGGCGGATATGCGAGCACAGTCTTTGGACCTTCTGGAGCAGGCCTGTTAACTTTGTATAATTATTGAGGAAGCATTGCACCACCAGATTCAAGGTGTGAGCCAAGCAAGGTATGTGTCTGAGTCTTGAAAGGGCTATGGTTGCCACAAAATTTTGGCCATTATCACTAACTACCTTGCCTGCCTCAAGATGTAGACTGCCCAGCCATGACTCAGTTTGTCGCTGAAAGTAGTCGGCCAGTACCTCCGTGGTGTGTCTTTCGCCCAAACACATCATCTTCAACACAGCCTGCTGATGCTTTCCACTAGCTGATCGATAGGGGGACACCTCATGTGCAACACTGGCAGCTGCGTATGGAGTGCTTGTGCGACTGCATTCTGTGGACGAGCTTTCGCTTCTGGAGGAGGAGGAGGGTCAAACGCCTACAGACAACTGTTTCCTATACCGTGGGCTAGGCAGCACTGTCCCACCACCTCTGTCCCCTGTGGACCCTGCATCCACCACATTAACCCAATGCGCAGTGATGGACACGTAACGGCCCTGGCCATGCCTACTGCACCATGAATCAGTTGTGAGGAGCACGTTTCCACTCACTGATTGCTTGAGTGCATGTACAATGCGGTCTTTCACATGAAGTTGGAGGGCTGGGATGGCTTTGTGAGAAAAGAAGTGGTGACTGGGTAGGTCATAGCATGGTACTGCGTAGGCCATGAGTTTGCGGAAAGCTGCGCTTTCAACCAACCGATAGGGCATCATCTCTAACGAGATTAGTTTGGCAATGTGGGCATTCAAACCCAGTGTACGCAGATGAGAGGAAGAGTACTTTCTTTTCCAACTCATAGTCTCTGGTAGGGTGAGCTGGATTTTAGAGCTGCATATGGTCGAACTAGCGGTGGACATGGCGGACTGAGAGAGGGTTGATGATGGTGATGGAGTTGGTGTTCTTTCTGATGGCCTAGATTCAGTCTTTTGTTGCAATAACAGTGTGATTCCCTGACTGATTTGCCCTTGCGACGACAACTCAACATTTGCTGCTGGTGGTGTGCTAACCGGTGGGCTTACAGTGGGGGAAACAATGTAGTGTTGCTGACTACCTTCTTTGGGAGCAGTTGCACATGTGGTCCGTGGGTTTTGGTAGTCCGTCCACGCTTGCAAGTGCATGGTGGTTAAATGTCTTACCATGCAACTGGTATTCAAATTTCTCAGATTTTTCCCTCGGCTAAAGGTCTTTGCCCACTTCTTACATATAACCTTTGCCTGATCATTAGGATTTTGTTCAACTGTGCTATTTTGACCGTCTGGCCAAGCTCTCCTGCAACTCTTTTGGTTTTTGTAACCTGTTTTTGGACTGCTCCGGGCCTGCCAGATAACAGCTGTTGAGATGTCGATGCCCGCTGCGAACGCTCCTCCTCCTCTTCTGAGCTATTGGCAGCGGCACCCTCTTCCCCCAATGGATGCCAATCTGGGTCAACAACTGGGTCATCCATCACCTCCTCTTCAATGTCATGTGCACCTTCCTCTGTGTCACCGTGTATGGTGGTATAGTATGCGGGAAGGGGTACCTGAGTTTCATCAGGGTTAGATTCTGCCTCAGTACACTGCGAGGACAATGTAGTGCTCTGAGTGAATGTACCAGCAGATAAATCTAGCAGTGGCTGTGCATCAGTGCACTCCATGTCAGATTCATCTTGGCCTTGGTAATTCACGATTTGAATTGATAACCCAGGCATGGTATGTGAAAACAGCTCCATGGAGAAATCTGTAGTGTGGACTGCCGCATCCTTCAATTTTGGTTGGGGTGAAGGACACAAGGAAAGGTGTGGTTCATGACCATGAGCCTCCAATGACGACTCAGTGCTTTTATTTTTTAAAACTTCAGAAGAGGAGGCGATAGAACTGGAGGCTGAGTCAGCAATGTAAGCCAAAGCTTGTTCTTGAAGCTCCGGCTTTAAAAGCGGTTTACCTACTCCCAGAAAAGGGAGCCTTCGAGGCCTTGTGGAGCCAGATGATGACGCAGGCTCAACACCTCCTGCATTAGGTGCTATTTTGCTTTTGCCACTACCAGCAGATCCACCACCAACACCAACACCATCATTACCAGCTGCCAATCCCCGACCACTTCCACGGACTCTTCCAACACACTTCCTCATTTTTGGGGAAAATGTACCCAAAAAACCACCAACTATATGGTACTGTAAAACAAGGTACAAGGTGTATATAGGAGTGGGGAGAATTTGAATCTCTCTAGACTTCAGGACACAGTTGGATTCTGTCAGGCCCTGTTTATATTACACCGCAATGTGACAGGCAGATTCTGGATGGTGTAAGAAAGGTGTATAGAGGACTGTGGAGAATTGGAATCTCTCTAGACATCAGGCACAGTTGGATTCTGTCAGCCCCTGTTTATATTACACCGCAATGTGACAGGCAGATTTCTGGATGGTGCAAGAAAGGTGTGTAGAGGACTGTGGAGAATTGGAATCTCTCTAGACTTCTGGACACAGTTGGATTCTGTCAGGCCCTGTTTATATTACACCACAATGTGACAGGCAGATTATGGATGATGTAAGAAAGGTGTGTAGAGGACTGTGGAGAATTGGAATCTCTCTAGACTTCAGGACATACTTGGATTCTGTCAGGCCCTGTTTATATTACACTGCAATGTGACAGTCAGATTCTGGATGGTGTAAGAAAGGTGTTTAGAGGACTGTGGAGAATTGGAATCTCTCTAGACTTCAGGACACAGTTGGATTCTGTCAGGCCCTGTTTATTTTACACCGCAATGTGACAGGCAGATTCTGGATGGTGTAAGAAAGGTGTATAGAGGACTGTGGAGAATTGGAATCTTTCTAGACTTCATGACACAGTTGGATTCTGTCAGGCCCTGTTTATATTGCACCGCAATATGACCGACAGAAATTGCCAAGTGTATGACAAACTACAAGGTGTATATAGAATTGGGAGAATTGGAATCTCCCTAGAGTGTAGGTCTGTAAGAACGGACATACTCCTCGACTTTTCCTTACAGAGTCACACGTAGATAGCTTCAATTTGGCCATGATAGCAGCCATTACACGGTACTGAGAGAGGAGCGTGCACGTACACCACTGTACGGTGTATGTAAAATTGTCAAGCTCTGTGTTTTTGTAAACGGACTGACACACGCTGTCTCTCTCTAGTTTTGAATGTAATCAAACAGCAAATATACTAAACTGTTTGAAAAACGGGAAAAACTATAAGGTGTAGGTCTGTAAGAACGGACAAACTCCTCAACTTTTCCTTACAGAGTCACACACGTAGATAGCTTCAATTTGGCCGTGATAACAGCCGTTACACGGTACTGAGAGAGGAGCGTGCACCGCTGTACGGTGTGTGAAAAAATGAACCCTCACTACCTCACCAGGACAAAGCAATACAATTTGGATTGCTTTTAAAAAAGCAGTGTGAACACCAGTGTGCACACAGCAATGCAGCTAGCCTTAAAAGGCAGGCTAATCACCACCAGCGCTGCTGCACAAAAGCAAAAATCTTCTCCTTTCTCTGCACAGTAACTACAGTGAAAAGCGCTCTGCATACAAAATCAGCAGCTGCAGCAGCTCTCCCTATTCTGAGATCAGCATGAGTAACATGGCGGTCAGCGTCCCTGCCCTTTTATACCCCCTGTGACGCCACACAAAGCAAGCCAATCACTTGCATGCCCTACTCCAAGATGGTGGTGACCGCTGCCTATGTCATCACGTTGCCCACAGTGTCCGTTCTTCCTGATTGGCTGAAAAAGGGTGCTAAAGCATCTTTTGAAACGCGACTTTGGCGCTAAAGTCGCCGACCTCATGGCCGACCTCACGCTAAGGTCGGGTTTCGTTCCATGAAATCCGACTTTGGCGAAAGTCGCCAACTTTTGCCAATTTTTTCGAACCGTTTTGCTCAACTCTAGTGGCAGCTATTAAGTCTCCTCTAAGCCTCCCAGGTACTTTAATCTCTCCTCATAGGTCATACTTTGCAGTTTGCTTAAAATACTGGTATTTCTTTGAATTTGCTTCAGTTTTTCAAATTTTTTAAAAATCTGGTTACCAGAACTGGAAGCAGTATTCCAGATGAGGTCTACCCAGGAGGCATAGATGGGGATAATGACTTCACATGATCTAGATGTTATGCTTCTCTTAATACATCCTAGAACTCTATTTGCCTTTTTTTGCTGCTTCACACTGTGAAGTCTTTTTCACATGTGATGTTGCTTAGTTCTATTCCTCTCATTCTGTAGATGTCATTTTCATTTTTCTTGCCCAGATGTAGAATTTTGCATTTCTCCCTATTATATTTTAATTCCCAGATTGGGGAAACACTCTTTGGATGACCATAATATTTAACTTTTATTTCTATTAATTAAAGTAAAGTATATGCAAAGTGTATAAAACATTTTGTCCCTAATCTGTCTCAAAATTTATATTGATAAAGTGTATAGCACACGGGATGCTAATACATGTTGGTAGACTAGAACTACAAATATTAGCACCAGCGTCCCCCCGACATATTTCACCATGCTAGAGGCGTCATTAAGGGACAGAACATAGGCTTAATGGAGGCCAGCCAAACAAGCCATCTATATATAACTTTTGAATGCCTGAAGACTAGGTAATAAGCGAATGTGCTCGCCACTACTCGGCACTCGCCCGAGTATCACTGTACTCAGTGTAATCGATGAGCACCGAGCATTTCTGGGATTACTTGGCTGGAACTCCAGTCTCCACCCAGCATTTTTGGTGGACTTTAGAGACCCAATCACGCTGCTGGGATTGTCTGCCAGGCAATGAAATGCCACAGCCATTTTTGTTGTGGTCATGCAGTGATTGGCTGGCCACACAGCATCATCAGGCGCATTCAGCTCCGGATTGAGAGAATGTAGGGAGAGCGGCTTCCTTGATAGGGTCAGAATTGGGGATTTATTAGTTAGTGTGGTGTCTACCATCCTAAATACTCACATCCAGCTAAACCAAGTCCTTTTAAGGAATAATTCCGGAGTATATAGGTTCCAGTGTTAGGCAGGCAGGGTAGTGTACGTCGCTCTATACACATCACTGCAAGGCCTGCAGGCACTGTATGTGTGTATATAGATCATTGCATACATCAAGAGGGTCCATTCCCATCCTGTGTTCTGGTGCTGCTGCTACCTGTATAATATATTAGCCATATATAGCTAGCCCCAGGTGTAATAGGAATACAGGCCACATATCTTTTGGTGTGGTATCTCCGTGTCAGCTCATATCTGTGCATGCTCAAAGTTTGGCCAGTTTACGGCTGTTTTCTTTTTTTTTGCATGGCTGTCACTTTTGGTTAAATACAGCAGTATTTAGTAAAAAAAAATACAGGCCACATATTTTTTGGTGTGGTATCTCCGTGCCAGGTCATATCCATATGTGCTCAAAGTTTTGCCAGTTTACGGCAGTTTTCTTTTTTTGTCCTGGGTGAAACTGTACTTATATACAGCACTCGTTAGCCCAAAAATAAAGGGCACAAATTTGTCATAGTGGTATCTCCGTGGCAGATCATATCTATGCGTGCTCAAAGTTTGGCCAGTTCACGGCTGTTTTCTTTTTTTTTTGCCTAGCTGTCACTTTTGGTTAAATACAGCACTAGTTATCCCAAAAATTAAAAAAAATAGGGCACACATTTGTCGCAGTGGTATCTCCGTGCAGCTCATATCTGTGTGTCCTCCAAATTTTGCCAGTTTACGGCGGTTTTCTTTTTTTTGTCCTGGGTGAAACTGTACTCATATACAGCATTATGTTGCATTTATTTTAAAAAAGGCCACATTTTACAGTGGGGTCTATCTCTGACACGCCTAATACATCCGTGTGCCAAAAAATGAGGCATTTTAGGCCTAAATTCCCCTTTTTTGGGCAGACTGTCACTCTCGTTATATCCAGCAGTCTTTTGCATCCACCAAAAAACAAAGAAACATATTTTACAGTGTCGTATATATGTGACACACCTCATACGTGCGTGTGATAAAAATTTGTGGATTTTAGGTGGTTACTCCATTGTTTGCCTGTCTGGTGCTCAAGTTATATACAGCAGTTTGCTGCATTTTTTTTAAAAAAAACAGGCCAAATGTTACAGTGGGGTCTATCTCTGACTTGCCTCATTTATCCATGTGCCATAATTTCAGGCATTTTAGGCCTAAATTCCCTTTTTTGGGCAGTCTATCACTCTTGTTATATATACGCAGTGCCTGGGCTGACAAACATTTCCTCAGGGGGGGTACATTTTTTAAAAATATATTATGGGCATCATAGACACCCTTGCCAAAAATTTAACTGCCTGTAGCTGCACAGTAAACGTCAACCCTGGTGATTTAGTGGTGGAGAATGAGGAGACATAATGATAAATCATGCTGAAATCAAGCAAATAAATAAAAAATGTGAATCTATCTATGAAAGAAAATAACAAAAGGGAGGGGCGAACACAGGTTCATAGATATGAAGCCTGAATGTGTCCAACAAGATATGTTTGTCCCTAGCAACAGCTCAGAGACAGGGATAAGATAAAATATAATAATTTTTCAAAATTTTTCTATTGTAGAGGTATACATTAGGTCCTAAGAGGATGGTCCAGAGATAGTAAAACTGGAAAATATAACAATAAATGGGAAGAATATACGTACATCTCATTTTTATGACAGTTCCCCCTAGGGGAATAACATTTGTTTTGGTTTCAAATTAGTAACAGGCATCATAAAAACACCCTTGCTCAAAAATTGAGTGACTCTTGCATCACAGAATACATTTACCCTGGTGTTCTACTGGTTATGGATGATGAGGTTGAGGATAAGAAGGAGGATATCACCAAACAGACCAAATCAAGATGCGTATAGCCATGTGTGGTTGTGAAGAGGTGCATGAGAATACACCTCCACAAAAAAGACAATGTATTTGAGGTTATGTTTCGCTGTTTCCATTCGGTGGTGTAGTGAAGTCTTGCTCAACCCAGCCCTTGTTCATTTTTATAAGAGTTAGTCTGGTAGCATTGTCAGTTGACAGACTGATGCATATCCAATAATTAAAAGACACAGAGGAATCCCGGAGAACGGTTGTACGATCTGCAAGATACTCCCTCAGCATCTTCCCAAACATTCATAACTGGCTTAGTGATCGGACCCAAAGAGTGGTCGTAAATGGCTGCACATCCAGTTGGAAGAATGTCTCAAGTGGGGTACCACAGGGCTCTGTCCTGGGCCCTGTATTGTTCAACATCTTTATCAATGATTTAGATGAAGGAATTGAGGGTAAACTGATTAAATTTGCTGATGACACAAAGCTAGGAGGGATAGCTAATACTAGAGAAGAGAGAGAGAGGATTCAAAAAGATTTAAATAAACTGGAGAAGTGGGCAGCAACTAACAGAATGGTTTTTAACAGGGAGAAATGCAAAGTACTACATCTGGGCAATAAAAATGAAAAAAGCATATATAGAATGGGAGGAATAGGGCTAAGTGACAGCACATGTGAAAAAGACTTGGGTATACTAATAGATCACAGACTGAATATGAGTCAACAGTGTGATGCAGCAACAAAAAAGGCAAATGCAATTCTAGGATGTATTAACAGAAGCATACAGTCTAGATCACGTGAAGTCATTATTTCCCTCTACTCCTCTTTGGTCAGACCTCATCTGGAATATTGTGTCCAGTTTTGGGCACCACATTTTAAAAAAGACATCAACAAACTGGAGCAAGTTCAGAAAAGAGCGACCAGAATGGTGACCGGTCTGCAAACCCTGTCTTATGAGGAAAGGTTGCAGGATTTGGGAATGTTTAGTTTGCAAAAGAGAAGACTGAGAGGAGACTTAATAGCTGTCTACAAATATCTAAAGGGCTGTCACATTGTAGAAGGATCAACTTTATTCTCATTTGCACAAGGAAAGACTAGAAGCAATGGGATGAAACTGAATGGGAGGAGACACAGATTAGATATTAGAAAAAACTTTTTGACAGTTAGAGTGATCAATGAGTGGAACAGGCTGCCACGAGAAGTTGTGAGTTCTCCTTCAATGGAAGTCTTCAAACAGAGGCTGGACAGACATCTGACTGGGATGATTTAGCGAATCCTGCTTTGAGCAGGGGGTTGGACCAGATGGCCCAGGAGGTCCCTTCCAACTCTACGATTCTATGATTCTATTCTATGATTCTATTGCACTTCTTGTGCCAGCACCCTTTGCTTCTGTGCCGACATGATGGGAGGGTCTGAGAAAACTGTCCCAGGACTTTGCCATTGTTCCCTTGCTTGAGCTGGATTGTATTTCTGTTTCTCTTGCTTGGACTCCTTGGTTGTAAAACAAACACTGATGTCTGCTACCAGCGATCTCTCATGGGGAAATTTTTTCAGTAATACTGCTACAAGAGCCCTCTGGTACAGCAACATTTTTGTACACCTCTCTGCCTCTGGAAAAAGAGATTGAAAGTTCTCCTTGTAGCGTGTGTCTAGAAGTGACACCAACCAGTAATGAGTGTCACCGAAAATTTTGATAATGCGAGGGTCATGGGAAACGCAGCGCAACATAAATTCAGCCCAATGTGTCCCAGACTGATAACAGGCAACACTTCCGTGTCATCACATAGGAGACAACTGACCATGCTGCCCTCCTCCTCCTTGTCCTCAAGCCTACAATACTTACAGCAAACCTCAGTAAGATCATAGTGCAAACATCATTGTAAATACATTCTTGTAAATACACCCCTGTATTTTTAAGCTCCCCCACCTCATTTCAGATTGTAAGTTGTCACGAGCAGCATTGTTTTATTTGGGTTAAATTATTATTATTTTTGTCACTTAGTGTACATTCTAAGCTATCACAAGCAGGGTAGTTTTATTTCAGTTTAATTATTGGATTATTGCTATCATTGTTTTTTAGGACTGCTGTGTTTTAAACTGTAAATATGTTTTCGCTCCATGATAACTTTCAATATTCAAATTAGAGCACAGATAAGCAGGATAGAGTCGTTAATTATCATGTAATTGACGCTCACCCTCTTGGTGGATTCCTCAAAGTTGTGGAGGATGGTACACATGTCTGACATCCATGTCCACTCCACTCCTGTGATCTTATGTGTGAAGTCAGAACTGAATACCGACAACCTTGTTGATGCTGGTAGACTAGTCACCAACTGCCCTCTTCTGCTCACAAATCCTTTCCAACATATGTAGTGTAGAGTTCCAATGCCTGGTGAGCCCGAAGCTGCAAATGCTACTGAAGCACGGCAAGGGTGGATGAAGCTGTAGATGACTTTCTAAAATGGGTACAAAGAGCGTTGTTCTTTTGCCAGCAGATCTGGCAGCTCCGTGTCGCTTTTCAGAAAACATTGACCAATGAGGTTAAGCACATGAGCCAGGCATGGCACATGTGTGAGCTCGCCTCACCACAGAGCAGCCACCAGGTTCCAGCCATTGTCACACACAACCATGCCTGGCTGTGGGTTCAGCGGTGTCAGCCACAGGTGTGTCTGCTCTTTCAGAGCTGTCCACAACTCTTCATCTTTGTGTGGTTTGTTACCTAAGCATATTTAGCTTCAGCACAGCCTGTTGCCACTTTGAGGCAGTGCTTCCAGTTTGTGACTGATGTGCTACTTTTGGAGATAGAGGCTGAAGAGGAGGCGAAGGAGAAGGAGGAGGTTCAGGAACTGTAGACTGGGGGCAAACCAGATTGATGTAGGGCCTGCAATACTCGGGGTTGGGAGGAGGTGCACCATACCAAGATCAGAGTGGGTCCCAACCTTGATCAGGACCCATTGAAGCACGGCAGCAAGAAATGGCTGTAGTCCGCACTCTGCACATTTCTCCCGTGTCGATGCCTGCATATTCCTGTATAAAGCCTTGTATTTTGAATGGTGAGTGCCATCCTTCATTTCTTTGCAACTGGATCTTATATATTGTGATTTTTCAGACTGAGCACTCGTTCATACTGGAGTGGCTTCGGCAACATGAATTGGTGTGACCTCTTGGATTGTATTCTGAGGTCGGGGCAGCGCAGCAGTGCTAAGCTCTTTGCTTATATTTGGAACTTTGAAATAATTGAAATCTTGGTAAACTAAATACGTTTAACAAGAAACATAAGAAAATAACTCAGCACTGACAGCTGTGAAATCATTTATTGTGAAATCACAAACCCTAACTTTCATCTTCAAATATTCATACGGGAAAGTAGCAGGGTGCAAGGTTACTAGTGGGGTACCACAGCGTTCTGTATTGGGCCCCCTACTATTTAATATATTTACTAATGATCTAGTGGATGGCTTACACAGTAAAATATCAGCATTTGCAGATGATACAAAACTGTTGTGAGTTCATTTTCCCCTTCACCATTGAGGTCTGGTGAGCTCCCTCTTCTGGTGAAGGAAGGTAGTGATTACCAAACACATGTGCAGGATGATGATGACTGGGTGACTGGAATTGCTGACTGGATATAAGGCAGCCGACGCCCTTCTGCCTTGCGGGTGATTTCTCTGAGGGATTCTAGGAGACCAGTCTGATTCCTGCTCCTCAAAAGCTAAGTTTTCTGCTCTGCTTTTTGCATTTGTGTTTTGGTTTTGTTTTGCCTTGTTTTTCTGGATTTCTGCCACTCCCTGCTGGGGTGAGCTGAATTCCTTTTTGCTCTGTCTTCAGAAAATACCTGACTACTCATATAGTCTTTTTGAAGCCTAGCGTCTTCAGGGTTTTTTTCCCTATCAGTCTGTTGGCTCTTGTTTTGATAGGGTTTTGGGCGGATTGCAGACAGCAGCTTTTCTATCCTGTCCTATTTAGTTAGCTTGGGCCCCATCATTTGCTCAGCCTATCTTTCTATCTGTGTGAGTGTTTTTTCATCTTGCTTCACCATCATTATATGTTGGGGGCTGCCTATTGCTTTGGGGTCTGCTCTGGGGCAGTTTAGATTTCCCTTTCTGTCTTTAGGCTATTTAGCTCTCTGGCTGTGATTGAGGGGTCTAGGGCACCGTAGGAACCCCCACGGCTACTGCTAGTTATTGTTGATAGGTTCAGGGGTCTGCAATCCGATAGCTGCCAACTTCTCTGGTTTTCTGGACTTAGCTAGTTTTTGCTTCCTACGATGACTCATTCATAACACAAAACTATGTAAGGTAGTTAAAACAAAGGAGGACAGTTGGCAACTACAGACAGATTTGAGTAAATTGGAGAACTGGGCTGAAAAATGGCAAATGAGGTTTAACACAGATAAGTGTAAGGTTATGCACATGGGAAGGAGAAACAGATGCTATAATTACTTACTAAATGGGAAACTGCTGGGGAAATCAGACATGGAAAAAGTCTTAGGCATCTTAGTCAATAAGAAGCTAAATTGGAGTGCCCAGTGTCAGGCAGCTGCCACCAAAGCAAATAGGGTCATGGGATGCATTAGAAGAGGTCTGGGGACACGAGATGAAAACATAATTCTCCCTCTGTACAAATCACTCGTCAGACCACACTTGGAGTTTTGTGTGCCATTTTGGACACAGGTGCTCAAGAAAGAGATTACTGAAATTGAAAGGGTTCAAAGGCAGGCTACTAAAATGATAAATGGAGTTGGTTCACTACAATACCCAGAAAGGTTATCAAAATTAGGTCTATTTACTCTAGAGAAGAGAAGACTTAGGGGAGACTTAATATATATGTACAAGTATGTCAGAGGGCAATACTGAGATCTCTCCAATGAACTGTTTGTACCAAGGACTGTGACAAGAACAAGGGGGCATTCTCTTCGTTTGGAGGAAAGACAATTTCTGCACCAGCATAGAAGAGGGTTCTTCACGGTAAGAGCAATGAGGCTCCGGAATTCTCTTCCTGAGGAAGTGGTGATGGCCAACTCACTGAATTTAAGAAAGGAATGGATGCTTTTCTTGTGAGTAACAGTATAGAAGGTTACGAATAACAGAATATTATAGGTAGATGGTTGACCAAGCTTAGGGGAAGGAATTTTTTGCCCTATGGAGAAAATTGGCTTCTACTCTGTGGGTTTTTGCCTTCCCCAGGATCAACAATGCAGAAGAGCTGCACTAAAAATAGGCTGAACTAGATGGACATAAGGTCTTCCTTCAGCCTTCAAAACTATGTTACCATGTTAATGTGGGTATTGGCCGTTTTGCATTCATTAACGCTTTCTTGCCTTAATTACCAGCATCTCTGTGCTCTGTTTGAAAACACCATAAACAGATTAAATACATTCAAAATTTAAAAACATGACTGCATTATATAAATATTT
Organism: Dendrobates tinctorius; assembly: GCF_039654945.1. Lineage (NCBI taxonomy): Eukaryota > Metazoa > Chordata > Amphibia > Anura > Dendrobatidae > Dendrobates > Dendrobates tinctorius. Next base: position 72,163,744 of record NW_027361684.1, on the reverse strand, counting down.
TCAAAAACAACCTGACATTTTTATCATTAAAACCTAATTTTCCATTTATGTAGGTGCAAATTTTCCATTTAGCCTATGTTTGCATCAAAAGCTTATTTTGATTTCTACCTGAAGGTGGGTATAGGACTCTTTATAATCCAGCAAATCGCAACACATTGTCATCCAAATTCATAGAATCATAGAATCGTAGAGTTGGAAGGGACCTCCTGGGCCATCTGGTCCAATCCCCTGCTCAAAGCAGGATTCGCTAAATCATCCCAGTCAGATGTCTGTCCAGCCTCTGTTTGAAGACTTCCATAGAAGAACTCACCACTTCTCATGGCAGCCTGTTCCACTCATTGATCACTCTAACTGTCAAAATGTTTTTTCTAATATCTAATCTGTGTCTCCTCCCATTCATCTTCATCCCATTGCTTCTAGTCTTTCCTTGTGCAAATGAGAATAAAGATGATCTTTCTACAATGTGACAGCCCTTTAGATATTTGTAGACAGCTATTAAGTCTCCTCTCAGTCTTCTCTTTTGCAAACTAAACATTCCCAAATCCTGCAAAATTTCCTCATAAGACAGGGTTTGCAGACCGGTCACCATTCTGGTCGCTCTTTTCTGAACTTGCTCCAGTTTGTTGATGTCTTTTTTAAAATGTGGTGCCCAAAACTGGACACAATATTCCAGATGAGGTCTGACCAAAGAGGAGTAGAGAACAATAATGATTTCATGTGATCTAGACCAGTGGTCCCCAACCTTTTTTGCACCAGGGACCGGCTTAAACCAAGACCATTCTTCCATGGCCCGGCAGGGCGTGGATGGAGGTGTGACAGGGGCGGGGCTTTGGTCATAAGGGGGCGGGGCTATAGACGCGGTTGTAGTTTAGCAGTGCATATTTATCATTTAATTATAACATTTTTAATGTGACTCAACTCACCATAGGTTTTGAATGAGTGGGAGCATCTGGCTTGTTTCTGTTTCAGTGGGAGCACTGGGCTACTTCTACTGATGACCGTCACTGCTAATGATGATTGGAACCTACAAGGAAATGGAGCATTGAGCACTTAAGAACAATTGTACTGGAGTACTGTATGCTGATTATTTTCTAATCATCAGAAAATGTATGTGTGGTCCCCCCCGTCCAGCTCTGTGTGGCTCCCCCTGTTGTATGCATGGCTCCCCTGTCCCATCCTGTATACATGGCTCTGCTCCCACTCTCCCATCCTGTATACATGGCTCTGCTCCAACTCTCCCATCCTGTATACATGGCTCTGCTCCCACTCTCCCATCCTGTATACATGGCTCTGCTCCCACTCTCCCATCCTGTATACATGGCTCCGCTCCCACTCTCCCATCCTATATACATGGCTCTGCTCCCACTCTCCCATCCTGTATACATGGCTCTGCTCCCACTCTCCCATCCTGTATGCATGGCTCCGCTCCCACTCTCCCGGCCTCCCTTGTATATATGGCTCCGCTCCCACTCTCCCTCCCTTGTATATATGGCTCTGCTTCCACTCTCCTTCCCTTGTATATATGGCTCTGCTTCCACTCTCCCTCCCTTGTATATATGGCTCCGCTCCCACTCTCCCTCCCTTGTATATATGGCTCCGCTCCCACTCTCCCTCCCTTGTATATATGGCTCCGCTCCCACTCTCCCTCCCTTGTATATATGGCTCTGCTTCCACTCTCCCGGCCTCCCTTGTATATATGGCTCCGCTCCCACTCTCCCTCCCTTGTATATATGGCTCCGCTCCCACTCTCCCTCCCTTGTATTTATGGCTCCGCTCCCAGTCTCCCGGCCTCCCCTGTATATATGGCTCCGCTCCCAGTCTCCCGGCCTCCCCTGTATATATGGCTCCACTCCCAGTCTCCCGGCCTCCCTTGTATATATGGCTCCACTCGGCTCCCCCATCCTCCCCCATCATACTTACCCTCACATCGCTGAACTTCCTTCCCGTCGCTGCATGTCCCTGCATCTCGCGGCGCTTCAGCTCCTGTGCGGAGCGGTCACGTGCTACCGCTCATTAAGGTCCATGAATATGGACGCCACGCCTATGGGAGAGGAGTGGCGTCCATATTCATGACCTTAAATGAGCGGTACACTAGACCGCTCAGCGCTGGATGAAGCCGCCGCGGGATGCAGGGTGAGTATCAGCTGCTGCACCGCCGCCGGCTCACCTTCTGTCCGCGGACCGGCAAGGGCACTGCAACGGCCCGGTGCTGGGCCGCGGACCGGTGGTTGGGGACCCCTGATCTAGACTGTATGCTTCTGTTAATACATCCTAGAATTGCATTTGCCTTTTTTGCTGCTGCATCACACTGTTGACTCATATTCAGTCTGTGATCTATTAGTATACCCAAGTCTTTTTCACATGTGCTGTTGCTTAGCCCTATTCCTCCCATTCTGTATATACTTTTTTCATTTTTATTGCCCAGATGTAGTACTTTCCAATCAGTGATTCCATCATAGAAGGAAATTAAGTTAGTCTGACATGACTTATTAGTTACAAACCCATGCTGACTCTGTTTAATCACTTCATTCTTATCCAGGTACTGACATACATGTTGTTTAATAATTTTTTCAAAGATCTTTCCTGGTATAGAAGTCAGACTCACCGGCCTATAGTTGCCTGGGTCCACCTTCTTCCCCTTTTTGAAGATAGGAACAACATTTGCTCTTCTCCAGTCTTCTGGGACTTCTCCTGTTCTCCAAGAATTTTCAAAGATTATGGAGAGGGGTTCAAAAATTTCATCTGCTGTCTCCTACAGTACTCTGGGGTGTAATTCATCTGGACCTGGAGACTTGAATTCATTTAGGTTAGCTAAGTGTTTCCTCACTATCTTTCTGTTTATAGATATCCTGGATTCTTCTATTCCCTTAATAGGACAGTGAAGAACAGTTGATGTTACATTTCCTTTCTGAAAGAAAACAGATGCAAAATAGGAATTTAAAAGTTCGGCCTTCTCAACATCCTGTCTTACCATTTCATCATTTTCATCCTGTAAAAATTCTATAACATCTTTGACTTTTCTTTTACTTTTGACATATCCCCAAAATCCTTTATTATTGCTTTTGACATCTCTTGCAAGCCTCAATTCATTGTCAGCTTTAGTTAATCTGATTTGTGCCCTGCAGGTTCTGCAGACAGCATTATATTCTTCTTTAGATATGCCTCCCTCTTTCCATTTTATAAACACTTCTTTCTTCCTTTTTAGCATGTGCTTAAGTTCTGTGTTCATCCATCCTGGTTTCCTTAAATTCTTCCTATTCTTCCCTCTTTTCAGAATTGTTAACAATTGTGCTTTGAGAATTTCATTTTTCAAGATTTCCCATCCTTCCTATACATTTTTGTCTTTAAGGATATCCAGCCATTGGATCCCTCCAATTCTCTTTCTGAATCCCTTAAAATCTGCCTTTCGGAAATCTAACCTTGACGTCTGAGTCTTCACAGGTCTTCCTCCTCTAGTTATCCAAAATTCTAAAATAGCATGGTCGCTACCTCCTAGGGTCCCAGCCACTTTTACCTCCTCAACCATTTCCTCCCTGTTTATAATGATTAGATCCAAGGTAGCAGTTCCCCTTGTTTTCTCCCCTACCTTTTAGAAGATAATTTGTGTACTTCTTTTATAGGTTTACTCTATCGCACTGACCCTAGTTAAGGTAAGATGGATTTATAACATTCACTGACTCTATTAATCATAGTATGAATAATATTACCAATATTAAAGTCATATTTAAAACTGGTGATAGGTCCACTTTTAATACATTTCCCAGACTGCTGGAGCATCAGAGAGGAGGCTACCATCATTTTGCATTGCTATATGGCCCTCCCCTTAATACCTTACATCTACAGTATGACATTTTAAGGATTATTATACCTTATATAAAGAAGTCAGTACCTTTTCCATAAAAGATTACTGGTTTTCAGTTGAGCACAGTTTGTGCGGCAGAGTCGTTTTCCATCTCTTGAGTCATTTCTTTATTTTTCCTGCAGAATGTAAGCCTTTATGGTCAGCAAGGTACTATCTCTTTCCAATGGAAAGCAAGCTCTTATGAACAAGGGGATTCTCCCTTTCTTGCCTCTAAACTGTAAGTTTTCCTGTATTTTATTAAAATTTTGGTGATGTCAGCAAATTTAAATTTTAAAAACATCTGCTCATCTCTCATAACTATTTAAACATGCAATAATAATTAAAAAATGTTTTCTGTTAATGAAGTATAAACTTCACTTTCAAAAGATCTAATTGGCAATATTCCTTAAAAAGAAATCTTATCTTACAATTTAGTAATATACCATAGTTTTCATTGTCCTGAGGTACAAAAGTACGTTTTCCTTTCAATTAAATATTTATAACAATCCATTGTTACATATGTAAGGCACACAAATAAAATGCACTCCCAAGTGAGCATATAAACTTTCAGGAAAACCATTGCTATTAATTTTGTGGAACTCTATACCACAAATCAATAACATTACACTAGCTTCTTGAAAGAACAAATCAATAATAATTGAAACTGTCTTGTGTAGTTAGAATTTCACGAAGGCTTTATACAACAAAGCATCGTAGCATCTCATTAAATTACAATACTAAAATGCATTGCAGTTCACAGCCCTAACTTTTCTGGGCTCATTTATTATTTAATTCAGTACCATTCTTGGCATAGACTAAAATATTTATTTTATGAGCAAACATCTGACTTTTAAAGGTATTTACTGAATGTAAGCACCAAGGTATTAACTTACATAAAAAAAGTATGTAGAATATAGTTGCAGACAGAGATAAATTAATTTGTGATAAACAAATTCTACTTGCTAGCTTTATTTTAGTATTTATTTGTTCATACTTCAAAATTTTACTTACTTTAAGAATAGGTGCAGACGACTGTGTTCTCTCCATCAGATGAAATTGGTCCGATTACTCTACAATAGTGGTCAAAATTGCGGATACACTTCAAATTTTTGTCAATTTTTACAGTTTTTAGCATGCACAATCATACAAAGTGTTTAGAACAATAATTCCACAAGTAGTCTAAGGTAGATTAAAAAACCTCTACATAGAAAAAAGGTTACCATAATACAAAATATCTCATTACTTTTATAAGAATGGCCGAATCAAAATGTCATGTTATAATATGTTAATTTAATGCTATCCCTATGTGTTCTTTCTTTAGTAGTGTGTAGGTTGTCCTATAGCATCGATAACAGCTTTGCATCTCCTTGGCATTGATTCAGCAAGACTTCTCAGGTTCTCGGTGGTTATAAAATGGTAGCAAGAACTGATACAGTTGTGCTCAAAAGTTTATATAGCCTGGCAGTATTTTTGATTTCTTGGCCTTTTTTCAGAGAATATGAATGATAACACCAAAACTCAAAACTTTTTCACCACTCATGGTTAGTGGTTGGGTGAAGCCATTTATTGTCAAACTACTGTGTCTTTTCTTTTTAAATCATAATGACAACCCAAAACATCCAAATGACCATGATCAAAAGTTCAAATACCCCATTTGTTAGTACCATATATTGCCCCGTTTAACATCAATGACAGCTTGAAGACTTTTGTGGTAGTTGTGGATGAGGTTCTTTCTTTTCTCAGATGGTAAAGCTGCCCACTGTTTTTGGCAAAAAGCCTCCAGTTCTTATAAATTTATCCGCTGTCTAGCATGAACTGCGCACTTGAGATTTCCCCAGAGTGGCTCAATGATATTGAGGTCAGGAGACTATGATGGCCACTCCAGAACCTTAATTTTGTTCTACTGTAGCCAATGACAGGTCAAGTTGGTCTTGTGTTTTGGATTGTTGTCATGTTGGAACATCCAAGTACGTCCTATGCGCAGCTTCCGGGCTTATGATTGCAAATTTGCCTCCATTATTTGCTGACAACCTGGTGCATTCATTTTTCCTTCAACTTTGACCAAGTTTCCTGTGCCTTTTTAGCTCACACATCTCCAAAACATCAGCGATCTACCTCTGTGCTTTACAGTAGAAATGGTTTTCCTTTCATTATAGGCCTTGTGGACATTCTCCAAATGTAACGTTTATGGCTGTGGCCAAAAAGTTCAATTTTGGTCTCATCACTCCATATCACATTGTTCCAGAAGTTTTGAGGCTTGTCTCTGTACTGTTTTACATATTGTAGGTGAGATACTTTGTGGCATTTGTGCAGTAATAGATTTCTTATGGCAACTCGACCATGCAGCCCATTTTTTTCAAGTACCTCCTTATTTTGGATCCTGAAATAGCCACACAGCTAGTTTTCAGAAGCATGAGTGTTTCAGCTGATGTTATTTGTTGCTTTTTCTTTGCATCCCAAACAACTTTCCTGGCAGTTGTGCACAAAATTTTTGTTGGCCTACCTGACTGTGGTTTTGTTTTTATAGAGCCCCTGATTTTTCATTTGTTAATTACAGTTTGAATGCAGCTGACTGGCATTATCAATCCCTTGGATTTCTTTTTATTTTTTTTTCCTGTTTTATACAGTTCAGCTACCTTTTCCCGTAGATCCATTGACAGTTCTTTTACTTTCACCATGACTCACCATCCAGAAACATCAGTGGCTGGATGAAAGATGCAAAAGTCTGTCTGGATCCCTGAAACTCACTCAGGCTTTATATACTCACACTGATTACAAGCAAACAGGTCACAGGTGAGGATGATACCTTTAGAATCCATTCAAACCCATTTGTGTCAACTTATGTGCATGTTATCAGGTCAAAATCAACAGGGAATGTGAACTTTTGATCAGGGTGATTTGGATGTTTTGGGTTGTCATTACATTTTAGAAAGAGAAAACAGAGTAGTTTGACAATAACCATGAGTGGAGAAAAGTTTTGGTGTTATCATTCATATTCTCTGAAATAAGGCTAGGAAAGAAAACATTCTGCCGGGTTATATACACTTTTGAGCATAACTATAACAGCTGCATTCAATGCTTGTTCGTTGCTTGGTCGCTTACTAGAAACCAATTGCTTTAACCTTGACTGTTATGATTGAGTCACCGTAGGAGGCAAAAACAGAAATGCTAGCTAAGTCCAGAAAACCAGAGAAGTTGGCAACTATCAGATTGCAGACCCCTGAACCTATCAACACAACTAGCAGTAGCCGTGGGGGGTTCCTACGATGACCTAGACCCCTCGATCACAGCCGGAAAGATACATAGGCCTAAAGAAGGAAAGGGGAAATCTACCTGCCCCAGAGCAGACCCCAAAGCAATAGGCAGCCCCCCACATATAATGACGGTGAAGCAAGATGAAAACACTTACACAGACAGAAAGACAGGCTGAGCAAAGACGGGGCCCAAAAACTACCTAGATAGGATCGGAAAGGAAGGCTGCTGTCTGCAATCTGCCAAAACCCTATCAGAGACAAAAGCCAACAAGCTGATATAAAAATGGCCCTGAAGCAACTAAGCTTCAAAAACTAAATCAGCACTCAGGTACTTTCAGAAGACAGAGCTCACGGAACACTGCACACTCCAGCAGGGAGTGGCAGAATCCAAAAAGCAAGAAAAACAAAAACAAATCTTAAATGCAAAAAGGCAAAACAGAAAACTTAGCTTTAGGAGAGCAGGAATCAGACTGGTGTCCAAGAGTCCACAGAGAAATCACCCGCAGGGCAGAAAGGGCGTAGGCTGCCTTAAATCCAGTCAGTGACTCCACTCAGCCAATCGTCTTCATTAGTCCCAGGTGCCTGATAATCAGGCTCACTACCTTCCTTCACTAGAATAGGGAGTTCACCAGGCCTCAGTGACGGAGGGGAAAATGAACTCACAACACTTGACCACAGATTTTTGATAGGATTCAGATCAGGACTGTTTCCTGGCCATGAAAGCAAAAAAAAATTGTGTGCTTTCTCATCATTTTAGACAATGCCTTGCAGTGTGACATGGTTTTCCATCCTGTTGAAAAATAATTTTGATCTGTTCCTTGCCAAGGTCACAAATTGATTGGATGAGCTTAGGTTCAAGGACATCATAAATACATTTTGAAGCATTTACAGTTCCCTCAAGGACCTGTATTCTCCCAATTCCATGCCAGGACATAAAGCCCCATATCATAATACTCTTAGGATGTTTCATTGTAGCTGTCATGCAATCTGGAAGACAGTCTTCCTTTGGCCTTCTCCCAACATAATGCACTCTGTCACTACCAAAAAATGATATGCTCGTTTCATCGCTCCAGATTACTTTCTTCCAATCTTCAGTGGTCAGGCTAAAAAGTTATTTGGTCCAGGAAATTCTCTTACTTCTCTGCTTAAGATTTAGGAATGTCTTTTTCCTAGGTGTTTGTGCTTTCAGACCGGCATCAATTAATCAGCAACTTACTGTTCTATCCAATATTTAAACTCCTCCATTATGCAAGAACTGATTGAGTTCCTTGGCTGATGCTCTTCTGTTTTCCTAACCTAACAATTCCTCTGTTTTTGTCTGTTTTTAGAGTTGTTGCCTTTTTCATTCCTTTTCCACTCTTAGTTTTGATGCTGCAACTATCAGCAAAATGTGAACACTTCTTCTGCACTCCAGAAGCACTGACTCCACCACCCATCGTCCTAGCAATTTCTCTGAAACTGTATCCCTCCTTCCTCAAAACAATAGCCATACCTCTCTTTTTTGAAGACCAATCAGACCTCTTTGTGGCTGGCATGATTAAAATCTGAAAAAATACAATCTTTCAGGAGTTTGTGAGCTCAAAATAGACACCTACAATTATTCAGTTAAAAAATTAAACTTACCGTATATACTTGAGTATAAGCCGACCCGAGTATAAGCCGAGGCAACTAATTTTGCCATGGAAAACTGGGTAAGCTTATTGACTCGAGTATAAGCCGGGTATGCAATGTCCGCCATCCCTGTTTTGGTATGCATGGTTCCCCTGTATATAGAGTAGTATATAGAGTATATACAGAGGGTTGTACTCAGTATACAGCTGGTTACACCGCACAATATATACAGTAGTATATAGATCATATACTCCTGTATACAGCGGATTACATACAGTACACCGCCGATTACATTGCTCATTGCCCCGCACAGCTCCCGCACGATCCCTGGGTCTCCTCTTACTGCACAAACAGGAGATGAGGATGACGGTGAAGGCCAGCTTGGTGGCGACCCCCATGGCTGAAGATAGATCCACACAGATAGTGGTAGCGCTTACTACAGGAGGTGGGTGGGAGGCAGCTGCACTGGTCACTAGCTGGAGGGCAGAGCGAGAAGCAGCAGCAGCCAGGAGAGCGGGCTCCCATGCCCGGGATGGCGGGGAGAGGGCAAACTCTACTTTCCATGGTGGGAGGATGGGCTGTGGAAGGTTTCCTCTCAGCGCACAGGTCTAGGTCAGTCCCCAGTCACTGCTCCTGTGAAGCCACTCAGTGTCCGTGCTGAGTGTATGGCTTGAGTTGCCTCTTCCTTGTCCACCGAATCCTGTCATCACTGGGCCTTCAGCTGCACAAAACCCAGGTGGACTCTGCACTTCCCTGCTTCTTCACTGTCCTGGGGCTGGCATCTTCTTCATGTGCTCAGCGGTCATGTGGTACCGCTCATTAAAGAAATGAATATGCGCTCCATGCCTATGGGAGTGGAACCAAGTGCATATTCAATACCTTTATGAGCTGTACCACGTGATTGCTGAGTACAGGAAGAAGCTTCCGACCCCAGGACGATGGAGAATCATTTAAGTGCAGAGACCGCACCAGGAGGGTGAGTATGATATCACAGCTGCCAACTCCTGACACTCCTCCTCCTCCCCCCCCTTTCTAGACAATGACTCATGTATAAGCCGAGGGGGCATTTTCTTAACAAAAAAATGTGCTGAAAATCTTGGCTTAAACACGAGTATATACATATTAGTAAAATACAAGACATAAAAATTCTCAATGGTTTGTAAAGAAAGTAAATCCTGTAGGATCTATACTGATCAAGTGACGACTGTAGCTTTAACCTCTTAACGACAAGGGTTATTTTCGTTTTTGCATTTTTGTTTTTCGCTCCCTTTCTTCCCAGAGCCATAACTTTTTTAGTTTTCTGTCAATATGGCCATGTGAGGGCTTAGTTTTTGTGTGACGAGTTGTACTTTTGAACAACACCATTAATTTTACCATGTTGTGTACTACAAAATGGGAAAAAAATTCCAAGTGCGGTGAAATTGCAAAAAAAGTGCAATCTCACACTTGTTTTTTGCTTGGGTTTTTTGGTAGGTTCACTAAATGCTAAAACTGACCTGCCATTATGATGCGCCAGATCATTACGAGTTCATAGACACCAAACATGTCTAGGTTCTTTTTTATGTAAGTGGTGAAAAAAATTCCAAAGTTTGCTTAAAAAAAACAAAAAAAAACACCATTTTCCGAGACCCGTAGCGTCTCCATTTTTCGGGATCTGGGGTCGGGTGAGGGCTTATTTTTTGCGTGCTGAGCTGACATTTCTCGCTACACTGTTTAGCGATTGGGTTAATGCTTTTTTTATTGATAGATCAGGTGATTCTGAACACGGCAATGCCTAATATGTGTATGTGGGATTTTTTTACTGTTTTATTTTGATTGGGGCGAAAGGGAGGTGATTTGAACTTTTAGGTTTTTTTTTATTTTTTTATTTTTGAACATTTTTTTTACTTTTAGCATGCTTCAATAGCCTCCATAGGAAGCTTGAAGCATGCACAACTCGATCGGCTCTGCTACATATGGGCGATGAGCAGATTGCCCATATGTAGCAGATTTACTCCTGTGCTTTCAGCGCTGACCACCGGGCGGCGCTGAAAGCCATCAGCCTGGAACAACCATAGAGGTCTCTATGAGACCTCTGGTTGTCCAGGCAACATGACGCCGACCCCCGATCATGTGACGGGAGTCGGCAATGAGCTCACTTCTGGCCTGGTGGCCGGAAGTGCTATTTAAATGCCCACTGTCAGCTTTGACAGCGGGATTTAACTAGGTAATAGGCACGGGCGGACAGCGATTCCACTCACGCCTATTGCGGGCACATGTCAGCTGTTCAAAACAGCTGACATGTCCCGGCTTTGATGCGGGCTCAGCGCCGGAGCCCTCATCAAAGCAGGGGAGATGTCTTATGATGGACTGTGTCCATCATTGGACATTAAGGGGTTAAAACACTATTTAATTTAATGTGAGCATAAAGAAAAGATAACATATAACTAAAAATTTATTAATTTTACTCACAGAGAACAAAGTCCAGTATTTCTTGTCCAAATTATAAAAACTATAGACAAAATATCAAACAAGTCTCCCGATATCTTTAGCAACAGAATGTGTGCCTGGGCTATAAATATAATTACGTAATAAAGCAAGTAAGATTGCCAAAAGTTCCAGAAGCCTCTAAAATTATTAAAAATTTCAAGTGCATCCACAATTTTGCCCACTAGTGTAATTGGACTCTGATCAGAGATTGATCACAGTGGGATCCTATTTTAATTGGAAGTGGAGAGAAAATCTAAGAAGTCTGGAGGTTCGCTGTGATGTGGCAGAGGGCTTCATACAGTCTGATCAGATGTTAAACTAAGAGCCTCATGTTCGGTTTTGTAAACTTCTGCTTAGATGCATTTGATCAACGTATTATTTTTTGGATGGGTGGTCCACGTCTTTTTTGTACAGCTCAGTAGAAAGAAAAAGATTCTCCAACTTTTCCATTCTGTGAGTCAATGTCATCCGACTGAGGTCTAATTTTATTTTACGGACACAAAGACATGAATTGGTGAGTATGATCTGATTCTTGCAGGTAAAATGCACACATTGCAAGTTTTTTACCCTGAACACTCGGTCAGAGGAAAAAATTGGACATGTGCACAGCCCCATAGAATAACGTGTACGAGTGTTATCAGTCAAAACCATGGAGAGCACTTATCCAATTAAAATGGTCATCTGCAAAGGCCTGTGCAGTTTGGTATCAAAGAACACTATTATCACACTAATTTAACTCCCTTGAAATGCTAAAATGACATTTACTACATGAAAACAAAAGGGACAGCACCACGCAGGAACTAAGCGCAATATTAAAAATATCACAAATAAAAGTGCACTCACTAGACTTAGGTTGAAAAAACAGCGTATTGGCCCCGGGAGACAATCCCAACAAAGGTGCTAGTTACTCGGTCTGCTGCACGGCTCCTGGTAGCATAGTAACAGTAAGCAAGGCCGAAAAAAGACTTTTGTCCATCTGGGTCAGCCTATAGTCCGTCAGAATCACCAGATTTACATCCTTCTAAAGAACCTAATAACTGTAAGATACAATAGTGTTACTCTCCAGGAAAACATCCAGGCCTCTCTTTAACCCTTCGACTGAGTTCGCCATCACTACCTCCTCAGACAGGGAATTCCAGATTCTCACTGCCCTTACAATAAAGAATCCTCTTCTATGTTGGTGGAAAAACCTTCTCTCCTCTAGACGCAGAGGATGGCCCCTTTTGACTGTCACCTTCCTTGGTATAAACAGATCCTCAGAGATATTTATATTGTCTCCTTATAAACAGGTGGGCCATGTATATGGATACACCTAAATAAAATGGGGTTGGTTGGAGATATAAACTTCCTGTTTGTGGCACATTAGTATATAGGAGGGGGAAAACTTTTCAAGATGGGTAGTGACCATGGTGGCCATTTTGAAGTTGGCCATTTTGGATCCAACTTTATTTTTTCCAATGGGAAGAGGGCCATGTGACACATCAAACTTATAGAGAATTTCACAAGACAAACAATGGTGTGCTTGGTTTTAATGTAACTTTATTTTTTAATGAGTTATTTACAAGTTTCTCTTTGTTTACAGGCATTGACATGTCGCAGAGGTTAACACGTGAGGAGCGGATACAAATTGTGTGGATGTCTGGTGAATGCAGTACCCGGGATATTGCAGCAGATTTCAATGCAAGACACCCTACGCAAGAAACTGTCACAATTCCCATTTTATTTTGGTGTATCCATATAAATGGTCCACCCAAAAAGCTTTGCCTCATCACTGAACATAATGTTCTGTGTAAACTGAGGGTCTTGTTCCAATTTTTGTTTTGCACATTCTGCAAATTCACCCATTTTTAATAAGTACTGAGGAAGTATCTATATTTTGAGGTATACATGTAAGGAGAGGATAAGGTGCACACTGCTTTTTATGTCATTTTTAGTGTTTGTGAAAGTACGGATGTGTTCTATTTGTGCATGAATTTAAATTATGACTTTAATTTTTTACAATTAAATGTAATAGATGATTGCAATATGCTAAAAAAACCTTGAAGAGCTGCAAATCACACCCCAACCAGTAGACAGCCACATAAATATACACACATATATATATTTTTTTTCTTTTTATTTGTGCTAGTTTGAGGAAGATTGCTTTCTAAACCATGTATATCTTGGATTTTAATCTCAATATATTGATTTAGATTTATAGATTAATATCACAGAAATGTTGGGTTCTCTTCTCCAGAAAAACTGATTTTACATAGCACTTGGAGAGACACAAAATATATCTTGTTCTATATTTAGGCTATATACCCACGTATGCAGAAAATTCCTGACTGAAAACCGGACTCCTTCCCAGAAAACGCGCAATTTTTCCCACTCATTTTCCCGCATGATTTTTGAGCGTTTTTTATGCGTTTTTTTTCCGCAGCATCCCCAGTCTCATAGAAAATAGTTAGAAATGTGGATTTTTCCGTGAAATTAATAAGCATGCTGCGTTTTTTACCGCGATGCGTTTTTTTCACGGAAAAAAATGCATCAATATGCACAAAAAGTGCAGAATTCATTAAAATGAGTGGGATGCTTCTTGTAAGTGTTTTTTAAGCGTTTTTGCCAGTAAAAACGCTTAAAAAATGCGAAAAAAAAAACTTGCGTGTGCATACACCCTTAAGTCTCTGTTCCTATTTTTGACATGCAGCATTCCAGTTGTTGTGGGTACTGTTGCTGGTGACACATCATCATGCAATATTGTTTCAAACAGTAATTCAAGTGATATAATATTGATCGCTTCTCCAATAAAAGTAAATATTTATAAAGATGTAAAACAGTGTGAAAAGTTCTGAACAAATCCTTTGATCTCTTTGACATTAAGTACCGTAAATGCATTTAGACATACTGATATTCTAAAAAGTATATACACCACTTAAATTAAGTCAGATTTACCATACATGTGTTAACTTTAAAAGACATTTATGAAATAATAAGGTCCACAAGAATTTTAATTACATTTATGGATAACCATTTTTTTAATCCAATCTTCAGCAAGTATGTTAAGGATGATTAATTGTGAATTTGATTGTTCTGCATGAGTTCTCAAATACTGTATCAATCTAAATATATTTTGAATCAAAAGTTTGCTAGATAAGCTCTCTATATTATTTAGTCAATTATTTATGCTATATTTTTTCCTTTGATATCTAACTATTTTTGAAACCTTTTTCATTTCTTTTATGTATTCACAAATTGATTTCTACAATTGACAAAGCACAGCATGGCCTATAGGCTGAGAGAGCCTGGGATCTTACAATACATTTTAGCAATAGTGTCAGACTAAAAAAATGCTTTTAATACAACAATATCAAACAATTTAAAGACCATGATCAAAAAGGCACAACATACAAAAATAAACACTAACATAAATAAAATCTCTATTCTGATCAATCCAAGCTGAAAGTTCAATTAGCTAATGGTCAATGACAGTACAGAAAAATCATGGCACCGCAGAAAAAAATGAGTTGATCACACCAATTTTAAAGAATATGTCATAGATGGATCTGGGGCATAAGTATGTGAATGTAGTGAGAGTCCTTTTAGGCCAGCAAAACACAAGGTAGAATCATTATCTGTTCCTAATATTCACTTACCAGCTGCCAGTTCTAAACGATTAGTTTTTCTTTTATTAACCAGTAATTGTCACTGAAATAAATTATGGATTATGAAAATTGGATATGGCTTGACGTTACTTTGCAGAGTATGCTGTAAATGTACAAATACAGTATAGGTATAGTTTGACTATTCTATGTTGTCTTTCATTTTACTTAGATCTGTCAGAAAATCAAAGTAACAATGTATGATTCAGAAAAATAATATATTGAGCAAACTATTAGTGAATGGTCAAAATTACCTTATAAAATATCCCTCCATGATGATAAAAACTTGAGCTTGTTGTTATTTATTATTGAGCTCTTGGTATGATGTGGAATAATAGGTGCCCGTTTTGTTCTAAAGATCACTTCATTTCCAAAGCTGGTTTTCAAGCAGCGTATTGTCCTTGCTAAGGTCCTCATAGGACCGCCCACTGGGCTGAAAATCTCAAAACAGACAAGGTAGAGATACTTAAACACAGGTTATAGTGTGAATCTTTTCTCAAAACTATATATCAACTAGGTCAGTTCCTCATGCTCTATAACTTGATGGCAGCAGATAAGTTTACATTTTCATTGTGGCCAGTTCAGTTCAAGTAAGTGTATAATAGTACTTCTAAAATTACCATAATAATTATGTGGGCACTATGGAATCTGATTGCATGGGATAGAACGAATCTGAGACCAAGCAGAGGCAAGCGAGTGTATTTAACAAAGTAGGAATTTGAAACAAAACTAACAGAGATCTTCCTGCAATTGTAACAAAGTGCAAAGCACAATATAGAAATGTTCATCAAACTGAATAGTGGGGCACGACCGCTAATATGAACCAGTCCAGCAGTAATATGACGCAGGCGTGCACACTGCACTTAAACATGGAAGTCCGGCAATAATATGAGTGTGAATGCACCCAGTACTTAAACGTGGAAGTCTACCAATAATATGAGTGAGAATACACACAGCACTTTGTTAGGGGCTGGCGGAATGCGCCAAATAATAATAAAATGGTAGTAAGGTGCGTTAGCAGCCTGAGGTCCACAGGGCAGAGATGTTAACTGCTGCTCGGTAATGGCGGACACAAAATGGCAGTATCGCACTGGACACACGTGGGTTAAACGCCACCCTGTGTGTAGTAGCAACGGGCTCTGTTGCTTCACAGAGCCACGGAACCACAGAACACAGATGCTGTACCCTGTTGACTATTACAGGGCACAGCTGAATCAGTGCTAGTGTATGGTCACAAGACTCTGCCCCAAGGACTCGGGGTAAGAGCCTCTCTAGAACCACTAACCGGTGTCGCACCTGCGAATGCCACTAATAGATACTGGCTACTGTGGAGTGCAGACCAAGTGCACAGTGGCATACAGGCAAAGCCACTACTTAGCTCTGAAGCTAGTCCCTGACTCTGCCTCCTACCTATCAGCCTAAGCACTAACTGACAAGGCTGAACAACATGTGCATACCAAGGGTAGGGGTTTCATAATGAGTCATTCACCAGAGACATTCATACATGCATAAAACACTCACTCCACATGAACTATACAATCCTTTTATAGCTGCAGCCTTCTAGGACCTTGCTGATGGCCCAATCTGAGCTGCTTGAGGACCTGAGCTTGTGACCTCCGACCACGACCACCAATAAGCGGTCATCTCTCAGGCATGCTGAGATGGGAAAAAAAAGCAGGACTTAGTCCCTGGAGCGTCTGCTCGCCGCTGACTAATGCTGGATGCTATAGCTGAACCTGGGATGGCAGCAGCAACCAGATGCATAGCATTATCCTGAGCAAGATGCTGGGACCGACGTCTGCTGAGCAGGAACCTCTGCGACTGAAGAAAAATGGGAGACTGCAGAGGACATGGCTTGAGATTCCCCCTGTGCAGTGGCAGGAACTTGACGCCTAAGGGTGTGTGCACACTCTGTGGATTCTGCTGCGGATCTGCAGTGGTTTTGGCCCTGCGGATCTGCAGCAGTTTCTGCTGCGGTGTACAGTACCATAATATCCTATGGGAAATGGAAACCGCAGTGCAGACGGTGCGGATCTTCTGCGGTTTCTAATCTGCAGAAAGAATTGGCATGTTAATTCTTTCTGTGGATTCCGCTGCGGCTTACCATCTCCTCCATTGTAGAGGTGATAAACCGCAGGTCTTCTGACCTGCGGATTTTGCAAAATCTGCGCAGATCAATCCGCAGCGTGTGCACACACCCTAAAACTTGCAGAACACATTGCAGATTCTGTGTTAAAGTCTGTCTGCAAAGAGATTTGTCTACATTATGCAACTTCTATACATATAAAAAATGCTATTATACACATATCTAAATTATCACTTTTTATTCAATTGAATCTCATTAATATAGTTTAATCTCATTTTGTGTTTCCCACTGTTAAAACTGATTTTTATATTGAAGATTTTCTTGTCTTTACCAAAGAATGTAATGAATGATAATATACGGTGATATAAATTCTTTGTTTTTTTCTTTACTCCTGCTGATTCCAATATATTGCATGCTGTTGTAAACATATATATAAAAAATTGTTGCATTGTCAAATGAAACATGAATTTAAACATATTTGTGTCCTGTGGATAGCATTTTGTACTACGGAAATTGTCTTAAATTGCTAAGTAAAACTTTTTTTTTGTCTTTGAGAGCAAATTCATTGAATTTCTTTTACTAATAAGAGATAGACAGAATAATAGATAAATAAGTAAAAACAATCTCTACCTGTCTCCCTCCAACTGCTGTTGTACTCTGGTAAATGTTTCCAAGACAAATATGAGTGGCATGGTATCACTGATTGAGGCTTAAATTGACAGCATACCGCTGTAATTAGTTGCCAATGGCAGATTTGACAGGCACCAGTTTGAATTCTATATGATATAATTAGAGATGAGAGAGCACTAAAATGCTTGGATGGTCATTACTTGAACCAAGCAAATTCCTATTACTCAAAGACTCATTTCAAGCAACAAGCATAATGGGAAAGCATGAAGCATCTCATTAACTTAAAAATTCAAACTCAGGTTAAAAAAAGAAACACAAGAAGGATTTCTCCAACCCAGGTATCATTTTCAGCGGTGTAACAGCGTCAACCTGACAATGCCTGGTACTCTTTAAACTTATTTATAAAGTTGCAACTACTGCCACTCTAAATTAGTCCTTCTTTACAATTTCTAACTACCGTTAATGGTATTATACTCAGGGGGTGGTACTGCCACACTGAAATGCTCTGTGCTGTGGGGACACTGGGCCTCCATGTTGTACAGATGGGAGTGAACCTGGAGATGACATACAGGTATATACTATATACAGGGGAGATGACATACAGGTATATACTTTATAGAGGGGAGATGACATACAAGTATATACTATATACAAGGGAGATGACATACAGGTATAAACTATGTACCGGGGAAATGACATACAAGTATATGCTATATACAGGGGAGATGACATGCAGGTAAATACTATATACAGGGGAGATGACATAAAAGTATACACTATATACGGGGGAGATGACATACAAATATATACAGGGGGAGATGATGACATACAGGTAAATACTATATACAGGGTAGATGACATACAAGTATATATGGGGGAGATGACATACAGGTTTATACTATATACAAGAGGAGATGACATACAGGTATATACTGTATAGAGGGGAAATGACATAAAGTTTTATACTATATACAGGGGAGATGACATACAGGTATATACTATGTACAGGGGGAGATGACATGCAAGTAAATACTATTTAGAGGGGAGATGACATATAGGTATATACTATATACAGGGGTGATGACATACTGATATATACTACATATGGGGGAGATGACATACAGGTATGTTATGCGTCGGGTTCCTGCAGCTGCAGAGCGGGAATCCAGAGCCTTGCATCCAGTGGTCTCCCATTCCCCACCGACTGCTCAGGAGCCTGCACAGCAATCTCGGTATCCCAGATGCTCTGCTCAGACCAGCTCCGTAGAACTGATTGTTGCTGCCACCTCTGGGTCAGCAGTAGCAGCGCAGGCTGTCATACAGCAAGCCACTCCAGAGGCTAAGTCCTCTCATCCTGCTACTGGGCATGCTCACGAGACGATCTCCCATTGGAAGATAGGGAGTCACGTGCTCAGGTCCTTCTCCTGATCTGATTGGTCCATCTCAGAGATCTGGAAGGTCCCAGCAGCACACGGCTATAAAAGGCCCGCATGGCCACTCGGCCATGCGCTAACATAGACTCTTCTTGCTAGATGTGTGAATGGTGATGGATGTATGATTCTGGTGACTGACTTATTAAGATTCCCCTCCCTCTGATATTATGCATGTGGATAGGGAACCATAGAAAGAGTCAGCGCCAGTCCACTATGCACACCGCACCTCTACACTAGCGTCCGGTGGTGTCACGTCTCTCACCGCACTATCGCATAGCAGCTGTGTCTGCCGCCGCGCTGCATTCAGCAGCACTTACCGGCATCCGCAGTAGTGACGCCGCACGCACGGTAGGTCTAGATGGACACCGTCCCCTGTCTTGGACCATGTCCTGTGACCTGATACCCTGCGTGTAATTTCTCTGAGACCTGTGAGTCTAACAGGCTCGGTGTTTATGTTACAGCGCCTCTATGAGTTAACAAAGTTCGCTCTGCGCACATCGGGTGACGTTGAACCCGTGCGCATTTTTCCCGCCATATATCGTGTCTGACATTGTCTAGCAGCGGTTTTAACACCTACTGCACGGTGGACCCTGGGCAGCGAACGCATTTTTTATTATTTAATATTTAGTGCATTCCACCGTCCCTAACACAGGTATATACTATATACAGGAGAGATGACATATAGATATGTACTATATACAGGGGAGATGACATACGGGTATATACTTGTTAGCACCATGCCAGCTTCCCAGTGTGTCATTTCACTCACCCATGCTGCAGGTGGTCCCTCTCCCCCTCATGCTCCCACCAGCACTTCCAGCCAGGCCCCTGGCCATGTTCAAATGGCACGCGCGTGCGCTCCCACACTCGTAAAGGGCCAGTGCATGCACATGCTATTTCCTCCCCAGCCAATGGTTTTGAGGCATTGTGTATATATTGCTTCCTCTCCACTGGGGAGGTGCTTGAGGAACCTTCCTGTTTCAGTCTAGGTTGTGTAAGGTCGCATACAAGTGCAAATCCTGCCTGCTGTACCCTAAGTAGAAATCCTGCCTGCTGTACTCTAAGTACATATCAGCACTCTAAGTGCTAATCCCACATGCTGCACTCTGAAGTAGATCCTGCTTGCTGCATTCTGAAGCAAATCCCACTTTCTGCACTCTAAAGCAATTCCTGCTAGCTGCACTCTGACTCAAACTCCGCCTCTGACACCAACTCTGTCTGCTGCACTCTGATGCAAGCTCTGTCAACTCCTTCATCCAGTCTGCTCTTTGGCTCCAGCTGCTGCATGACCATTGGTCTGCCCTGGAGTGGAACCTGGCATTTATCGGGAGGCAAGTCTAAACTCGCCATCAAAGTCTCTAGTGAATAGTCAGATGATCGCTTAGTCACACCCCTCCACAAACCAAGCACGTGAGTTTGCTCAAGCCATAGATCCTGCTGGATCCCAGACCCTGCCTGCACCGAACATGTACCAGGAGACTTCCCAGACAATTTGCTTAGTTCAGGATCCTGGTCCCCAACTAGCAGCCCCACCACGTTTTGACGGCAATCTGAAGCTCTGCCGCGGGTTCATCAACCAGTGTCAGCTACATTTTGAATGTCATCCACACCACTTCCCACAGATCTGAGCAAAGGTGGTGCTTCTAATGTCGCACCATGGAGGCTAGGCCCTGGCATGGCTGAATCCGTTATGGGAGAGAGAGGATCTGATCATCACCAATTTGCCTGCATTCTTGGAAGTTTTCTGCAAAGTATTCGATGAGCCCGGGCGTACCACCTCAGCAGCTTCAGCAGAAACGTTTCTGCCCCACAGGCCGTATGTCTGCCCTATCAATTTGATTCCTGGGTCTACACCCCCTAGAAGCCAAATTCACCCTTTTTCCCAGCTGAGTCTCAAGCTATGGTGGACTACATTCAGGAGAATTTGGCCAGGGGGTTCATTCAGAAATCCTCCTTACTGCTGAGGCCGGGATTTTCTTCATCAAGAAGGATGGATCTCTACGACTCTGTATAGACTATCAAGGTCTCAACCAGATCACGGTGAAAAACAAATATCCTATGCCATTGATTCCAGAGTTGTTTGACTGATTAAGAGGTGCCAGGATCTTCACCAAATTAGATTTAAGAAGCGCCTACAATCTAATCCGCATTCACCGGGGAGACGAATGGAAGACGGCTTTCAACATCAGGAATGGACACTATGAATACTGAGTGATGCCCTTCGGTCTCAGTAATGCACTGGCCATTTTCCAGGAGTTCTTCAATGACATCTTCCGGAACCTGCTTTACTCCTGCATTGTGGTGCACCTGGATGATATTCTGATTTTTTCCCCAGATCTGGCCTCCCACAGACGAGCAGTTCGGCAAGTTCTTCAGCGTTTTAGGGAGAATCGACTTTACGCCAAGTATGTGAAGTATGTTTTTAAACAATCCTCTCTACCTTTCTTGGGATTTATTGTCTCAGATACTGGACTTAGAATGGGTCCTAAGAAGGTCGCTTCCATCCTTAAATAGCCGCTGCCTGCGAGAGTCAAGGCAATCCAAAGATTCCTTGGCTTTGCTAATTATTATAGGCAATCTATTCCGCACTTCTCCAAGTTAACTGCTCTCATCTCTGCCATGACCTGAAAGGGAGCGGATCCAAAGAACTGGTCCCCGAGGCTGAAGAGGCCTTCCACTCTCTCAAATGGTGTTTCTCCACTGCACCCATTCTGCATCTTCCGGATCTAAATAAACAATTCATCCTTGAGGTGGACGCATCCTTATTAGGGGCTGGAGCAGTGCTTATGCAGAAGTCCTCCTCGGGTCACCACGTGTCCTGCGGCTTCTTCTCCAAGGCCTTCTCTGCTCCAGAACATAACTACTCCATAGGGGACTAGGAGTTGCTCGCCATTAAGATGGCTCTGGAGGAGTGGCGATACCTGCTGGAGGGTGAGGTTTATCCAGTAGTGATCTACACAGACCATAAGAATCTGGCATATCTCCAGTCCTCTCAGAAACTTAATCCTCGCCAAGCCAGGTGGTCTTTGTTTTTTGCCTGCTTTAACTTTCTTTTGTATTTCAGATCCGGTTACAAAAATGTCAGAGCTGATGCCCACTCTTACTCCTTTTTATCTGAGGACCAAGACAAGCAAATCAAACGTTTTGTGAAAAAAAATAAAGATAATAACCACTTCAATTTGAACATATTTACATGGTAATATTACTTTATGTATTCTTGCATGAAGAACAATAAACATGGGCTTTGCATAAGAATTTTTTGCATCCAGAACATGTAATACTTGTTTTATTATCACAAGAATAAGGGCAATAGTTTCACCTTTTTCTTTTTATTCTTGAAGCACCGCTGGTAGAGGCCATGGGGGTAGAAGTGCTTGTGGAGGTCATGGTTTCACTTTCCTGAGCATGTTGCTGGATGCTCTGTACAAGGCCTACTGCTCCTTCAGTTCTGGGTGTGACCTTTCTTTCCTCAATATACGGCCTAACCAGTGATTTTCCAATAATAATAAAATCTGAGAAAAAAGCAACCAGCTTCAAAAACAATAAGAGCTTCTATACTACATCAAAACATACCAGTGCTCAATGTCCAGCCATCTAACATGCTAATCATTCAGTCAGAGCAGTGAGAATACTACACCACTTGTAAAAACATTGAGGCTTTCAAATGTAAGTAACCCCCTGCTTCAACAAAGAAGGAGCCAAGGAAAAAAACAGCTCTTAGCTGAAAAAAGTTTGTCAGCTTTGCAGACAGTATGCAGTGACCTATAGCTTACAGAATCACACAGTAATAACACTAAGTACATGTAAAAAAATAAAATAAAAGTGTTCCTTTACAATATACAATCTACCAACAGAATTGAATAAGAAAAGCATAACAAGCTAGATACCTGTAAAAAGCCAAGATACAGCCTGAAACAGAGATGTGTACAGAGCTGCTGTCAAAAGAAACTGAAAGATCAAATGGCTAAGTGTGCTAGCATATGTGTACTGATAAGATCAAAGAAGATAAGAACCCTTCTGAAAACAAGGAGATAAGAAAAAGAAGACAGAATTACTTAGCAAAAAATATCATTTGGAGGCCTTTAGAGCTCAGCTTTACAAAATAAGTCCCTCTTACACAACGCGTTCCGCGCAGTCCATTCTGCGCAGAATATACACGTGCAGTGCACACCTAGTGATCTCTCTGGATGCGCTCTACATTTTAGTATAGACTGCGCACCAAAAATAATCAATATAAAGCCATTTTTATGTTGCGCAGATCTCAATGCATACACCCGGCAGAGCGCATGTACGACCCCATTGAAATAATTTAGGAAATAAATAAATTGATATACAATAGTAGATGCAATAAATAGACCCAACTGAGGTTATAACTCCTTTATTTCACTGAAAATATGGCCTCACAGCTGTAAAAAATGATTGCGGGTCACTATGACCCGAACACGACAAGTGTACAAATCGTGTAGCAAAAAGTAAACACCAAAAAACAAAATACTCATAGATAGGTCCCCCCAAATGAGGAAAAGTCAAGTAACCTCAAGTTTTAGAAACTTATAGAAATATATCTACAGAGCCACACAAATTCTCTTACGGGTCACTATGACCCGAACATAACAGCAGGGTTAAGCATATTTTCCATCTGCATGGATTTCCTCACCACATCGTATCTGATCGAGGCTCACAGTTTACTTCCAGATTCTGGCGAGCACTGTAAACATCTGGATATCATCTTGGATTTCTCGTCGGCTTATCACCCACAGTCCAATGGACAAGTAGAGCGTGTCAACCAGATCCTGGGAAACTACCTGCGACACTTTGTCAATGCCCACCATAATATTGATTGAGTGAAATTGCTTCCCTGGGCTGAGTTCTCACACAACATTCATGTTGGTGAGGCCTCTGGAGAGTCACCATTCTACATCGTGGTTCCTCTTCTAGTGACGGTTCCTTCTGATGTTCCTGCAGCAGATGCCCTTTGCAAGGATTTTGTGAAGCTGTGGGAAGATGAAGATGCATGCAGACAAGAGACACCTGGATCCTCCGTGCTTCCATCCTAGAGACAAGGTATGGCTTTCGTTGAGGTTTGTCCGGCTGAAGAACCCTTCTTACAAGTTGGGTCCTTGTTTTATCGGGCTTTTCAATCTGTTGAAGTGGAACAATGAGGTCTCCTATAAATTGAAGCTGCCTCCTTCTCTATGAATTACAAATTCCTTTCATGTATTTTTACTGAAGTCAGTCATCCTGAGTCCCTTCTTCAAGGATCCTAGTACCATGCCTATGCCCAAAGCCTCAGATGATGTTTTTGAAATGGAGAACATCTTGGCCATGAAGAAGGTGAGAGGCAAGACCTTCTTCCTCTTTGACTGGAAAGGATTTAGTCCTGAGGAGAGGTCCTGGGAGCCCATGGAAAATATCCACGCTTCAATTCTTCTCTGGAATTTCCTCAATGGCTTGAAGAGGAGTAGGCATAAAGGAGGGGTACTGTTAGCACCATGCCGGCTTCCCAGAATGTCCATTCACTTACCCGTGCTGCAGGTGCTCCCTCTCCCCCTCATGCTCCCAGTAGCACTTCCATCTGGGCCTCTGGCCATGTTCTAAGGGGTGCTTGAACAACCTTCCTGTTTCAGTCTATGTTGTGTAAGATCTCATACAAGTGCAAATCCTGCCTGCTGTACCCCAAGTATAAATCCTGCCTGCTGTACTCCTAGTACAAATCCTGCCTGCTGTACTCCAAGTACAAATCCTGCCATCTGTACTCCAAGTAAAAATTCTGCCTGCAGTACTCCAAGTACAAATCCTGCCTATTGTACTCCAAGTGCATATCCTGCCTGCGGTACTTTAAGTGCTAATCCCACTTGATGCACTCTGAAGCAGATCCTGCTTGCTACACTCTGAAGCAAATCCCACTAAATGCATTCTGAAGCAATTCCTGCTAGCTGCACTCTGACTCAAACTCTGTCTCTGACACTAAGTCTGTCTGCTGCACTCTGATGCAAGCTCTGCCAACTGCTTCATCTAGTCTGTTCTTCAGTCCAGATGCTGCGCAACCGTTGGTCTGCCCTGAAGTGGTACCTGGCGTTCATCGGGAGCCAAGTCTAACCTCACCATCAGAGGCTCTAGTGAATAGTCAGGTGATCATTTAGTCGCACCACTCCAGGCTCTCTGCAGTCCATGGCACAGTGGTTCCACAAACCACGCACGTGACAAAACTATATACAGAGGAGATGACATACAGGTATATATTATATGCAGGAGGAGATGACATTCAGGTATATATTATATATGGGAGGAGATGACACACAGGTATATACTATATACAAGAGGAAAGGACATACAGGTATATACTATATACAGGAGGAGATGACACATATGTATACACTATATAAAGGAGGTGATGACATACAGGTATATACTACAGTCATGGCCAAAAGTTTTGAGAATGACACAAATATTAATTTTTACAAAGTCTACTGCTTCATTTTTTCTAATGGCAATTTGCATATACTCCAGAATGTTATAAAGAGTGATCAGCTTAACAGCAATTACTTGCAAAGTCAATATTTGCCTAGAAAATGAACTTTATCCCCCAAAACACATTTCAACATCATTGCAGCCCTGCCTTAAAAGGACCAGCTAACATCGTTTCAGTGATTGCTCCATTAACACAGGTGTGGGTGTTGATGAGGACAGGGCTGGAGATCAATCTGTCATGATTAAGTAAGAATGACACCACTGGACACTTTAAAAGGAGGCTGGTGCTTGGCATCATTGTTTTTCTTCTGTTAACCATGGTTATCTCTAAAGAAACACGTGTAGTCATCATTGCACTGCACAAAAATGGCCTAACAGGGAAGAGTATCGCAGCTAGAAAGATTGCACCTCAGTCAACAATCTATCGCATCATCAAGAACTTCAAGGAGAGAGGTTCCCTTGTTGCCAAAAAGGCTCCAGGGCGCCCAAGAAAGACCAGCAAGCGCCAGGACCATCTCTTAAAAGTGTTTCAGCTGCGGGATCGGGCTACCAGCAGTGCAGAGCTTGCTCAGGAATGGCAGCAGGCAGGTGTGAGTGCATCTGCACGCACTGTGAGGCAGAGACTCTTGGAGCAAGGCCTGGTCTCAAGGAGGGCAGCAAAGAAGCCACTTCTCTCCAGAAAAAACATCATGGACAGACTGATATTCTGCAAGAGGTACAGGAAGTGGACTGCTGAGGACTGGGGTAAAGTCATTTTCTCTGATGAATCCCCTTTTCGATTGTTTGGGACATCTGGAAAACGGCTTATTCGGAGAAGACGAGGTGAGCACTACCACCAGTCTTGTCTCATGCCAACTGTCAAGCATCCTGAAACCATTCATGTGTGGGGTTGCTTCTCAGCCAAGGGAATGGGCTCTCTCTCAGTCTTGCCTAAAAACACAGCCATGAAAAAAGAATGGTACCAGAATGTCCTCCGAGAGCAACTTCTCCCAACCGTCCAAGAGCAGTTTGGCGATCAACAATACCTTTTTCAACATGATGGAGCACCTTGCCATAAAGCAAAGGTGATAACTAAATGGCTCAGGGAACAAAACATAGAGATTTTGGGACCATGACCTGGAAACTCCCCAGATCTTAATCCCATTGAGAACTTGTGGTCAATCATCAAGATATAGGTGGACAAACAAAAACCTTCAAATTCAGACAAAATAAAAGCATTGATTTTGCAAGAATGGACTGCTATCAGTCAGGATTTGATCCAGAAGTTGATTGAGAGCATGCCAGGGAGAATTGCAGAGGTCCTGAAGAAGAAGGGTCAACACTGCAAATATTGACTTGCTGCATTAACTCATTCTAGCTGTCAATATAACCTTTTGTTACTCATAATATGATTGCAATTATATTTCTGTATGTGATAAAAACATCTGACAAACACACATAAAAACCAGAGGGCAGCAGATCATGTGAAAATATAATATTTGTGTCATTCTCAAAACTTTTGGCCATGACTGTATATACATGAGGAGATGACATACAAGTACATACTATATAAAGTAGGAGATTACATACAAGTATATACTATTTACAACTGGAGATGACATACAGGTATACACTATATACAGGAGGAGATGATATACAGGTATATACTATATACAGGAGGAGATAACACACAGGTATACACTATATACAGGGGAGATGATGTATAGGTATATACTATGTAAAGGGGAGATGACATACAGGTATATACTATATACAGGGGAGATGACATACAGGTACTGTATATAGTATAAACAGGAGGAGATGACACATAGGTACACATTATATACAGGAGGAGATGACATACAGAGTCAAGTTATGTGCAAAATAATCATTACAATTTTTTTATCCACCCACAGATAGTTGCTCTGCCTGGGCAACGCTGGGCTCTTCAGTTAGTATATCATAAAAATGTACCCCAGACCACAAATTACTGTATGGCTAAGAAATTTTACCTAGAAAAATGTTTAATTTTTTTTCAAGTTATAGATATCACAACAATGAACCCCAGACAAAATTATACTGTATTATTAAGAAATTTAACCCAACAAAATGTTTAAACTCTTTTTTTGGAGTTTTATATATCACAGAAATGTACCCCAGACCACAAAATGCTGTATGGCTGAGAAATTTAACCCAGCAAAATTTGTAATGCTTTTTTTGAATGTTATAGTTAAAAAAATGTACAGCAGGCCATGGAATACTGTAAGGGTGAGTAATATATCCAATCAAAAATTTTAAATGCTTTTTGGAAATGTTAGAGATCACAGAAATGTACCCCACACCACAGCATAGATCACGGGTGAGAAATTGAATCCAGAAAAAAATGTAAATGATTTTTTTGTACTGATTGATATCACATAATTGTACACCACACTAATGAATCCTGTATGGCTGAGAAATTTTACCCCAAAAAAGTTTTTATGTGTTATACATCACAAAAATGGACCCAGGCCAAAGAATACTCTATGAGTGAGTAATTTAATCCAGAAAACAATTTCAACACTTTTTTGGAGTGTTATATAAGACCAAAATGAACCACAAAGCGCATAATACTCATTGGATCACACAGAATATCACATTATTTCACATAAAAAAAATATAACACAGCTATACCTCAGACAATGGAATACTGTATGGATTAGTAAACTAACCAAGAAAAAATTGTAATGCTTCTCTGAAGTGCTAGACATCACAAAAATTTACCCCAGGCCATGGAATACTCTATGGTAGGGATGAGCGACTTTTCCTTTTTTCGGGTCGAGTCGGTTTTCATGAAACCGGACTTTCTTAAAAGTCGGGTCGAAAGAAATCGGCCGGCTATAGAGAAAAGTCGGTGTCCAACTGAAACACAAAACCCAATGCAAGTCAATGGGGAAGCAAAGTTGACAGGGAGTGGAGGACAGTAAACACACCTACAGTGCCCATTTCAATGCCAACAACATCAATTCTTATTACTTAAGCTTGGCAACCTTAATTTACTTTATAATAATAGTTACGCATTGAAAACTGGGGGTTATTTGGCTGAAGTTGTGGGGGGGTAGGGCTGGCGGCAGGTTTTCATGTGCCCTGGGCCAAAGAGTGTCAGTGCGCCCTTTTAACAAATACCACAATTCATAATGCTCCGATACGGCACAGAAATATAGGTATAGTACAATGAAAAATACTTCACTGCTTACATGACATGACTGCTATCTATTTTAAATTCTACAATAGCGCAAAAAATGGACAGTATATTACTCCATACAGTATTATGGCCACCACCTATTGCACCATACAGAATAATGAGCCCCATATATTTCTCCATACAGAATAATTGGTCCCATATAATGTTCCATACAGTATATGATGAGCTCCACATAATAATACAGTATATGTTGGTCCCCATGGATGATGCTCCACTGTGTTATGGGCCCAAATAATGCTCCATAGAGTCCATATATAATGGGCCCCATTTCTAATGCTCCAGTATATAATGGGCCCCATAAATGCTGCTACAGTGTCTGATGTCCCCCATTGGGAATGCTCCAATATATGTTTGTCCCCATGGACGATGCTCCAGTGTGTTATGGGCCCCAATTATGCTCCATATATAATGGGCCCCATTTCTAATGATCCAGTGTATAATGGGCCCCGTAAATGCTGCTCCAGTGTCTGATGTCCCCCATTTGGAATGCTCCAGTATACGATGGGCCAAATGGATGATGCTCCAGTGTATGATGGGACCCATATATCTTTCTCCAGTGTATATTGCTCTCTAAAAAATGCTCACAACATTTAAAAAAATTAAATACCTTTACTCGCTGGGCTCTGCTCTGCTCTGGACTCCTCAGCATTGCCATTTTAAAGCTCTCTGCACTACTGTTTTGGTAGAGGGCATACAGACGTGATGTCATCGCACTCTGTAACCTGAATGTCACTGTCAGGAAAGGTGGAAGACGTCACGGCGGTGGAGCAGAGAGAGGTAAGTATTGCAAGTGCTGTGACCCTGAGCAAGCATGGGGGGCCCACTCATGGGCGACGGCACTAGCACAGGGCCCCTCATAGTACGACGGTATGTCTGATGGCGAGTGGGCCCTCCCACCGGCAGAGACACTTTTGCGTACTATGAGGGGCCCTGTGCCACTGCCGTTGTCCACGAGTAGGACCCCCCACCTGCTCAGGGAAACGGCACTTTCATCTGCACCTTCCTCTGTGTCACCGTGTAAGGTGGTATAGTGTGCGGGAAGGGGCACCTGAGTTTCATCAGTGTCACATTATGGCTCTGTAGAGTGCGAGGGGAATGTAGTGCTGTGGGTCAATGTACCAGCAGAATCATCTAGCAGTGGCTGTGCATCAGTGCACTCCATCTCTGATTCATGTTGGACTGGGGAATTCAGAATTTCACTTGATAACACAGGCATGGCCTGTGAAAAGAGTTCCATGGAGTAATCTGAAGTGTGGGCTGCCGCATCCTTCACTTTTAATGGGGGTGAAGGAGACAAGGAAAGGGGTGGTTCCTGACCAGAAGCCTGCACTGATGACTCAGTGCTTGCATTTTTTAAACTTCAGAAGAGGAGGCGATAGAGTTGGAGGCTTTTTCGGCAATGTAAGGCAAAACCAGTTCCTGATGCTCCGGCTTTAAAAGCAGTTTACCTACTCCCAGAAAAGGGAGCCTTAAAGGCCTTCTTGTGCCAGCTGATGACGCAGGCTCAACACCTCCTGCCTTAGCTGCTATTGTGCTTTTGGCACTACCAGCAGATGCACCACCACCATCAGTACCAGCTGGCACCCCCCACACCCACGTCCGTGGCCTCTTCCACCATACGTAATAATTTTTGTGAAAATGGACTCAAAATACCAGCATATATATGGTACTGTTTCAGAAGCTGACAGCTCTATACAGTCTAGGGATATATGTATATATTTCATGAGTCAGACACAGATCGTCACAGGCTGAGTATGGATTAGACAATAATATAAAAATTTGCAAAAGGGTACAGTGTTATGATTGAGTCACCGTAGGAGGCAGACACAAAAATAGAAGCTACGTCCAGAAAACCAGAGAAGTTGGCAACTATTAGATTGCAGACCCCTGAACCTATCAACACAACTAGCAGTAGCCGTGGGGGGTTCCTACGATGCCCTAGACCCCTCGATCACAGCCAGAGCGCTAAATAGCCTAAAGACAGAAAAGGAAATCTAAACTGCCCCAGAGCAGACCCCAAAGTAAAAGGCAGCCCCCAAGATATAATGACGGTGAAGCAAGATGAAAAAACACTCACACAGATAGAAAGATAGGCTGCGCAGACGATGGGGCCCAAGCTAGCTAAACAGAAAAGGAAAGGAAGGTTGCTGTCTGCAATCTGCCAAAACGCTATCAAAGACATAAGCCAACAAGCTGATATGAAAAAGACCCTGAAGCAGCTAGGCTTCAAAAACTAAATCAGCACTCAGGTATTTTCAGAAGACAGAGCTAAAGGAATTCAGCACACCCCAGCAGGGAATGGCAGAAATCCAGAAAAACAAAGCAAAACAAAGTCTAAGCACAAATGCAAAAAGCCGAGCAGAAAACTTAGCTTTAGAGGAGCAGGAATTCAGACTGGTCTCCAAGGATCCCACAGAGAAATCACCCGCAGGGCAGAAGGGCATCGGCAGCCTTATATCCAGTCAGCAACTCCACTCAGCCAGTCATCATCATCAGACTCAGGTGTTTGATAATCAGGCTCACTACCTTTCTTTACCAGAAGAGGGAGTTCCTCGGGCCTCAGTAGTGAAGGGGAAAATTAACTCACAACAGTACCTCCCCCTTGAGGAGGGGTCACCGAACCCTCAACCATGCCACCAGGGCGATCAGGGTGAGCCCGATGAAAGGCTCGCACCAATCTTTTGGCATGAATATCAGAGGCAGAGACCCAGGAATTATCCTCCTGACCATAACCCTTCCACTTAACCAAATACTGGAGTCTCCGTCTAGCCAGACGGGAATCCAGTACTTTCTCTACCTCATATTCCATGTTACCTTCGACCAATACAGGGTCTGGAGGTGCCACCCCCGGAACAACAGGTTCAACAAACCTCTTCAGCAAAGATTTATGGAACACATTATGGATTTTAAATGTGACAGGAAGAGCCAAACGAAAAGAGACTGGATTAATAATCTCCAAAATCTTGTAAGGTCCCATAAATCTAGGCTTAAACTTAGGAGAAGCCACCTTCATAGCAATATTTTTTGATGATAACCACAACATATCACCAACCTTAAACTTGGGACCAATGGACCTATGTCGGTTGGAAAACCGCTGGGCCTTTTCCTGGGATAGAGATAACTTATCCACCACTTGGTCCCAGATCTGGTGCATTCTCTCCATTACAGTGTCAACACCTGGGAAGGCAGAGGGCTCCACCTGCCCTGAAGAAAATCGAGGATGAAACCCAAAGTTACAAAAAAAGGTGACATCAAAGTGGCAGAACTAGCTCTATTATTTAAAGCAAATTCGGCCAAGGGCAAAAATGAAACCCAATCATCCTGATCAGCAGAAATAAAACATCTCAAATATGACTCCAAGGTCTGGTTTGTTCTCTCTGTCTGCCCATTGGTCTGAGGGTGAAAAGCAGAGAAGGACAACTGAATTCCCAGCTTGGAACAGAAAGTTCTCCAAAATCTAGACACAAACTGGACTCCTCTGTCAGATACAATGTTCTCAGGAATCCCGTGCAAGCGAACCACATGTTGTAAAAACAGGGGCACCAACTCAGAGGAAGACGGCAACTTAGGGAGTGGTACAAGATGAACCATCTTAGAGAACCTATCACAAATCACCCAAATAACAGTCATCCTTTGAGAGACAGGCATATCAGAGATGAAATCCATTGAAATATGGGTCCATGGCCTCTTGGGGACAGGCAAAGCATCAACAACCCACTAGAACGAGAACACGATTTAGACCGGGAGCACGTCCCACAGGACTGCACAAAATTCCTGACATCACGAGACAAGGAGGGCCACCAAAAAGACCGACTCACCAGATCTCTAGTACCAAAAATACCTGGATGACCAGCCAAAGCAGAGCAATGAAGTTCAGACATCACTCTATTCTTCCACTGGTCAGGAACATACAACTTTCCACTGGGACAACGCTCAGGTTTGTCCTCCTGGAACTCTTCCAGAGCACGTTTCAAATCGGGCGAGATGGCAGAAAGAACTACCCCTTCGCCTAAGATGGTAGCAGGCTTGGTCAACACAGGAGAATCAGCAAAGAAGCTCCTAGAGAGGGTGTCTGCCTTGACATTCTTAGTTCCAGGAAGAAAAGAAACCACAAAATCAAAACGTGTAAAAAACAAGGCCCACCTAGCCTGTCTAGGGTTCAAGCGCTTAGCCGACTCTAGGTAAATCAAATTCTTGTGGTCAGTGAGAACCACGACTTGATGCTTAGCTCCCTCCAACCAATGTCTCCACTCCTCAAATGCCCACTTCATGGCCAACAGTTCCCGATTCCCCACATCATAGTTACGTTCAGATGGAGAGAACTTTCGGGAAAAGAAAGCACAGGGATTCATTTTAGATGTTACAGGATCCTTTTGGGACAAAACAGCTCCTGCACCAATATCAAAAGCATCCACCTCTACCTGGAACGGAAGTGAGACATCAGGTTGCCGCAAAACCGGGGCGGAGGTGAATCTTCGCTTCAGCTCCTGAAAGGAAGAAACAGCCTCCGGAGACCAATTCAACACATCAGCACCTTTCTTAGTCAGATCAGTCAATGGCTTGGCAATACTAGAAAATTTTGCTATAAATTTCCGATAAAAATTAGCAAAACCCAAAAACTTCTGGAGGGCCTTCAAAGAAGTGGGCTGAACCCAATCGTAAATGGCCTGTACCTTGGCCGGGTCCATTTCAATAGTTGACGGGGACAAAATAAATCCCAAAAAAGAAATCCTCTGTAATCCAAAAAGGCATTTAGATCCTTTGACATACAGGGAATTCTCCCTCAAGATCCGGAACACAGTCCGAATATGTTCCACATGGGAATCCCAATCCTTGGAGAAGATCAAAATATCATCCAGATAGATAATCAAAAATTTATCAACAAAATCTCGGAAAATATCGTTCATGAAGCACTGGAAGACAGAAGGGGCATTAGTGAGCCCAAAAGGCATCACCAGGTACTCAAAATGTCCCTCCAGAGTATTAAACGCCGTCTTCCATTCATCCCCATGCTTAATGCGAATAAGATTATACGCCCCCTGAGGTCAAGCTTGGTAAACCAGCAAGCACCTTTAACTCTGGAGAATAGATCAGAAATCAGGGGTAACGGATACTGATATTTAACAGTATTTTGTTGAGGGAACGATAATCAATACAAGGTATTAATGATCCATCCTTTTTGGCTACAAAAAAAAACCAGCACCTAAGGGTGACGAGAATGGTCTAATATGACCCTTCTCCAACGCCTCCTTAATATAGGATCGCATAGCCTCGTGCTCGGGTGCAGATAAATTGAAGAGCCGACCCTTGGGAAATTTACACCCCGGGCTCAGTTCAATTGCACAGTCATAACTCCTATGAGGAGGCAGAGACGCAGACTCATTCTCACTAAATACATCATAAAAGTCCGCCAAATAATCAGGAACATCATGCGACTGAGGAGAGGTGGAAAACACCGGAGCCTCACTAAAGGCACACCGACAACCCCAACTCACCACAGACACAGATTTCCAATCCAAAACTGGATTATGAATTTGTAACCAGGGAAACCCCAGAACAATAGTATCATGCAGATTATGCAACACCAAAAATCTGCAATTTTCTTGATGGTCTGGGGCGACCCGCATTACCACCTGGGTCCAAAACTGAGGTTTATTTTTAGCCAAAGGAGTAGCATCAATCCCCCTCAAAGGGATAGGCGTCTGCAGAGGTGTCATCGGAAATCCACAACGTTTAGCAAAATCAAAGTCCATTAGGTTTAGGGCTGCTCCCGAATCCACAAAAGCCTTGGCGGAAAATGTGGACAGGGAGCAGATCAGAGTAATAGCCAGAAGAAACTTAGGTTGAACACCACCAACAGAAAATGTGTGTGCAAAGCGTTTCTCTCGTTTAGGACAGACAGAAATAATATGCGAGGCATCTCCACAGAAAAAACACAACTTATTACGCCTTCTGAACTCCTGACGCTGCTCTCTGGAAAAAACTCTATCACATTGCATAGGTTCAGACATTTGTTCAACAGGTGGCAACACCTCTCGTGCAGCTTTGCGTTCGCGCAAACGCCGATCAACCTGAATAGCTAATGACATAGAATCGTCAAGACCAGAGGGAACAGGAAATCCCACCATAGTATCTTTTATGGCTTCTGACAACCCCTTCCGAAAGAGAGCAGCCAAGGCATTATCATTCCAGGTAGTAAGTACTGCCCACTTTCGGAATTTTTGACAGTACAATTCTGCAGAATCACGACCCTGGTTCAATGCCAGCAGGGGCTTTTCAGCCTGATCAATGGCATTAGGTTCGTCATACAACAACCCCAAGGCCTGAAAAAATACGTTCACATTAGTCAGTATAGGGTCATCTGGTTTCAAAGAAAACGCCCAATCCTGGGGATCGCCACGCAGCAAAGAGATGACAATTTTAACCTGCTGCATGGAGCTCCCTGACGAGTTAGGCTTCAAGGCAAAAAATAATTTACAATTATTTTTGAAATTCAAAAATTTAGACCGATCCCCAAAAAATACATCAGGTGTAGGAATCTTTGGTTCAGCAGCATGTGAATGAGCAAGGTAGGCGGAAATTCCCCGCACTTCCGCAGAGAGCTGCTCCACACGATCAGACAATTGCTTTATCTCCATTGAGAGAAAAAAAATTCCCCCTACAGCCTCAGAGATATAGAGGAAAAAATATACACACTTTTTTTTTTTTTACAATTCTTTCCTGCTATTGAGTACCCTAGGATCTGCGGTATGGCAGGTGATTCTGTTATGATTGAGTCACCGTAGGAGGCAGACACAAAAATAGAAGCTACGTCCAGAAAACCAGAGAAGTTGGCAACTATCAGATTGCAGACCCCTGAACCTATCAACACAACTAGCAGTAGCCGTGGGGGGTTCCTACGATGCCCTAGACCCCTCGATCACAGCCAGAGCGCTAAATAGCCTAAAGACAGAAAAGGAAATCTAAACTGCCCCAGAGCAGACCCCAAAGTAAAAGGCAGCCCCCAACATATAATGACAGTGAAGCAAGATGAAAAAAACACTCACACAGATAGAAAGATAGGCTGAGCAAACGATGGGGCCCAAGCTAGCTAAACAGAAAAGGAAAGGAAGGTTGCTGTCTGCAATCTGCCAAAACCCTATCAAAGACATAAGCCAACAAGCTGATATGAAAAAGACCCTGAAGCAGCTAGGCTTCAAAAACTAAATCAGCACTCAGGTATTTTCAGAAGACAGAGCTAAAGGAATTCAGCACACCCCAGCAGGGAATGGCAGAAATCCAGAAAAACAAAGCAAAACAAAGTCTAAGCACAAATGCAAAAAGCCGAGCAGAAAACTTAGCTTTAGAGGAGCAGGAATTCAGACTGGTCTCCAAGGATCCCACAGAGAAATCACCCGCAGGGCAGAAGGGCATCGGCAGCCTTATATCCAGTCAGCAACTCCACTCAGTCAGTCATCATCATCAGACTCAGGTGTTTGATAATCAGGCTCACTACCTTTCTTTACCAGAAGAGGGAGTTCCTCGGGCCTCAGTAGTGAAGGGGAAAATTAACTCACAACAGTACAGTATCACTAGATACAAGGTATGTATAGTATAGTTTAAACATACTGAATCTCCGTATACATTTCAGGAGGCAAACACAGACGCTCTTTTAGGCCCAGTATGGATCTGACAACAATATAGATAGTTGAGAAAGGGTACTATGGTGCCCCTGAGGGTACGGTCGCCACAGAGGTACTGCACCTCATCCAACGGTGTGGTATCCCACCCTCAGGTAAGGAGGGATCGCCACTCAGGACTCCTAACCCTGCACTGAACACACACACTAGTTAGTCAGTGCTTTCTGGGTGTACCTGGCGGGAGGATGGCCTCATCCCAGACTGACTAGGAAATGGTGTTGGGGTTAGTGTGGAAGGTAGGTACAGTGGGAGGAGCTTAGGTAGTGGCGTGATTGTGGGCATCCAATCAGAAAGAGCAAACTGACAGTTGATGGGTGGAGCTAGTCTGAGGTAAATGGATCTTTGTAGAGAGTTGTCAGTCGGTGACAGGACAGAGTAAGAGAAGGATTGCTGTGAGAGGGCTGAAGGTCAGAGAAGAGAGAAAAATCTTGTCCAAGCTCCTAGACTGGTAGGAAGGGGTCCTTGGGGCACGGGAAGGGCAATAAACCACCTGTGAAGCCCATTTCTGGAGAAGGAAGGACCAGGCCTCGTTGGGGAAAGTGGCTCAGCTAGAAAGACAGAGGCTGAGGTAACTTTAAGTGCCTCAGTCACAGCCACATTCAATACTCAAAAAGGCAGCAGTTGGAATAAAGGACCCCGACCCACGTAGCTCGGTGTGATCCGTGGCTGCTGGCTTGGGATACTGTTTGCGAAGGCGCACAGCAGGAAGGAAGGGAGAGATCAGCGCAGAGACATGGCTTAGAAAGGAAACACAAGGAGGAGTCTTGAACAGGTGTTCCTGATCTACCTTGGAGTTTGCCGGACCCCTCCCTTGGATGACACAATACCAATCGGGTCATCTGGAGCACAAAACTTTTGAGGAAAAACTCAGAAAATGCACCCAAGTGTGTCCTTCGTGTCTTTTCCAACTCGCCTGCTACACACGCTACATTCACCACCACCGTCAATGGCTCACAAACGCCATCTCAACTGCCCTGGGATACAGCTCTGGCCATGGAGAGCTTCATGATCTTGGCTGCTTTAACACCGGCCCAGAGGATCTGCATTGCAGCGTCGGCTACCCTAGCCGAGTACCACTGGTGGCGTCACGATCCCCTTTTCCAAATTAATTATCATACCATCTTCCCCCTCATCTGAACTGTCATCTTCTTTATTGGACACCCAGGGCCACGGACCGGGTCCCAATCACCACCATGACATACTTCCCCTTTAAAAGAGCCTGAAATGCCCGGTACTGAGTAACCCCCATCCCTGCGTGGTGTTTTATTTTACCACCAGATAACAGGGATATATTGTATAGTTTCAACATTATAAATCTACGTATATATTTGAGGAGGCAGACACAGACGCTGTCATGGCCAGTATGGATTCGACAACAATCTAAAAAGTAGAAAAAGGGTACAGCATTACCATATACAAGGTATATATAGTATAGTTTCAACATTCAAAATCTCCATATTTATTTCAGGAGGCAGACACAGATGCTCTGAGGCCCAGTATGGATTACACAACAATATAAAAAGCAGCAAAAGGGGAATGGACCCCGAGCATACTGCTGTATACAGTGTTGTGGTCATTTGCCGATCTACATGTATATTTCAAGAGTAACACACAGCCTCTCACAGGTTCAGTATGGATGACACCATAATATAAAAAGAAGACCCACAAGAAATAATCACACATGTGGGCCAATGTTTCAGGTGTCAAAGATGCACTTTGAGTGGTGGGTGGAGGATGAATTTCGGGCACAAAGGGTACTGGATCAACAGATACAAGGTATATACAGTATACTTAAAATGCACAAAAATCTCTGCATGTATTTCAGGAGGCAGACACATATGCTCACATGCTCAGTATGGATTTGACAATAATGTAACAATTTGAAAAAGGGTACAGTATGACCAGATACAAGGTATATATAGTATAGTTTAAACATTCAAACTCTCCGCAGACATTTCATGAGGCAGACACAGATGCTCTCAGTCCCAGTATGCATTAGCCGAGAATATAAAAAGCATGCAAAGGTTACTGTATCACCAGATACAAGGTACATATAGTATTGTTTAAACATTGTAAATCTCCCTATTTATTTCTGGAGGCAGACACAGACTCTCTCAAGGTCAGTATTGATTACACAATATAAAAAGCAGTAAAAGGGTAATGGATCAGAAGCGTACAGCTGTATACAGTGTAGGGGACATTGTAAATCTCAGTATATATTTCCAGAGTCAGAAACAGACTTAACTGGCTCAGTATGGATTACACCCGAATATAAAAATGAGAAAAAAGGGAAATGTATTTGAAACGTACACCAGTATACAGTGTTGGAGTACTTTGAAATCATCATTTATATTTCAGTGTCAGTCAGCCAGTCCAGACTCTCCGCTAGAGGAAGGTAGATGGATAAAAGTACAGACGTAAAGTCGAGTGATTTTAGATGTTTAGGAATTAGTAATCACAGGAAAACCTCCAGGGAGAATTCGCAGAGGCGATGCTGACCCTCAATAACTTTAACTGTGGGTACAGCTAAAACGCAAATTAGTGAAGAAAGGGTTGCTGTATCACAGTAGCGTCGATCCCATCACCGTAACTCGTCTCCATCAAATTGTGATCACAGGGAGAGCTGTAGACATGGTCCTCACTGCCTATCATGATCTGTCTTGTCACTTTGGAGTGCAAAACACTCAAGCCAAGCCACAGGCCGTAGGGGATTCTATTGGGTTGGCATGAGAGGAGACATTGAAAAATGGTGGCAGGAATGTCACACGTCTGTGACTATGAAAAATGTGAAAGGTGATCATAAGCACCACTGCATCTGATTGGGAGTTGACGTCCATTACAAATGTTAGCCGTTGGTAATCTGAAGGTAGAGGCCAGCAGGACAGGACATAGATGCATCTTAAGGATCATCGATCAGTACACCAAATTTGTATTGGCCATCCCTGTGACAGATTTAACTGGCAAGACTACACAGCGGTGGAGCAGGGAGAGGTAAGTATTGCAAGTGCTGTGTCCCTGAGCAAGCAGGGGGGACCCACTCATGGGCATCGGTACTGGCACAGGGCCCCTCATAGTACGCCAGTGTGTCTGATGGCGAGTGGGCCCCACCACCATCAGAGACACTTTATTGTACTATGAGAGGCCCTGTGCCTGTGCCATCGCCCAAGGGTGGGCCCACACACCTGTTCAGGGCAACAGCACTTGCCCAGGTGTGGCAAGTGTTGACCCCGGGCCTGGGGTGTGGGGGCAGCCCATTTAAAGTGGTTTAAAAAATGACAGATGTTGATGTGTAGGCTGGTCTTTCAGCTGCTGCAAATGGAGGAATTGGAGAAGTCAGAGGAAGAGGAGGACAAAAGCGAGCCTTTTTTTTGGCAACCTATGTGTTATCAGGGGAGGGTGGGACAACATCTTTTGAAACCCATGCATGGTTCATTTTAATGAAGGTTAGATCATCAACATTTTGGGTCGACAGACGGGTCCTTTTTTCTGTCAGGATTGATCCAGCAGCACTGAAGACTCTTTCAGATAGCACACTATCAGCAGGGCAAGCGAGCTCCTGTAAGGCATATTGTGCCAATTTAGGCCGTGTCCAGTTTTGAGGCCCAATAATTAAAGGAGAATGACCTGTGAGGGAGAACCTCGATATGGGACGAGAAGTAGTTTGTAACCATAGTTGACAACTGCTGTCTCCTGTCACTTGCAATCGATTCTGTATTAGCTGTCGTGTGCGCGGGACTTAAGAAATCAGACCACAACATGGTCAGGAAACCCCTGTCTCCAACATCAGTTCGGCTGTATGCACCATGAACACCTCTTCCATTTTGCCCACTATGGCTTGTGGGAGAATCCAATCCACTGCTGTGTGCTGGGAATGCCTCAAACAACCTGTTTACCAGAGTTGCTTGTTTGTTAGTCAATATTAGCTCTAGGTTCTCCTGTGGCATGATGTTGTGTAATTTGCCTTAATAGCGTGGATTGACGATACTGGCCAACCAGTAGTCGTCATCCCTCATTATTTTGGCAATGCGAGGGTCCCTTTTTAGGATCCGCAAGGCATAGTCACACATGTGGGCCAAGTTCCAGGTGTCAATGCTGCACTGACAGTGGAGGGTGAAGGAGCACTTTCTGGCAAATCCACATCCGTCCATTCACGCACAAACCCTATACCTGACCTTGGCATGCCCACATCTTCTCGTGCCCCCTGAAAAGCATCCTCCTCCCCAAAATAATCATTCCCCTCATCCTCCTCCTCATCTTCCTCTTCTTCCTCCACCTCATCCACGCCAGTTCCCTGACCAGACAATGGATGACTGTCATCAAGGCTTCCCTCCTCCT
Source organism: Dendrobates tinctorius (assembly GCF_039654945.1). NCBI lineage: Eukaryota > Metazoa > Chordata > Amphibia > Anura > Dendrobatidae > Dendrobates > Dendrobates tinctorius. Next base: position 72,123,071 of record NW_027361684.1, on the reverse strand, counting down.
CCTGTTGCTCCTCAGCTGCAGACGCCTGCTCCTTAATGTGCGTCAAAGTTTGCATGAGCAACCGCATAAGTGGTATGCTCATGCTTATGATGGCGTCGTCTGCACTTACCAGCCGTGTGCATTCCTCAAAACACTGAAGGGCTTTACAGAGGTCTTTCAGCTTTGACCACTGCAAACCCGACAATTCCATGTCTGTCCTCAAACTGCCTGCCCGTGTATCCTCCCACAAATGCATTACAGCCTGTTTCTGTTCGCACAGCCTCTCAACCATGTGCATGGTGGAGTTCCGTCTTGTAGCAACGTCTATGATTAGGCGGTGCTTGGGGAGGTTGAGTGATCGCTGCATCTTCTGCATACAACTGGAGTGGACGTTTGAGCGACGGATGTGCAAGCATAGTCTTCGCACCTTATGGAGCAGGGCTGTTAACTCTGGATAATTATTTAGGAAGCACTGCACCACCAAGTTCAAGGTGTGAGCCAGGCAAGGTATGTGTGTGTTTTGAAAGGGCTATGGCTGCCACAAAATTCTGCCCAATATCACTGACTACCTTGCCTGGCTTAAGATTTAGACTGCCCAGCCATGACTCAGTTTGTCGATGCAAGTAGTCGGCTAGTACCTCCGCGGTGTGTCTACTGTCGCCCAAAGACATCATTTTTTAAACAGCCTGCTGCCGCTTAGCACTAGCTGTTCGATAGTGGGACACCTCGCGTGCAACACTGACAGATGTGGATGGAGTGCTCGTGCGACTGCACTCTGTCGACGAGCTTTCGCTTCTGGAGGAGGAGGAGGGTCGAACGCCTACAGCCAACTGTTTCTTATACCGTGGGCTAGGCAGCACTGTTCCACCACAGCTGTCCTCTGGGGAGCCTGCATCCACCACATTAACCCAGTGCGCAATGATGGACATGTAACGGCCCTGGCCATGCCTACTGGTCCATGCATCTGTTGTGATGTGCACCTTTCAACTCACTGACTGTCTTAGTGCATGGATAATGCAGTCTTTCACATGCCGGTGGAGGGCAGGGATGGCTTTTCGAGAAAAGAAGTGCCAACTGGGTAGATCATAGCGTGGGACAGCGTAGGCCTTGAGCTCTTGGAAAGCTTTGCTTTCTACCAAACGGAAGGGCATCATCTCTAATGAGATCAGTTTAGCAATTTAGGCGTTCAAAGCCAGTGTATGTGGATGAGAGGATGAGCACTTTCTTGTGCTACTCAGAGTGTCTGGTAGGGTGAGCTGGACTTGAGACCTGCATATGGGGGAAGTAGCATTGGACATGACGGACTGAGAAGAGGTTGGTGATGGTGAGAGTGTTGATGGCCTAGATTCAGTGTTTCCACATGAAAATATTGTGATCGCCCGACAGCTTTGGCCTAGCGACCACACCTCAACATTTCTTGATGGTGGTGTGCTTAGCAGTGGCCTTACATTGGGGGAAGCGACGGAGCATTGCGGCTAACTTCAGTCGGAGCATGTGCACATGTGCTACCTGAGCTTTTGTAGTCCACGCTTGCAAGTGCATGTTGGTTAAATGTGTAAGCATACAACTGGTATTTTTCCCTCTGCTAAAGGTCCTTCGGCACTTCTTACAGATAACATTTGCATCATCATTAGGATTTTGTTCAAAAAAGTGCCACACTGCACTCTTCCTACTATGGTACAAATTTTCAGGCCTTGCACGCTGTGCTAATTTGACCGTCTGGCCAAGCTATCCTGCAGCTCTTTTAGTTTTCTTGCCAAGTTTTTTGACAGCTACGGGCCTCCCGGATAACCACTCCTGCGATGACGATGCCTGCTGCGGATCCTTCTCCTGTTCTGACCTATTGTCACCAGCACCCTCTTCCCCAAATGGATGCCAATCCAGGTCAACAACTGGGTCATCCATGATGTCATCTTCAATGTCATCTGCACCTTCCTCTTTACCTTCCTCTGTGTCACCGTGTAAGGTGGTATAGTATGCGGGAAGGGGCAACTGAGTTTCATCAGGGTCTGATTCGGGCTCAGTAGACTGTGAGGGCAATGTAGTGCTGTCGGTGAATGCACCAGTAGATTCATCTAGCAGTGGCTGTGCATCAGTGCACTCCATGTCAGATTCATCTTGGACTGGGGAATTCAGGATTTGACTTGATAACCCAGGAATAGTATGTGAAAAGAGCTCCATGGAGTAATCTGAAGTGTGTGCTGCAGCATCCTTCACTTTTGGTGTGGGTGAAGGATACAAGGAAAGGTGTTGTTCCTGACCAGAGGCCTGCACTGACAACTCTGTGCTTGCAGTTTTTGCAACTTCAGAAGAGGAGGCAATAGAGCTGGAGGCTGTTTCGGCAATGTAAGCCAAAAGCTGTTCATGATGCTTCGGCTTTAAAAGCGGTTTACCTACTCCCAGAATTGGGAACCTTAAAGGCCTTCTTGTGCCAGACGATGATGCAGGCTCAACACCTCCTGCCTTAGCTGCTATTGTGGTTTTGCCAGAACCAGCCGATGCACCACCACCACCACCACCATCAGTATCAGCTGCGCCCCCCAGCCCACGTCCGCGGCCTCTTCCACCAGACATCCTCATGTTTGGCAAAATGTACCAAAAATACCAGCAGAGAAATGGTACTGTATGAGTAGAGTGCAGCTGTGTAAGGTGTATGTAAGAAGTGAAATCTCCGTATATATTTTGTGAGTCACAGACACTCACCCAGTATGTATTTCACCATAATCCAACAGGGATACTATTGAAGAGAAATAGCGCAATAGTGCATTATCCAGTGTAGGTATATCAATTTAAAAATAATACACTCACCAGATGGAGCTTGTAATAAGCATGGAGGATTCGCTGCTGCAGGAACCACAGATCCATGAGGGACTGATGCAGAAGATGCAGGATAGGAAAAAAGTGGTCAGACAATCCACGTTGCGATTCACTATAAACAATTATTATTAGACCACTGTAATAATAATTGTTTATAGTGATTCGCAGCGCGGATTGTCTGACCACTTTTTTCCTATCCTGCATCTTCACCATAATCCAACAAGCAGATATACGGTACTGTATCAGAGATGTACAGCTGTATACGTTGATGGTGAAACTGTCAATCTCCGTATATGTGTTTACGGAATGTCACACACACACTGACTCTATGTAGATGTTACTGTAATAAGAACACCAGATATCCGACACTGTTTGAGAATCGGACTGCTCAATACGGTGTATAAAGAAATGGAAATGTCCGTATATGTATTTATGGCGTGTCACACACACACGCTGACTCTGTGTAGATGTGACCGTAATAAGAACACCAGATGTCAGATACTGTTTGATAATCGTACAGCTCAATACGGTGTTGTCACGGCACCGCCAGACTCAGGGCCTGCTGTCCCGGCCTCGGCCAGTAGGAGGCGCCGGACTATCACATCACCATCAGACTCAGGGCCTGCTGTCCCAGCCTCGGCCAGTACGAGGTGCCGGACTATCACATCACCGTCAGACTCAGGGCCTGCTGTCCCAGCCTCGACCGCTAGGAGGCCCCGGACTGTCCTATCACCGGCTGACCCGTGGCCTGCAGTCTCAGCCTTGGTCTCTGGGAGGCATTGTGCTTCAACCCCGAGTGATGGCGGCGATAGTCATGAGGCTCCTGCGCAGGCGTCCGCTGGACGCAGGCTTCGCTCCTCGATCAGTCATGAAGGGGCTGGTGCATTACCATCCAGCCTGGTCCTGGGGGCGGTCCGGATGACATCATCAGGCCACGGGCCTGTAAGGGATGACCTGATCCCTCAAATACCTTGGGACTGCTCTTGCAGGCCGCTGGATATATTCTTGGTTCCCCTGCGTGTTACTGTGTGAATTGCTGTTTTACTGACTCTGACTTTTGCCTGGACTTCTGACTCTGCTTCTGCCTAACGATTCTGTACCTCTGCGACTCTCCTGGTTTATGACACTGACTTCGGCCTGGATTCTGACTCTGCTTCTGCCTAACGATTCTGTACCTCTGCTGCTCTCCTGGTTTATGACTCTTACTTTGGCCTGGATTCTGACTCTGCTTCTGCCTAACGACTTTGTACCTCTGCTGCCCTCCTGGTTTATGACTCTGGCTTCGGCCTGGAATCTGACTCTGCTACTGTCTACTGTTTTTATACCATTTCTGCCTGACTGGTTTAGTCTCAGATATCATTGCCTCTGTGTCCTGTATTGGAACACCTTTCTGGCGACCGTCCTGCTCTGGTCATTGCTCCTATTCAGACAGCGCCTCCTGGGCTCTGCTATAAATCCAGATCCCTGTATAGGGGTAAAGGGTCTCAGTGTTTCTCGGGGTGCTGTCTGGCTGCAGTCCAGACCGCAGGCAGACGTCACATTATATCCGGCCACAAAAATAAAACGGCTTTTTGTGTCTATACTTAACACATATAAAAGCAGTTTTTCCTCACTTTTTTTTTCCTTCCTCCTGACTGAGCTGATTCTTGGCCCAAACACCTGTTACATTGCACAGCCTGGAAGATCGCTCTCAGGCTCAAGCATGCTGCAGCTTGGAATCTTCAAGGAAAATGCTGGCTGTTGGAAATCCACATCCCTGGATCATCGCCCCCTGGACAGCTCTGGGGGTCAGGTATTGCCCGCAAATGCGGCCAAACTGTTGTTACCAGTTTCCCTTTCTTTTGCTAAGAAACGTCTGTGTGTGAAGGCTTATGTGGATTGTGGTGCTGCTGGCAACCTTATGGATTTTTCATTTGCTAAGAGCCTTGGTGTACCTCTGTCAAGGCTTAAAGCGCCTATTCAGACTACTGCGATTAATGGTACATCTATTTTCCAAGGAGGCGTGGAATTCGTTACTGCCGAAATTTCTATGTCAGTGGGGACATTACATAACGAGCAAATGTCATTTTTTGTTATATACAATTTATCCGATTCAGTTGTGTTAGGCATGCCATGGTTGCACCAACATAATCCGATTATTGACTGGCGCATAGGTGACGTTGTGCGCTGGAGTCCACGGTGTCAGAGTAACTGTATGTCTTTTTCAGTAAACCAGATTAAAATTAAAACACCTTCTATTCCATATGCGTTTAGGGATTATGAAGATGTTTTCTCTATAGTGGAGTCGGAGAAACTACCTCCTCACAGAGAATACGATTGTCCTATTGAATTGGTCCCTGGTGCCCGTCTCCCTAAGGGGAGAATATTCAACCTCTCTGGTCCTGAGCGTGTAGCCATGAAGGAATACGTAGCAGATAGCCTTCGAAAAGGCTTCATTAGACCTTCCACCTCACCTGTAGGAGCTGGGTTTTTCTTTGTAGAGAAAAAAGATGGTGGACTTAGACCATGCATTGACTACCGTGAGCTGAACGCCATAACCGTAAAAAATCAATACCCGCTGCCACTCATTCCTGATCTGTTTAATCAGTTACTGGGAGCTCGCTGGTTTACTAAGCTTGACCTCCGGGGGGCATATAACCTGGTCCGCATAAGAGATGGGGACGAACGGCCTTTAATACACCCCTTGGCCATTTTGAGTACCTGGTAATGCCCTTCGGACTCAGTAATGCTCCTGCAGTATTTCAGCACTTCGTCAATGATATTTTCAGAGATATTTGTGGGGTGTATGTCGTCGTATATCTGGACGACATTTTGATTTATTCTGCTGACCCTGTGACGCATGCTCAACACGTCCGTTCAGTACTGCAGAGACTGCACGAAAACTCTTTGTTCGCGAAATTTGAGAAATGTGTTTTTTTTGCCGAAGAGGTGCAGTTCTTAGGATACATGGTCTCAGGCAAGGGGTTCCGCATGGATCCCGCCAAGATTCAACCCATTAAGGATTGGGTACAACCCAAATCGCTGAAAGCACTACAGCGATTTTTGGGATTTGCGAATTATTATCGCAAGTTCATCCGGGGATTCTCAGAGATTGCCAAGCCACTCACGGACCTTACCCGGAAAGGGGCGGACGTGACTAATTGGAATCCTGAGGCAACCAGGGCTTTTTCTACACTAAAAGAGTGCTTCGTGGCCAACCCGGTGTTGATTCAACCAAACTTGGACCACCCGTTTATTGTGGAAGTAGATGCCTCCGAAGTCGGAGTGGGAGCAGTGCTCTCACAAGGCACTGCAGCCCTCACTCAGCTTCGCCCATGTGCCTTTTTCTCCCGCAAATTCTCTGCCACGGAGAGAAACTATGACATTGGCAACCAAGAATTATTGGCCATCAAGTGGGCCTTCGAGGAATGGCGCCACTTCCTCGAAGGCGCCAAACACAAAGTTACTGTTATTACCGATCACAAGAACCTAACCTACCTAGAGTCGGCTAAAAGACTAAACCCTAGGCAGGCCAGGTGGGACTTGTTTTTCTCCAGGTTCGATTTTTTAATCACCTTTCGCCCCGGAACCAAAAATGTGAGGGCAGATGCCCTCTCCCGCAGCTTTTGTCACACACACACCGAGGACTATGAACCAGCCCCCATATTGGCTAATGGCATTGTCGTGTCGGCAGTATCTCTGGACCTTCTGGAGGAGATCCGTAGGTCATCAGAACAAGCTCCTGACACTACGCCCCCAAAAAAATTATTCGTTCCAGCTACCTTTCGCTTACAAGTGTTAAAAGAATCTCACGACTCCATCCTGGCAGGCCACCCTGGTCTCAATAATACCACTAGGCTGGTAACCAGGAACTTTTGGTGGCCAACGGTGGCCAAGGACTGTAAGGAGTACGTCTCAGCGTGTGAAGTCTGTGCCCGCGCCAAGTCCCCCCATAACCGTCCTGCCGGCTGGCTTCCGCCCTTGCCCACCCCTGAAAGTCCATGGACCCACATCTCCATGGACTTCATTACAGACCTGCCACCCTCCGAGGGGAAAACTTGTATTTGGGTGGTGGTGGACAGGTTCAGTAAACAGTCTCACTTTGTTCCCTTGTCCGGCTAACCAAAGTCTGAAACCTTAAGTAAGTTGTTTGTTCTTCGCGTTGTACGTTTTCACGGCGTTCCGGCAAATATCGTATCCGACAGGGGTACCCAGTTCGTCTCGAAGTTCTGGAGGGCGTTCTGTAGACGTATTGGTGTTGAGTTGTCCTTTTCCTCGGCATACCATCCCGAGACGAATGGTCAAACTGAGCGTGCCAACCAAACGCTGGAGCAATATCTCCGCTGCTATGTCTCAGCACATCAGTCAGATTGGGTGGAACATTTGCCATTGGCAGAGTTCGCTCTCAATAATAGATACCAAGACTCCATCAAAACCACCCCCTTCTTCTGTAACCTTGGACTACATCCGCGCTTTGGATCATTTTCGGCCAAGATGTCGGAAATCCCAGGCGTTGAGCAAAATATACATCGTCTAAAGACTATTTGGTCCAAAGTAAACTCTAATTTAAAAGGGGCTCAAATTAGACAGACTTCGGCAGCTAATAGACGACGATCCCAGGGGCCGCACCTGGGAGTTGGTGACAAGGTTTGGCTCTCTACAAGAAACATCAAACTTAAGGTACCGTCGGCCAAACTGGGTCCCAGGTTCATCGGCCCATATGAAATATTAGAGGTAATTAACCCGGTAGCGTTTCGGTTAAAGCTCCCGCAGTCTTTTAAAATTCCTAACGTTTTTCATAAGTCCCTCCTCAAGGTATACCGCTCCCCAATTCGTCCCGTCCGGTCCCCTCCTCCTCCAGTTTTAGTCAAGGGCGCCTTGGAGTACGAGGTCCAGGGCATATTTGATTCCCGTCTAGTGAGAAACTCGGTACAATATTTGGTGCATTGGAAGGGCTACGGCCCAGAGGAGAGGTCCTGGGTCCCCGCTAGTGACATTCGTGCAAAGTGGTTGATTAGGAGGTTTCACCTCCTCCACCCTGACAAACCGGGTTTTGAGGGTCCGGAGGCCCCTCTTAGAGGGGGGGGTACTGTCACGGCACCGCCAGACTCAGGGCCTGCTGTCCCGGCCTCGGCCAGTAGGAGGCGCCGGACTATCACATCACCATCAGACTCAGGGCCTGCTGTCCCAGCCTCGGCCAGTACGAGGCGCCGGACTATCACATCACCATCTGACTCAGGGCCTGCTGTCCCAGCCTCGGCCAGTACGAGGCGCCGGACTATCACATCACCGTCAGACTCAGGGCCTGCTGTCCCAGCCTCGACCACTAGGAGGCCCCGGACTGTCCTATCACCGGCTGACCCGTGGCCTGCAGTCTCGGCCTTGGTCTCTGGGAGGCGTTGTGCTTCAACCCCGAGTGATGGCGGCGATAGTCATGAGGCTCCTGCGCAGGCGTCCGCTGGACGCAGGCTTCGCTCCTCGATCAGTCATGAAGGGGCTGGTGCATTACCATCCAGCCTGGTCCTGGGGGCAGTCCAGATGACATCATCAGGCCACGTGCCTGTAAGGGATGACCTGATCCCTCAAATACCTTGGGACTGCTCTTGCAGGCCGCCGGATATATTCTTGGTTCCCCTGCGTGTTACTGTGTGAATTGCTGTTTTACTGACTCTGACTTTTGCCTGGACTTCTGACTCTGCTTCTGCCTAACGTTTCTGTACCTCTGCGACTCTCCTGGTTTATGACACTGACTTCGGCCTGGATTCTGACTCTGCTTCTGCCTAACGATTCTGTACCTCTGCTGCTCTCCTGGTTTATGACTCTTACTTTGGCCTGGATTCTGACTCTGCTTCTGCCTAACGACTTTGTACCTCTGCTGCCCTCCTGGTTTATGACTCTGGCTTCGGCCTGGAATCTGACTCTGCTACTGTCTACTGTTTTTATACCATTTCTGCCTGACTGGTTTAGTCTCGGATATTATTGCCTCTGTGTCCTGTATTGGAACACCTTTCTGGCGACCGTCCTGCTCTGGTCATTGCTCCTATTCAGACAGCGCCTCCTGGGCTCTGCTATAAATCCAGATCCCTGTATAGGGGTAAAGGGTCTCATTGTTTCTCGGGGTGCTGTCTGGCTGCAGTCCAGACCGCAGGCAGACGTCACAGGTGTATAGAGAAATGGAAAAGTCCGTATATGTATTTATGGAGTGTCACACACACACACACACACTGACTCTGTGTAGATGTGACCGTAAGGCCTGTTTCACACTTCAGTTTTTTGTGTCAGTTAAAATCCGCCAAAATGGCGGAAAGCGGATGCGTTGCTAAACTGATGTGAACGGATGCCACCGGACCGTTTTTTGAGAGACAGAGAGAGAGAGAGAGATTTTTTCCAGCCGCCAGAACAGACTTTAGGGTTAATTTTCAGGCTGAGTGAAGTCTTTCGGGCATGCGCAGTGTGAAGTGCGGATCCTGCCGCCCGAAAAAACATTACATGCTCCGTTCGGATGGCCATCCGTCAAGATCCGCCGGTAATGCAACTCAATGGGGAAAAAAAAGGATCCACCAAGCAAAATGGCGGATCCGTTTTTTTTTGCAAAATGGCGGATCTTGACTGATGGACAAAAACTGAAGTGTGAAATAGGCCTAGTAAGAACAGCAGATTTCCGATACTGTTTGAGAATCGGACACCTCTATATGGTGTGTATGGAAAAATGTTAATTTCTGTGTATTTTTTTAAAGAGTCACACCCATATTTGTCTGTGATACCAGCCGGTACACAGTAGTGTGTGAGGAGCATACACCTCTATTCGATGTGTGAAAAAATTTACACTCAGTATCTACTGTGCAGAAAAAAAAGGAATAAAAGGATCTCTTCTTTTAAAAAAGCAGTCTGCACAGCAGTGTGCAAACAGCAATGCAGCTATCAGGGAGCCTTATACGGCAGCCTAATAACCAAGAGAGCTGCTGCACAAAAAAGTGTGAAAAAATGAACTATTGGTTACTGTGCAGAGAAAAGGAATAAAAATATTTTTGCTTTTAAAAAAGCACTCTGCACAGCAGTGTGCAAACAGTAATGCAGCTATCAGGGAGCCTTATAAGGCAGCCTAATAACCAACAGAGCTGCTGCACACAAATATATCCTCCCCTGTCATTGCACACTATACTGATGTGTTGTACAGTGACATTCGCTATCAGCACAAGCAATTTTTTTTTCTGCACTGCCTAAACACTCTCCCTATTGAGAACAAGCATCAGCAACCTCTCCCTACGCTAAGATCGGCAGAAGTAAGATGGCGGTCGGCGGTCACGGCCTTTTATAGGCACTGTGACGCCACACAAAGCCAGCCAATCACTTGAATGCTCTTCACTAACATGGTGGGGGCCGCTGCCTATGTCATTGCGTTGCCCACAGTGTGCGTCATTGATGATTGGATGAGAAAAGGCGCTGGAAGCTTTGTGGGTAACGCGACTTTGGCGCTCAAGTCGGCGACCTCATGGCCGACCTCACGCTATGGTTCGGGTTTCGATCGGCGAAAACTGACTTTAGCCAAAGTCGGCAGATTCTGAATTTAGCTGACCCGCTTCACTCAACTCTACTCTATGAGTGAGTAATTTAATCCAGAAAAAAGTTAACGCTTTTTTGGAATGTTATATAACAACAAAATGAGCCACAATGCAAGTAATACTCAATGAATCACACTATATATTCAATTTGTTCACACACACACTCAAAAAATAATGCAGGTATATATTGTGCAAGGGACTGCAAGGCCCTATTCCCCATCTACAGACTGTGTTCTGCCACTGTTCCTGCTCCTGCAACTTTCTTCCCTTCCATAGACTAAAGCTAGGTGCCCACGTTGCAGATTTTATGCGTTTTTGCCACATTTTTTTCGCTGCAAAAACGCATACAAAAAGCAACCCATGGCATTCAATGGCATTCTGCACATACTGTGCTAATGCTGCGTATTTTTCCACAGCTGAATCGCATCACAGAAAAATATGCAGCATGCTTATTCTTTGGGCAGAATCGCGAAGATTCCGCACACATAGGAATGCATTGATCTGCTTACTTTCCACATGTGGTTATGCCCACCATGCGCAAAGTAAGCGGAAAATGTGCGTATGGTACCCAGGGTCTGGAGGAGAGGAGATTCTCCTCCAGGCCCTGGGTACCATATCCCTGTTAAGAAAAGAATTAAAATAAAAAATTGTGATATTCTGACCATCCGGCGGCCCCAGCAGCGTTCCCAGGCCTCAGCAATGCTCCCGGCAAGTTCTGTTCCCAGTGATGCCTTGCGACAATGACCTGTGATGATGTAGCTGTCTCGTGTGATGCTGCGTCATCTGGGGTCATTGTCACAAGGCATCGCTGGGAACGGGACTTGCCAGGAGCATCGCTGAGGCCTGGGAACGCTGCGGGGGCCGTCGGAAGATACGAATATCACGATTTTTTATTTTTTTATTATTTTTAACATTATATCTTTTACTATTGATGCTGTATAGGCAGCTTCAATAGTAAAAAGTTGGTCACACTTGTCAAACACTATGTTTGACAAGTGTGACCAACCTGTCAATCAGTTTTCCAAGCGATGCTACAGATCGCTTGGAAAGTGCTAGCATTCTGCACGCTAATTACGCTTGCAAAGCGCTAGTTTTTTGCAGGAATTCCGCATGCATATTTCCAGCGAATTTCCCGCCGCAGGGAGTTGGGGAATTGCCGCAGAAATTTCTGCAGCAATTCCGCACATGTGCACATATCCATAATGTAGAATGTATGTCACACAAACAGAAAAGCAAGCAATTAGCCCTTAGAATGATTCTTAGTATAATGGTTCAGCTTCAGCGCCAGTATCAACACTACAGTACTCTGATTCATTATACTGCACACACACACAGACCTGGATAAGCACTCTCTCCCTCCAATGCAAACTGTCACAGAGCTGTGCAGTCACATCAGTGTGCCAAGCCGGACTCCACCTGTACTTTTATAACCCTTGATAATGTCACATGGCCAGTCAAAAACAGTAATGCCACAACCAATATGGCTATGGCATTACAGTTATGCAGGGATGAGGTCAAGGTCATCTAAGTGGATACAGAAAAGGAATTTAGACCACTGCCTGGCAGTGCAACAAGACTTGTCATCTAACTATGGAGGCCTTCCCACTATCCTTAATGGGGCGGTGCATTACTGCCACTCAAAATTTTCTCCCACTGGGCCTTGAGCAACATATACTGTCATTGTTAATTATCCTTGCTCCACATCTTTGTTGCAGTTCACTTTCAAGCTCAATACCAAGTCAAGAGTATGACCCATGTTTTCCTGTATATTAGATCATAGAAAAACACTCCTTTCTGCAAGAAATAATGGGTTCCTTCACATAAGGCTGAGAGAGCATCATCATTTCTTGATAGCCAGCAGAGTACCATTATTGATAAAGAATTGTCTGCACCACTAGAAACTTTACCAGGTGGGATTTAAATGTACAATTTTTTCTTCGCAACACAATAAAGGATGGATAAGTGATGGTATGACAGAGTGGAAGGAGGAGAAATAGTCGAATTACGACATTCATCGAGAATGATGATCATGATGAGGATGTAACTTGGCTACCAGAAAGAGAAAATGAATAGGAGAACATCTTGCATCTTACTCATATTTCTTGCCTGCTAACTTTCCCCAAATGAGCAGTTAATGTGCTGACAGAAAATTATATTTTGAAGTCAAATAAAAGCCTGGACTTTGACAACTAATTTTACTCTGCATATCCTGCGTCTTGCAAAAGGTTCATTGTTTGGTAAATTGAAACATAATATCCACACCCAAGATATTTACACATAAGACCACCTATTTGACCACAACTAAAGCTTTCAGATGTTGTTAAGTCTACTCCACCAACAGAAATAGTGGCATTACCTTGTTCTGGGTTGCATACAGAGGGATAAACTTTTGCCAAGGAGGATCATTTGGTCAAACATTAGTTCCAGTATTTACTTCCAACTATGATATCTTCCTTATCACCCTGATCTGGTTACCTGCTTTTGTCTGCCACACAATATTCATCTTCCCATACTTAGATGATAGTTACCTTAACTAGAGATGAGAGAACATCATCAGCTCCTTCCTTATTCGGCAAGCTATAGCACTTACCGAACAATCTGCATGTGGAACCCAGATACGTGGAGTACTCCTGCATGTGCCGCGGCTGTGTGACAGTCACAACACATACAGTCATGGCCAAAAGTATTGACACCCCTGCAATTTTGTCAGATAATACTCAGTTTCTTCCTGAAAATGATTGCAAACACAAATTCTTTGGTATTATTATCTTCATTTAATTTGTCTTAAATGAAAAAACACAAAAAGAATTGTCCTAAAGCCAAATTGGATATAATTCCACATCAAACATAACAAAGAAGACTCCACTTCTTACCCCGAGACATAAAAAAGTCAGGCTGGAGTTTGCCAAAACTTACCTGAAAAAGCCTAAAACATTTTGGAAGAATGTTCTCTGGTCAGATGAGACAAAAGTAGAGCTTTTAGGGCAAAAGCATCAACATAGAGTTTACAGGAGAAAAAAGAGGCATTCAAAGAAAAGTACACGGTCCCTACAGTCAAACATGGCGGAGGTTCCCTGATGTTTTGGGGTTGCTTTGCTGCCTCTGGCACTGGACTGCTTGACCGTGTGCATGGCATTATGAAGTCAGAAGACTACCAACAAATTTTGCAGCATAATTTAGGGCCCAGTGTGAGAAAGCTGGGTCTACCTCAGAGGTCATGGGTCTTCCAGCAGGACAATAACCCAAAATACACTTCAAAAAGCACTAGAAAATGGTTTGAGAGAAAGCACTGGAGACTTCTAAGGTGGCCAGCAATGAGTCCAGACCTGAATCCCCTAGAACACCTGTGGAGAGATCTAAAACTGGCAGTTTGGAGAAGGCACCCTTCAAATATCAGGGACCTGGAGCAGTTTGCCAAAGAAGAATGGTCTAAAATTCCAGCAGAGCATTGTAAGAAACTCATTGATGGTTACCAGAAGCAGTTGGTTGCAGTTATTTTGGCTAAAGGTTGTGCAACCAAGTATTAGGCTGAGGGTGCCAATACTTTTGTCCGGCCCATTTTTGGAGTTTTGTGTGAAATGATCAATGCTTTGCTTTTTGCTTCATTCTCTTTTGTGTTTTTTCATTTAAGACAAATTAAATGAAGATAATAATAACAAAGAATCTGTGTTTGCAATCATTTTCAGGAAGAAACTGAATATTATCTGACAGAATTGCAGGGGTGTCAATACTTTTGGCCATGACTGTAGGCTCTACAAGCATGTGTTGAGACTGTCACCCAGCCAAGACACATGCAACTGCGGCTCCAAACAGCTCATTATCGGGAGCGCTCCAGGTATCTGTGTTACCAATGCAGCATCTTCGGAAAGCACTATAGCTTTCCAAATAAGGTGGGCGCCGACGATGTTTGCTCATATCTAACCTTAACCCCCTTAGTGATGGCATCAATTTTGAACTGAATGACTAAGTGCATTTTTCAAATCTGACCAGTGTCAATTAAAGTGGTAACAATGCTGGAATGCTTCTGTATATCCCAGTTATTCGGACATTGTATTTTTCATGACAAATTCTACTTTATGTTAGCCATAACTTTAGGTAGATATTTTTTTTTGTGAAAATATCTGGAGTTTGATGAAAATTTAGAAAAATTTTCAAGCTTTCAATGCTTATACAGTAACTTTGGTCCTGATAGTTATACCAACACAAAATAGTGAACAAATATAATATTTCCCATATGTCTACTTGATAACAGCTTCATTTTTCAAATGTCTTTTCATGTTGTTATGATGTTGAAAAGGTTAAAATTTAGCAGCATTTTTTTATTTTTTTCAAAGAGATTTACAAATCAACTTTTTTATGGACCTTTTCAGATTTGAAGGGACTTTGCAGGGAAAATATATCAGAAAACCCAAAGAAGTGATAACTAGTGTTGAGCGATACCTTCCGATATCGGGAAATATTGGATCGGATTGGATCGGACCGATACCCCAAAAATATCGGGTATCGTCGATTCCGATACCGGAAACCAATGCAAGTCAATGGGACACAAATATTTGAATGAAAATAAACCCTTTCTTTCCTTGCACATCCAGTTCGGGAGGGGGGAAGAGTGTGGGCGGTGCATGGGCGGAGACTGTGCGTGTCTGTGTGTGCGGGCGGGGTCTGTACGGGCCTCTCGGGGGTCTGCGCGGGCCTGCTGGGGGTCTGTGCGGGCCTGCTGGGGGTCTGTGGAGGCCTGCCGGGGGTCTGTGTGGGCTGCCGGGGGTCTCTGTGGGCCTCTAGGGGGTCTTTGTGTCTGTGTGCAGGCATCTTCCGATGGGACTACAAGTCCCATCGGGCTATGTCTGCTACAATGACAGTGATTGACACATTAGCCAATGATGGGACAGTAGTAGTCCCATCATCCGGCTAATGTGTTGAATGTAAAAAAAACAAAACACAAACATACATACTACATACAACATACTATATGCATACTACATACATACATACTACATACAATACATTCATACAAAACATACATATAGACATACAGTACATATAACATAGAGTAAATACTCACCATCACTTGTCACTTTGATCCCCGAAGCCAGTGTCATCTGTAAAAAATATTAAAATAACAAACAACCAATATACTCCCTGAGCCGCAGAAATCCACTAGTGTCCCACGACGATCTCCCGTGGAGAACAGCAGCATCAGCTGATGCGACCGCTCTCTAGGGGCACCAGGAATACAATGACGGGAGGAAGGTATCCTTCTGCACTGTATTCCTCCGCCACTGTAAAAAAATAGTCTCTAGTCTCACTTTTGGCATTGCTGTGTGAGAAAGTTCCCACGCAGCTTTTGCCATAAAGTGAAACCAGTGAACTATAGTAACCTCTCAGTGATGCATAGCAGGAGCCATTGTATCCATTCAGTGTGTCACTGAAGGTCCTATAGATGTCACTGTTCTATAGGGGAGATTGTCGTGGGACACTTGTGGATTTCTACGGATCAGGGAGTGTATTGGTTGTTTGGTATTTTAATATTTTTTACAGATGACACTGGCTTTGGGGATCAAAGTGACAAGTGATGGTGAGTATGTACTCTATGTTATATGTAATGTATGTCTATATGTATGTATTGTATGAATGTATTGTATGTAGTATGTATGTTGTATGTATGTAGTACTGTATGTATTTTTGTGTTTTTTTTTACATTCAACACATTAGCCGGATGATGGGACTACTACTGTCCCATCATTGGCTAATGTGTCAATCACTGACATTGTAGCAGGCATAGCCCGATGAGACTTGTAGTCCCATCGGACGATGCCTGCACACACACACAACCCCCGACAGACCCCTGGCAGCCCGCACAGACCCCCAGCAGGCCTGCATAGACCCCTGGCAGGCCCACACAGACCCCACAGCAGGCCAGTACAGAACCCCTGCAGGCCCACACAGACCCCCGGCAGGCCAGTACATACCCCCAGCAGGCCCTCACAGACCCGGGGCAGGCCTACACAGACCCCCGGAAGGCCCATACAGAACCCCAGCAGGCCCGCACAGACCCCCGGCAGGCCCGCACAGACCCCCGGCAGGCCCGCACAGACCCCCGGCAGCCTGCAGAGACCCCCGGCAGGCCCGCACAGACCCCCTCGGTCACGCAAAGTCTCCGCCCACGCACCGCCCACACTCCATTATAACGCATCATGATGACATCATTTCAGCATGCCTGACAGGCTCATTGCATTATGGGAACTTCCGATTCCGGTATTCGATATTGTAAAAATATCGGAACTCAGGATCGGAACTCCGATACCGCGAATATCGGCCGATGCCTGATATTTGCAGTATCGGAATGCTCATCACTAGTGATAACATTTTTAAAACTGCACCCCTCAATTCTAAACTGCTGTTATGAAATTTGTAAACCCATCAAGTTCCACGCAAGAATTAAGGCAATGTGGGTTAAAAATAAAGAAACAAATTCAACAAAAAATATTGCTTTACCTGAAAATTTTTCACATTCACACATGGCAGGGCTCAGAAGGGAAGAAGGGGTATTTGGAATTTGATGTATAGCTGGAATAGTTTGCAAAAGAAGTGGTGTGTTGGGAATTTTGAACTCTCAGGTGCTTCATAGAACTTTATAACATTTGGGTGTGATAATGAAAAATTATGCTTTTTCTAGTAACATGTTGTTTTAGCCCCAGGTGTCTAATTTTCACAGGGGTAATATGAGAATATGGACCAATTAGCATGTTAAAGTAATTTCTCACAAATGTGAAAATATCCTATTATGGTCAAAAACTTATGTTTGGGCTCATGGTAGAGTCTGGAATGCTAATAGTACTATTTGATTTTGGAGTGCAAATTTGGGTGGAACAGATTGTGCATGCCATGTCACATTTGCGAAATGCGTGACAAGCAAAGGCAGCAGGAAGCCCCAACAAGTAATCCTATTTTGGAAACTAGACCCATCAAGTAATACATTTAAAGGTGTGTTGAGCAGTTTGGTACCATGGATGCTTCACAAAACTTTTTAAAATTTGGATGTAAAAACAAAAATTCTGGGGTTTTTTCGGCTTAAATATTGTTTTAGCCCCAGATTTGTAATTTTCACAAGGTATAGTAGGAGAAAATGGACCCAATAATTTGTTCTGCAATTTCTTTCACATATAAAGATACCTAAAAAAATGCATTTTTTCCACTAGGCAGCCAGACCCTCTTGGGTTACTGGCTGTTTTCATCAGTGGTTTGCACTTGTGCTGCCCCAGCCTTTATCAATGAAGGTCTGCTGCATCCTGCTAGTGCATTAGTCAAGGTTTTGGTGAGTCAACCTTTCAAATGTGTTTTTTTTTAATTTTTGGGAATTTTTTCCTTATGTGCGCTGTTCAGATTTCGTGTTAGGGACTCGCAAAATTTGGGGACCCTTGACGTTTGGTTGCGAGCTAATCTGCTTTGGCTAAAATAGTAACTCATACCCCATATCTTTTTATCTTTTTGCACTTTTTATCATTTTTGCAGGATGCAGCTAGACCTCTTCATGTTGGCTTGTTTTTTTTCTGTGTGATGCATATATATAGTGCTGAGTAGTCTGCCGGCTAATACTTTGGGCGTCATTAAAAGGCTATTCAGACACTTTGTACCACACTTATCTGTGTGACTGATGGCCTATGCAAGCCTTATTTGAGTGCTTTTTTTCCACTAGGCAGCCAGACCCTCTTGGGTTGCTGGCTGTTTTCATCAGTGGTTTGGAGCTGTGCTGCCCCAGTCTTTATCAATGGAGGTCTGCTGCATCCTGCTAGTGCAATAGTCAGGGTTTTGGTGAGTCAACCTTTCAAATGTGTTTTTTTGAATTTTTGGGATTTTTTTCCTTATATGCGCTGTTACCAGTTAAGACCCTAATGTGCTTTATTTCTTTCCCAGTTTCGTTGTTTACTGTGGTTTTGGCACAGAGGGCTTAAAGAAGGGGTTATTTAGATCTAAATGCACAAAATTCACTGGATTTTATTTGAGCGGTTGGGAGCCATAGTGCTTTTCCACAGTTCTGACAGCTGACAGGCATGAGTGGGAGCTTGTTTTGTGTGCAATAAGTTAGGGGTTTAATTATTAACATTTTTAGGTACAAATATTTTTTGATCCCTTTTAGTATAAGGCTAGGATCACAGATTTTGAGATTTTTGTGTTTTTTTTACCTTTTTACACATTTTATTTAACGTTTTAACTTTTTTACTTAGTTGATCTGTGGAACATGAATGATTTTGACTTTGATCGCTGGTCTCATGCACTGCAGTACATGAAATCTGTAATTTATGCACTGACACAGCCCGTTAGACCCTGTTTATAGTATCAGATGACCTCAAGATACAATGGCTATAACTGCCCCATGAGATTACAATTGCTTGGAGCCAATGGTCTTAAAGGGGTCCTCTGCCCCTTTTAATCACTTGCATGGCATTGCAGAGATTTACAGTGATATTTAAGAATTTATTTATTCAGTCCCGTCCAGTTCTAAAACTGATCGGGGCTGATGATGCAGGGCATCAGCTGTCATATACAGCTGACAACAGTGAGTTTTTTGCCTTCTGGGGGCACTATACTGTTATTCTTCAGTGCTGTGAAACACAAGCACAGACAAGACAGTAGCAGCAGGGCAGCACAACACCTCCAAGGCATAGAGGGACAGCTCATGACAGGTGTCCAGCTTTGTAACCCAATAGCTGGAGTCTCAGATGAATTAGTTGGTTTGGTAGGCCAGGTATTTCTTGCCAATCTTTTAAAACTTTTCCCTCTTTGTCAAAAATACCCCATAATGAAGTCATGGATGCTGAGAGGGTGACATGAAATTGGCCCAGGCCTATGTCAATGTGCCCCTGCCTTTGCAGTACCTGGTTTATCTCTCCCTTACCTCTCCTCCTTGGTTGAGTCAGGAAACTTTCCCCTGCCACTGGCGTTGTCTGATGGGAATTTTTATTGCAACATAATTTTAGAAGACCTTTATATCTCAGGAATAAGAGATGCAAAGTACTTTTTGTAGCTTGAGTCTAGCAGGGTGAACAACCAGTACTCTTTTTTGTCCAAGATGAATGTAACATAGGGTCACCAGAAAAGCAGCTATACATTAAATCTTCCAAATGTGCCAAGGTCCCTACAACCAACACTTCTCTACATTTCATCTACTCCTCTTTTTCCAGCTCTTCCTCCTCATTCCCCTCCTAAGCCCATTCATGTAAGAGAGACCAGGCAAAGCTGATGTGGGTAGTAGCGTCTTTTGCGCTCAGCCAGCTCCTGTCCCTCCTCTTCCTCCTCTTTATTGTCCACCTCCTCATTGTTGCCCAAGCTGTGGTGAGCACATGAGATGATGCTCGGCTGGCTAGAATCTGTCTGTGTTATGTCTTCCTTCATCCCCACCTGGTCCGCATGCAAATCTTCATGTTTAATTGTGAGCAATGACTGTCTATATAGGCAGAGAATCAGGATTGCCATGCTGATTATGGCATTGTCACCACTCACCATCTTTTGGGAGTCCTCAATGCCTTAGAGAAACACACAAATATCAGACATCCATAACTGGTAGTCCACAAAAAGATATTAAAAAACACACCTGTCCCAGTGAACAATATTTGGAAAATACCAAAATACCTAGACCAAAAAAGCCCTACAATGCCCTGCCATAAGCCTGATGAACACCTTCCTTGCTGTGGAGGTTGGCACCCTAAAATAAACGATTCTGGAACCCCCACTCAACGACGACTGTTCCTCACTCCTCTACTTCACCCTATAAAAAAGGTGGGAACACAATATGTAATAGGGAAGAGATGAAGGAAGCAGAAACAAGAAAACTACCAGGTAAAATGTGGACCAAAATAAATAGAACCAATAAACGTACTAATCCCATACATTAACATGAGCAATAAGTAGCACCATTCACATTAGATAAATATAGCTTGAAAATTTCAAGTCGAATGTAGTTAATGCATTCATATCAGCAATAACAAAAAGCCATATTAAAGATCACTTATCGTGCATAGGATACTCCCCGACGTGTTTCCCTGCTGTGCGGTTCATCAGGAGGCTTTTGCAATGAAAGATGCCATATGCCATGATGAATAAAGCATAGCTGGTGGTCAGAAATGGGCAGACTTAAATAACCCCCACTAATTAGTGAACACACTAATGTGCACATGTAACTTAGCTTCCGGACATGCGCAGAGTGATGGAATGCATTCTGAATATACCGGAAGTTTTGGAATTGACCACCTCCAGCCATGCGCTGAGCGCCTGGTACGCACACTGGATTGTAGATTGTGGAACGCATAGTTGGCTTTCGGTGTTAATGCCATGTAGAAGTTAGTATCTGTTGATTGGGTATGTGACAGGTGGTTTTCAAATTGTTGCGACCCAACTTACCATTCAGATGCTGATTGGGTGTCCGTAGCACCTTAGTGTGTTCACTAATTAGTGGGGGGTTATTTATGTCTGCATGTTTCTTGTACTCCGGCAATAAGTGTAGTCACACCTATCCCATGCCATCGGCATCTGCATACACCATCATCTCTTGAAACCAAGTTTATTTTTTCTAAAATAAAAAAAAATGGTTACCTGCAGCAGCCAAAATATTTTTTGGGAGTTTAAATCCACCGTAATATAACTGAAAAAGTGTACGGATGACAATCAAATTCAGTCCAGAAAAATATTTAGACTTTTTTTGGAGTGTTACAGAAATGTACCACAATGCATGTAATAGGGTATGGATGAGAAATTTAACACAGTAAAATTTTGAAATGTTTTTTTTTTAGTGTTAAATATCACAGAAATGCACCCCAGACCACATAATATTGTATGGCTGAGAAATAAAGCCTGCAAAAAAAGTTAAGCTTTTTTTCTGTATGATAGATCACAGAAATGTACCACACACCATGGAATAATGTATGGGTGAGAACTGTAATCCAGACAATTTTTTAAATGCTTTTTGTAGTGTTACATAATATCAAAGAAATTTACCCCAGAACATGGAATAGTGTATGGGTGAGAAATGTAATCCAGCTAATTTTTTCACCACTTTCCTGAAGTATTAGGTATGACAGAAATGTACCACAGAACACATGAATCTGAATGACTCAGAAATGTAAGCATTCAAAATTTTTTAATACTTATTTCAGTTTTATAGATCACATAAATGTACTCCAGACCAAGTATTACTGTGTGGGTGACAAATTTAACCCTGCAAAATTTTTAAATGCCTTTAGGAGTGCTATATACTGTATATATACAGTATGTATATGTATATATATATATATATATATATATATACGTATACTGTATATATATGTAATATTTTCTATTGTTGGCTATTATTGGTATTGCTAAATAAATTTATCATCTTCGTTACTTATTTGCATGAGACCTTTACTTATGCAAGATTTAGTTAAAGTAGTGTTTATAATATGATGAAATACTGTAAACTCTTTGCCTCTTGGCAAGTTACAAGGAACCTGAAAGGTAACAGTTTGGCAATCTTTCGGTGCATAGTAGAAAGAAGATAGAAAAGAGAGAATGAATAATGATTTTGTCAACACTTCTTGATGCACAGCAGTTTTTGTATTTCTTGTGGTGTAAAGTATTTGTAGTATATAGAATGCCTTGGAAAAATTCATATAAGAGATGAGATTGTTAGAACTAAGTATAGAGCTATTTACCCTTAATATATTACTTGAAAAAAATTAGTGTGTTTGTGGGAAGGGGTGTAACAACAATAGGCAAAGATGTTGCAATTGTACCAAGGCTCAGGAACCTAGGGAGCCAAAAACGTCCCTTTGGTCAGTATGAAAATACTATTGAAGACATGCAACAGTTGGGCGTTGTCTTGTAGATTTGACGTTGTGGTTCACAAGCTCTAGGTTACACCTCTGTGTGTGTATTTATGTGTGTATGCTTGGGTTAGTATGAATATGTGCACATACACTTCTGAATCCTTACCACACAACCATGTAAGACTCAGTTACTTTTTATATGATGTTTCTTATTTCTACATTTACTCAATACTTTGTCTAAATCAGAAAAGCCGGCAGCCTCCTTCCATATGAACTATATTATTCTCAAGTTAAAGTTCATTCTTGCAATTAAATCATTTCCACCAAAAAACAACATGCACTGGGAAAGGTCATAATTTTGACAGAAAACAAATGCCATTCAATCTATTTAAAACAAACAGTAGCAGTTACAAGAATCTGAGGTGTGCAGAGAATGGGACATGTACATTTTTAAACTACTAGAGAAAAAATAAGAAAAGAAACATTCATAGTCATCTTCAGAATTTTTTATTAAGTTTACATTAGAAACTGCCGCACTTGACAAACACCAAACACTTACATTCTATCACAGAGTGCTCTTTTAATACGTCACACAGTATTTATGTAATCTCAATTTTTAGGTAATTATCAAGTTCCGTATCTCTGCAACTAAGTGACAGACTTAAAATAGTTAAAATATGACCCAGATCAGAAAACTTTTGACTTTGTGACAAGTACTTTTAAAGTGGATTTAGGCTAGTTTCACACAAGGGTTTATTCGATGAAGCGCACGACGCCGCTATGCCCTGCCCCCTGGCGGCTCCCTGCCCGCCCCATCAGGTCATCGCCGCCTACTATCACACATGGACGCTTGCGATCTGCGCACCCTATCTTTAGCATAGGGTGCGCAAATCGTGCGCTGACCGTGCACTAGTAGGATTTTTGCATGCTCTGCGCACTTTTGAAGGTGCGCCGAGCGTGCCGAAATGCAACATGCTGCGTTAGGCGCACACGGGCGCACCTCCAAAAGTGCACAGCGCACGCCAAAATCCTACTAGCGCACGGCCAGCGCAGGATCTGCACACCCTATGCTAAAGATAGGGTGCGCAGATCGCAAGCGTCCATGTGCGATAGTAGGCGGCAATGACCGGATGGGGCGGGCAGGGAGCCGGCAGGGGGCGGGGCTTAGCGGCGCCATGCACTGTGTCGAATAAACGCTAGTGTGAAACTAGCCTTAGAGAGTTAAAAGGCTGAGCTGAGTCCTCCAAAGGAAAAGAAACAGTTTATTGTATTCAGATATTTTCATTGTGCTATGATGTGTGTGATAAATGTTTATTTTCATTATATTTCTGATTTACAATTTTTGGATGGTATAAAAATGAATTGAAATTCTTTCCAGACACAAATTTAAGCTGATTAAATGTGCATGCTTTTTCTGTAAGATATAAAAGATTTATGAATTCACATTTTTCTGTTTTGTTATTGTAGGACAAAAACTGAACTTCACCTTACAGTGAATGCCAAGGAGTCTAAAGAACCGAACAGATGTGATTCTGTAGAATTGCCCCTTTGAGAGAAATCATCTTTCCAGAATTCTTTATTTTGATTTTTTTATTAACATACAAAATAGTTTCCTCATATAAATTAATCTCTTAAACTTTAAGTGAGAAATAATTTTAATAAGTTACATCAAATCTTAACAGAAATTATGTCAAACATATTTTTGAGTAGCTACAGTATGTGTGAGTTAATTTTTTTTCTTATTTGGAAACATAAAAAATATTACTGGTAGAAAATATTTGACATCTATATTTTTTCCACACCTAAATACTAAATACAAGGCTATAAGGGCAAATATTCAAAGAACATTTTAATAATCTAACACAATTAATATAAAAAGGATTTTTTTTCAAATAAGTTTTTAAAAAATAAAATTTTCATGATTTCTGCAGTCTCAGAATCTTCAATGCCTGAATATTATTCCTCATTAGAGGCCACATATGCAAATCAAATGTTGTCTCAAGCGTACATGATGCAAATAATTAAAAAACATATTTATTATTAGAAAATGAATACATCAAATCCTTGGACTGGCCAGAGGTTTGTTGATTGTGACATTTTATTGCATGTTAGAAGCAAGTTAATAGGGTACTCCAAAAAGTTAAGGAAAGAGTTCATTGTTTTGCACAAAGAAAAGGATAAAAATATAGTTCATAGAGATACAGTTGGAAATATAGTTTTCTGCATTACCTGGATGAGGCACAAAGACAAAATTATCACAAAGTGCCATCTGATTCCTGAGTATACAGGTGTTAAAAAACCCTTGAGGAGACAGCAGGCACTAAATTTTATAGAGGAACTTTCACCATATTTTCCATGTTGAGCTGAACACATGATGTAACATTGGCTGCAGAACAGAAAAAGAACAGAGATATTAGCAATCAAAGAACTTGGCTCTTAATGAGTTAACTTTAGTTAAGTCCAAGTGGGTGTTATCAGATACCAATTCAAACAGAAAAAACAAGTGCATCACATCAGTGAAAATATCTGATAACACCTGCCTAGACTAAAAGCCCTGTCTCACATAACGAGACCGCTAGCGAGATTGCTGAAGCGTCACCGTTTTTGTGATGCAACAGCGACCTCGCCAGCGATCTCATTATGTGTGACACTTAGAAGCAACTAGGCCCCCGCTGCGATGTCGCTGATCGTGCTCGAATGTCCTGGGCCATTTTTTGACTGCTGGTGTCCCACTGGCAAGCACGCAACGCTGTGTTTGACACCAACGAGCGACCTCAATAGCGACTCAGAAATCATGGACACAGGCGAGAGTCATCAGAATCTCTGCTGTGTGACAAGGTTCCAACGACCGTCGAGGTCATTATACGGATCACTGGATCGTTGCTGCTTCATTGGGTAAATGTGACTGTTTGACAGCTTACTAGCTGTTATGGACGTCGGAACGCACCAAATATAAATAATAGGAGGTGCGTTCGCCACCCGGGGACCACCGTGCGGTAGGTGACAAGACTGCTGCTGGACAATGGCAGACTTGCTAGGAGGCGGAGCACTACACTCGGGTTAGCGTCACCCGAGGTGCTAGGCGTGGCTCTGTCACAGGCACAGAGATGCCCTAGAGGAAATAAGGCATAAGCGCCGGACCTGTTAACCTCACAGATGGCCGGCGTGTGGCGCCGCAGCCGTGGATGCCAAGAGATGCTGCTGACTGCAGTGTGGCGTACACTGAGGCTGCTTAACATCAGTGCCGTGGAAGCGGTCACTGACGGATGCTAGTGTAGGATATGGTAGCTCAGTGGCGCATAGCTAGCCACTACCTGGTGCTGACTAAACCAACACTCTGTCACCATTCGTAATATCCGAGGGTAGGATTTTCAAATAAGTCAGTCACCAGACACATGCATTCATCACCATTCACACATAGCATAATAAGTCTACACTAGCACATGGCTGAGCCGCCATGCGGGCTTTCTATAGCCATGTGTGTTATGAATGAGTCACCGAGGAGTAAAAAACAAAAAGCAAGCTAAGCCCAGAAAACCGGAGAGGTTGGTAACTAGCGGATTGCAGACCCCTGATCCTATCCACAACAACTAGCAGTAGCCGTGGAGCGTGCCTACGGTGGTCCTAGACGCCTCATCACGGCCGGAGAACTAAATAAGCCTAAAGAAAGAAAGGGAAAATCTAAACTGCCCCAGAGCAGACCCGAAAGCAATAGACAGCCCCCAACATGTATTGTCGGTCAAACAAGATGAAAACACAGACACAGATAGAAAGATAGGCTGAGCAAATGATGATGCCCCTCACTAACTAGAAAGAACAGGAAAGAAAAGCTGCTGTCTGGAATCACGCAAAAAACCCTGCCAAAAAAAATGTCCAACACGTCTGATAGAAAAAGGCCCTGAAGTCGCTAGACTTCAAATCACTATATCAGCACTCAGGTATATTCTGAAGACAGAGCAAAAGAGATCAACTGATCAGAGACAAAATGGGGATTCAGCCCAGTCCCAGCCAGGGCTGGCTGAACACAAAAACTAAGTAAACCAGACAAAACTCATATGAACAATAGCAAAGAAAACTAGGCAGGAACCAAACTGGAAGCCAGAAGCCACAGTCAGGAAAAATCACCAGCAAGAAACTATGGAGTCGGCTGCCTTAGATCCAATCAGAAACTCCTGATGTCCAATCGCAGTACTCTTCCCCAGGTAGCCGGTCTCTGCCATTTAGATCAGCTTCATTACCTCCCTTCACCAACAGAGGGAGTCCAGATAGAGAACTCACTACTCCTCTCTCAGCACAGCCAGCTCCATAACCCTCACCAGAAGCCAGAGGCAAACCCGAAAATGAGCTCACAACAGTACCCCCCTTGAGAAGGGGTCACCGAACCCTCATCCACGCCACGGGGCCGATCAGGATGGGCCCGATGAAAAGCACGAACCAATCTATCGGCATGAATATCAGAGGCAGAGACCCAAGAATTGTCCTCCTGGCCATAACCCTTCCACTTGACCAAATACTCATAGTCTCCATCTAGCCAGACGAGAATCCAGTATTTTCTCTACCTCATATTCCACATTACCTTCAACCAATACAGTGTCAGGAGGTGCAGCCATAGGAACTATTGGCTCAACACATCTCTTCAACAGCGACTTATGAAATACGTTATGGATCTTAAACGTAACAGGAAGAGCCAATCGAAAAGAAACCGGATTAAGAATCTCCAAAATCTTGTAAGGTCCAATAAATCTTGGCTTGAACTTTGGAGAAGCCACCTTCATAGAGATATTCTTTGATGACAACCAAACCATATCACCCACTTTAAACCGGGGACCAATGGTCCTATGCCGGTTAGAAAACCGCTGGGCCTTTTCCTGGGAGAGAGTCAACTTATCCACTACTTGGTCCCAAATTTGCTGCATTCTGTCTACCATAGTGTCAACACCTGGGCAGGCTGAAGATTCCACTTGCCCTGAAGAAAATCAAGGATGAAACCCAAAGTTACAGAAAAAGGGCGACATCAAGGTGGCAGAACTAGCTCTATTATTTAAAGCGAATTCGGCCAAGGGCAAAAATGAAACCCAATCATCCTGATCAGCAGATATAAAACATCTCAAATAGGACTCCAAAGTCTGGTTTGTTCTCTCTGTCTGCCCATTGGTCTGAGGGTGAAACGCAGAGGAGAAGGACAACTGAATTCCCAGCTTGGAACAAAAGGCTTTCCAGAATCTGGAAACAAACTGAACTCCTCTGTCCGATACAATGTTCTCAGGAATCCCATGCAACCAAACCACCTGTTGTAAAAACAATGGTACCAACTCTGAGGAAGATGGCAACTTTGGGAGTGGTACAAGATGGACCATCTTAGAGAATCTATCACAAATCACACAGATAACAGGCATTCTCTGAGAGACAGGAAGATCAGAAATAAAATCCATTGAAATATGGGTCCATGGCCTCTTAGGCACCGGCAAGGACATCAACAACCCACTAGAGCGAGAACAGGGTTTAGACCAGGAACAAGTCCCATAGGACTGCACAAAATTCCTGACATCACGAGATAAGGCGGGTCACCAAGAAGACCGACTCACCAAATCTCTGGTGCCAAAAATACCTGGATGACCAGCCAATGCGGAGCAATAAACTTCAGACATCACTCTCTTCCTCCACTGGTCATACAACATACAATTTTCCCATAGGACAATGCTCAGGTGTGTCTTCCTGGATTTCTTCCAGAGCACGTCTCAAATCGGGCGAGATGGCAGAAAGAACTACTTCCTCACCTAGGATGGTAGTAGGCTTGATCACAATAGGAGAATAAGCAAAGAAACTCATAGAAAGGGTGGCTGCCTTAACATTCTTAGTGCCTGGAAGAAAGGAGACCACAAAATCAAAATGCGTAACAAACAAGGCCCACCTAGCCTGCCTAGGATTCAAGCGTTTGGCCGACTCAAGGTAAATCAAATTCTTGAGGCCAGTGAGGACCACAACTTGATGTCTAGCTCCCTCCAACCAATGTCTCCACTCCTCAAATGCCCATTTCATGGCTAACAATTCCCGATTCCCCACATCATAGATGCGTTCAGATGGGGAGAACTTTCGGGAAAAGAAGGCACAGGGATTCATTTTAGACGTCACCAGATCTTTTTGGGACAAAACAGCTCCTGCACCAATCTCTGAAGCGTCTACCTCCACATGAAAAGGAAGTGAGACTTCAGGTTGCTGCAAAACCGGAGCAGAAGTGAACCTCCGCTTCAGCTCCTGAAAGGCCGAAACAGCCTCTAAAGACCAATTCAGCACATCAGCACCCTTCTTAGTTAAATCAGTCAGTGGTTTAGCAATACCAGAAAAATTAGCTATAAATTTAAGATAAAAATTAGCAAAACCCAAAAACTTCTGGAGAGCCTTCAAAGAAGTGGGTTGAACCCAATCATAAATGGCCTCTACCTTGGCCGGGTCCATTTCAATAGTTGACGGAGACAAAATAAATCCCAAAAATGAAATACTCTGTACACCAAAAAGGCACTTCGATCCCTTAACATACAAGGAATTCTCCCTCAGAATCCAGAACACAGTCCGAACATCTTCCACATGAGAATCCCAATGCCTGGAAAAGATCAAAATATCATCCAGATAGATGATCAAAAACTTATCCACAAAGTCACGGAAAATATCATTCATAAAGGACTGGAAGACAGAAGGGGCATTAGAGAGCCCAAAAGGCATCACCAGGTACTCAAAATGTCCCTCCGGAGTATTAAACGCCGTCTTCCATTCATCCCCATGCTTGATGCGAATAAGATTATACGCCCCCCTGAGGTCAAGCTTAGTAAACCAGCAAGCACCTTTAACTCTGGAGAATAAATCAGAAAACAGGGGTAACGGATACTGAAATTTAACTGTAATTTTGTTGAGGGAACGATAGTCAATACAAGTCCTTAATGAACCATCTTTCTTGGCCGCGAAAAAAAACCCAGCACCTAAGGGCGAAGAGGATGGTCTAATATGACCCTTCTCCAACGACTCCTTAATATAAGATCACATAGCTTCGTGTTCGGGTACAGATGAATTGAAAAGTCGACCCTTGGGAAATTTACACCCAGGTCTCAACTCAATTGCACAGTCATAACTCCTATGAGGAGGCAAAGACGCAGACTTGCTCTCACTAAATACATCATAAAAATCAGCCAAATAGTCAGGAACATCATGCGACTGGGGAGAGGTGGAGAAAACAGGAGTGTCACCAAGAGCACACCGACAACCCCAACTCACCACAGACACAGATTTCCAATCCAAAACCGGATTATGGATTTGCAACCAGGGAAAACCCAGAACAATGGTATTATGTAAATTATGCAACACCAAAAATCTGCAATTTTCTTGGTGGTCTAGGGCGACCCGCATTACCACCTGGGTCCAAAACTGAGGTTTATTCTTCGCCAAAGGAGTAGCATCAATACCCCTCAAAGGAATAGGCGTCCGCAGAGGTGTCATAGGAAAACCACAACGTTTAGCAAAATCCAAGTCCATTAGATTCAAGGCCGCTCCTGAATCCACAAAAGCCTTCGCAGAAAATGTGGATAAGGAGCAGATCAGAGTAATTGCCAAAAGAAACTTAGGTTGTACACCACCCACAGCAAATGTGTGTGCAAAACGTTTCTCTCGTTTAGGGCAGACAGAAATAACATGAGAGGTATCTCCACAGAAAAAACACAGCTTATTACGCCTTCTAAACTCCTGACGTTGCACCCTAGACAAAACTCCATCACATTGCATAGGTTCAGACGGTTGTTCAAAATGTGGCAGTGCCTCCCGTGTTGTCTTGCATTCACGTAAACGCCGATCAACTTGAATGGCTAATGACATAGAATCGTCAAGACCAGAGGGAACAGGAAATCCCACCATAGTATCTTTTAAAGTCTCAGACAAACCCTTCCGAGAGAGAGCTGCCAATTCACTATCATTCCATGTAGTAAGGACCGCCCACTTTCGGAATTTCTGACAGTATAACTCTGCAGGATCCTGACCCTGGTTTAATGCCAATAGGGCTCTCTCAGCTTGATCAATAGCATTAGGTTCATCATATAACAACCCCAAGGCTTGAAAAAATGCATCCACATTAGTCAAAATAGGATCTTCAGGTGTCAAAGATAACGCCCAATCCTGGGGATCGCCGCGCAGCAAGGAGATGACAATTTTAACCTGCTGCACAGAGCTCCCCGATGAGTTAGGCTTCAAGGCAAGAAATAATTTACAATTATTCTTAAAATTCAAAAATTTAGGCCGATCCCCAGAAAACACATCAGGAGCAGGGATCCTTGGTTCAACAGCATGTGAATGAGTGAGATAGGCAGAAATTCCCCGCACTTCAGCAGCGAGCTGCTCCACACGATCAGACAATTGCTTAATCTCCATCAAGGAGAAGAAGGAAAAAAAAAAAGAGTCCTCCTACGGCCCCAGAAAAAAAAGAGGAGAAAATATACAAACAAAAAAAAAATTCTGACACTTTTTTTTACAATTCTCTCCTGCTTTTGAGTACCTAGAATCTGCGGTATGGCTGGTGATTCTGTTATGAATGAGTCACCGAGGACGAAAAAACAAAAAGCAAGCTAAGCCCAGAAAACTGGAGAGGTTGGTAACTAGCGGATTGCAGACCCCTGATCCTATCCACAGCAACTAGCAGTAGCTGTGGAGCGTGCCTACGGTGGTCCTAGACGCCTCATCACGGCCAGAGAGCTAATTAAGCCTAAATAAAGAAAGGGAAAATCTAAACTGCCTCAGAGCAGACCCCAAAGCAATAGACAGCCCCCAACATGTATTGTCGGTCAAACAAGATGAAAACACAAACACAGATGGAAAGATAGGCTGAGCAAATGATGGGGCCCTCACTAACTAGAAAGGACAGTAAAGAAAAGCTGCTGTCTGCAATCATGCAAAAAACCCTGCCAAAAAAATGTCCAACACGTCTGATAGAAAAAGGCCCTGAAGTCGCTAGACTTCAAATCACTATATCAGCACTCAGGTATATTCTGAAGACAGAGCAAAAGAGATCAACTGATCAGAGACAAAATGGGGATTCAGCCCAGTCCCAGCCAGGGCTGGCTGAACACAAAAATTAAGTAAACCAGACAAAACTCATATGAACAATAGCAGAGAAAACTTAGCTTTAGGAAAGCAGGAACCAAACTGGAAACCAGAAGCCACAGTCAGGAAAAATCACCAGCAAGAAACTAGGGAGTCGGGTGCCTTAAATCCAATTAGAAACTCCTGATGTCCAATCGCAGTCCTCTTCCCCAGGTGGCCGGTCTCTGCCATTTAGATCAGCTTCATTACCTCCCTTCACCAACAGAGGGAGTCCAGATAGAGAACTCACTACTCCTCTGTCAGCACAGCCAGCTCCATAACCCTCACCAGAGGCCAGTGGCAAACCTGAAAATGAGCTTACAACACATGTGCTTCCGGGACCTTCCAGTACTTTGCGAAGGACAAATCAGATCCGACGCAGGACCTGAGCATGTGACCCCTGCTCTCCACTGAGAGGTCATCATGCGGGCATGCCCAGTAGCACAGCGAGAGGACTTAGCCTCTGGAGAGGTTCCCTGCAAAGCAGGTTGCGCTACCATTGCTGCACCAGAGGTGGCAGCAACATCCAGACTCACAGAGCGGGTCTGAGCAGGACACCTGGATTGCTGAGCAGGACCCTGAGCGGTCAGAGGGGAAAGGGAGACCGCTGGATGTACGGTTCTGGATTCCTGCTGTGCAGAGTCAGAAATCCAATGCCTAACATTACCCCCCTCCTAGGATATTCTCCTCCAGATCCAAGCCTCCGGTCCATGACCATTCCAATCCACCAAATAACATTTTTTGCCACGGACAATCCAGTGTCCCACAAAGGCGTTAACCTCAAACTCGTCAGACGACAAGTCTGATGACCTGGCAGATGACTCGGAGAATCGGGCCATATGAACTGGTTTGAGGAGGGACACATGGAAAACGTCCAAAATGGCTAAGTGTGGAGGAAGAGCCAGGCGGTAGACCACCGAGCTGATACGCTCGATAACCTTAAAAGGTCCAATGTATCGTGGCGCGAACTTGGGGGACTCGACTCGCACCTTGATGTTTCGAGTAGAGAGCCAAACCATGTCCCCGGGGGAGGAGCTTGGAGCGGGTCACCGATGCGTGTCGGCGGACGCCCTCATCCTTTCTTTAGAGGCCCGGATAGCATTCTGAGTGCGATCCCAAATTTCGCGAGCCTCCTCTGCCCAGTCTGCCACCCTGGAGCCAGTGGAGGACACTGGCATCGGGACAGGGACGCGCGGATGTTGGCTGTAGGTTAAGAGAAAGGGCATCTGACCCGTGGAATCAGCCACTGCATTGTTCAGGGCAAACTCAGCCCATGGTAGCAAGGATGCCCAGTCATCCTGCCTAGCAGAGACAAAATGTCGGAGGTACATGACCAAGGTCTGATTGGCTCTCTCAACCAAGCCGTTCGTCGCGGGATGATAAGCGGAGGACAGGTTTAGCTCGATGCTGAGTAGACTGCAGAGCTCCCTCCAAAACCGAGATGCGAACTGGGGACCTCGATCACTAACAATTTTGTCCGGCATGCCATGTAGGCGGA
Source organism: Dendrobates tinctorius (assembly GCF_039654945.1). Classification (NCBI taxonomy): domain Eukaryota; kingdom Metazoa; phylum Chordata; class Amphibia; order Anura; family Dendrobatidae; genus Dendrobates; species Dendrobates tinctorius. The sequence continues at coordinate 72,090,318 of NW_027361684.1, read as the reverse complement.
ATACGTGTTTTATGAACAGTGTGGCAAGACCATGAGCGGAAGGCAACCATGCGAGTGGCACCAAATGCACCATTTTAGAAAAATGGTCGGTGACCACCCAGATGACTTTACTGCCACTGGACTTGGGCAAGCCAACCACAAAGTCCATGCCAACCATCTCCCAAGGTCTGTCCACCACTGGCAGAGGATACAATAGCCCCGCCGGCCTCTGTCTAGAGGGTCTGTTCCGTGCACACGAGATGCATGCCTGTACATATTCCTTAACATCTCGAGCCATATGCGGCCACCAATACGACCTAGCCAGGAGTTCTGTGGTCCGTTTGTTGCCAAAGTGACCACCCACCCTGGAGGTGTGTGCCCAGGCGAGAACCTCCGGTCGTAGCTGAGGAGACACCAAGGTCTAGCCCGGTGGCACTGACTCGAGAGCAACTGGAGCCACGGTCGTAAAGCTCTCCGGCGGGAGAATTAGCCGAGGCTCAGCCTCTCCTTCCTCCACTGAAACCACCGAGCGTGAGAGAGCATCCGCACGGACGTTCTTCTCACCTGAAAGGTAGTGCAGGGTGAAGCGGGAAAAGAAGAGCTACCACTTAGCCTGACGAGAGTTCAGGCGCTGGGCCGTCTGTAAATAGACCAGATTTTTATGGTCTGTATACACCTGGAAGGGAAACCGGGCTCCCTCCAGGAGATGTCTCCACTCGGAAAAGACCAACTTCATTGCTAGCAGCTTCCTGTCGCCGATGGAGTAATTCTTCTCCGCCGGTGAGAAGGAGGTCTTAGAGAAGAAAAAGCAGGGATGCTTCCGACCTTGAGCATCCTTCTGGAAAAGGACTGCTCCTGCACCGACAGAAGAGACATCTACCTCCAGAATAAATGGTTTATCCACATCGGGACGATGTAAGATGGGAGCGCCAGCAAAATGAGATTTTATAGAGGAGAAGGCCTTGGAGACCTGTTCAGACCAAGCATTGGGGTTAGCTCCTTTCTTAGTGAGAGCAACTAAAGGAGCTACCAGTGTGGAAAAGTGAGGTATAAACTGACGGTAATAATTCACGAACCCCAGAAAGCGCTGCACCGCTTTGAATGAATGGGGTTCCTGCCAGTCCATTACCGCTTGTAGTTTGGCCGGATCCAAAGCCAACCCCTGGGCCGAGATGATGTAGCCCAGGAGCGACAAGGACTCCTACTCAAACTGACACTTCTCCAGCTTGGCATAAAGAGAATTCGCCCTGCAGACGTCTCTCCGGTGGGTGGTCAGATCTGGCGAGAAGATGAGTATGTCATCCAGATAGATCACCACTGAGTTAGAAAGCATGTCGCGGAAGACGTCATTGACGAAATCCTGGAAGACAGCAGGCGCATTACAAAGGCTGAAGGGCATGACTAGATATTCGTAGTGGCCATCACTGGTATTAAAAGCTGTCTTCCACTTGTCTCCCTCGCGAATGCGGATCAGGTTGTACGCCCCCCCGTAGATCTAATTTTGTAAAGATCCGGGCCCCTCGCAACCTGTCAAATAACTCAGAGATCAATGGGAGAGGGTATTTGTTTTTGACGGTTATAGCGTTGAGACCTCTGTGATCAATGCAGGGATGCAACTCTCCGCTCTTCTTCTGTACGAAGAAGAACCCTGCACCAGACGGTGACACCAATTTTTTGATAAAACCTCTAGCCAGATTCTCCCGGATATATTGATACATAGCCTCTGTCTCAGGGAGAGATAGCAGATACACACAGCCTCTAGGAGGTTCTGTGCCTGGCAAGAGATATATCGGGCAATCGTAGGTGCGGTGTGGCGGGAGCATCTCCGCAGATTTTTGGAGAAGACGTCCGCGTATTGGTGGTAGGGCTTAGGGAGCGCAGAGAGATCTGCGGGCACTTCAGTGGAAGCTACCTGAAGACTGCCCCTCAGGCACCTACCCTCACAGTCCTTGCTCCAACCCAGTATATTCCCTGAAGCCCAATCAATATGCGGGGAATGGCAATGGAGCCAGGGAACCCCGTAAAAGAACCTGGTCGATGCCATTTGGCAAGATGAGCAGAGACAGAGTCTCACGATGAGAGGGTGAGATAGAAAGCCCGAGTGGAGCAGTCTGATGGGTCACCTGAGAGGGTAAGGGTGCACCGTTAACCACCCTGATGGTCAGAGGTTGGGGCAGTAATACCAGGGAAATAGCGTGTTTCTGGGCGAATGTTGAGGACATAAAGTTTCCCTCGGCCCCGGAATCCACGGTAACCTCTGCCTCCCAGGTGGAGGACCCACTGTCTAGGGTGCCCGGAATACCGGTTTGGGTGAAAAGGGTTTCATATTGGACTGACCACCACCTACGGCCACTGGACGTGGACGTTTTTTTGCCCGCAGAGGACACATGCTGGCCGAGCGACCAAACTGTCGGCACTGATAGCAACGCACAGAGCTTCGCACCAGACGTGGCTTGGGACCGGTGCGAGACACCTCCATTGGTTCGGAGGATGCAAGCTCCTGTGCAGGGTATCTCAGTGGCTCGGTGAAGGTGGGAGCCAAGTTAACCCTTCATCTGGACTGTGCACGTTCCAACCCGCGCTCCATAAACCGGAGGTCAATGCGGGTGGAGATGGCAATCAGTTCCTCCAGACTTGTGGGAACTTCTCTGGTAGCTAGAGCATCCCTGACGTGCTCAGCTAGCCGTCTCCAAAACACCGGGACTAATACTTTGTCCAGCCACTCTAATTCGGAAGCCAGTGTCCAGAACCGGATGGCATAGTGGCTAACCGAAAGCGACCCCTGTGTTAGGGATAGCAATTGGAGAGAAGTATCGTGAGTGATCCGTGGTCCCAAAAAGACCTGCTTCAGAGCCGTGAGGAACTGAGAAGCACCCTGAACCACAGGATCATCATGTTCCCACAATGGCGTGGCCCACTGTAATGCCCTGCCAGACAATAAGGAGACAATAAATCCCACCTTAGCCCGCTCTGTAGGGAATCGTGCAGCCAGTAACTCAAGCTGAATTGAGCACTGGCTGACGAATCCCCTGCAGGTGGTGCTGTCTCCCGAAAACTTGTCAGAGAGCGGGAGGCGAGAAATTGTCGGCGTGGGCAAAAGTGCAGGCACGCGTGAGACAGCCTCTGCGACTGTCTGGGCAGCAGCTAGCGCAGCATTCGTAGCTGAGTTGGTGCTCTCAATAGCCGCCAACCTGCTCTCCAGCTGCCGAATGTAGCGCTGCAGCTGCTGCATATCTGCCATTACCAGCCAGACCCTGGCACTAGTGTAATGTTATGGACAGCAGAACGCACCAAATATAAATAATAGGAGGTACGTTCGCCACCCGTGGTCCACCGTGCGGTAGGTGACAAGACTGCTGCTGGACAATGGCAGACTAGCTAGGAGGCGGAGCACTACACTCGAGTTAGCGTCACCCGAGGTGCTAGTTGCGGCTCTGTTACAGGCACAGAGACGCCCTAGAGGAAATAAGGCGTAAGCGCCGGACCTGTTAACCTCACAGGCGGCCGGCGTGTGGCACCACAGCCGCGGATGCCAAGAGATGCTGCTGACTGCAGCGCGGCATAAACTGAGGCCGCTTACTGTCAGTGCCAGGGAAGCGGTCACTGATGGTTGCTAGTGTATGGTATGGTAGCTCAGTGGCGCATAGCTAGCCACTACCTGGCACTGACTAACCCAACACTCTGTCACCATTCGTAATATCCGAGGGTAGGGGTTTCAAATAAGTCAGTCACCAGACAGATGCATCCATCACCATTCACACATAGCATAATAAGTCTACACTAGCGCATGGCCGAGCCGCCATGTGGGCTTTTTATAGCCATGCGCTTCCAGGACCTTCCAGTACTTTGGGAAGGACCAAACAGATCCATCGCAGGACCTGAGCATGTGACCCCTGATCTCCACTGAGAGGTCATCATGCGGGTATGCCCAGTAGCACGGCGAGAGGACTTAGCCTCTGGAGCGGTTCCCTGCAAAGCAGGTTGCGCTACCATTGCTGCACCAGAGGTGACAGCAGCATCCAAACTCACAGTGCGGGTCTGAGCAGGACGCCTGGATCGCTGAGATTGCTAAGCAGGACCCTGAGCGGTCGGAGGGGAATGGGAGACCGCTGGCTGTACGCCTCTGGATTCCTGCTGTGCAGAGTCAGAAATCTGACGCTTAACACTAGCAAACATTTAGCGATGCACCAGTGATCTTTACCAGGTCGGGGTCGCTAAGTGTAATGGTACCCTTAACTAAGGTTAACTAATTATGGCTAAACCTCATTCATTGCTAATATCTCTGCAATGGAGCAGTGAATTTCAAGAAGAAGTGTTTTATTCCACTCTGCAGCAATGTTTGTATCAATTGTAGAGTTCAGCATGAAACATTTGGTGAAAGGTCCACCTTAAAATTGCCAAGTGCATATTAATCACTGGAGGTCTTCATGCACAAAACCCAAAGCATATATCTTTATTTAGCCAAAAGTACAAGAAATATAAGAAAAATTGTGTTCTATGGAGCAATATAGCAAAACTGATGTAAATATATACTGACAAAGAACCAGTTTTGCTTCCTTTACCATTGGAAACCTGTATCTCATGACGAGTAAGATGCATTCAATCTAGAAAATGCTATACATTTTGTGAGGATTATGAAGCTTGGGAGCACGTGTTTGCAGCTGGCTCAAGAGATGAGCCTGCACCAATCACAACAGTTGTTGGGCAGAGCAGTGGATCAGTGGTTCAAACTGAAGTCTTGCAGTGCTGTAAGTCTGAATTCAATTTCCCTCAAGGACAATATCTGCAAGGAGTTTATATGTTCTCCCCATGTTAGTGTGGGTTTGCTCTGGGTGCAAGGGCTCCGCTGTGGAAGTTATTAGTGTTATTAAGCAAGAAAAAGTAAAATGATGGCTATTCTTTTTAGTCCTCATCTTCCTCTAATGGCAGCATATGAAGCTGAATGCTGGCCACTGATGTTAGGCTGGTTTCACACTAGCGTTTTTTTGCACTGCATTTTTGCGCATACAGTTGTGGCCAAAAGTATTGACACTCCTGCAATTCTGTCAGATAATACTCAGTTTCTTCCTGAAATTGATTGCAAACACAAATTCTTTGGCATTATTATCTTCATTTAATTTGTCTTAAATGAAAAAGCACAAAAAAGAATTGTCCTAAAGCCAAATTGGATATAATTCCACACCAAACATAAAAAAGAGGGTGGACAAAAGTATTGGCACTGTTCGAAAAATCATGTGATGCTTCTCTAATTTGTGTAATTAACAGCACCTGTAACTTACCTGTGGCACCTAACAGGTGTTGGCAATAACTAAATCACACTTGCAGCCAGTTGACATGGATTAAAGTTGACTCAACCTCTGTCCTGTGTCCTTGTGTGTACCACATTGAGCATGGAGAAAAGAAAGAAGACCAAAGAACTGTCTGAGGACTTGAGAAACCAAATTGTGAGGAAGCATGAGCAATCTCAAGGCTACAAGTCCATCTCCAAAGACCAGAATGTTCCTGTGTCTACTGTGCGCAGTGTCATCAAGAAATTTAAAGCCCATGGCACTGTGGCTAACCTCCCTAGATGTGGACGGAAAAGATTGTGCGGATGTTGGATAAAGAACCTCGACTAACATCCAACCAAGTTCAAGCTGCCCTGCAGTCCGAGGGTACAACAGTGTCAACCCGTACTATTCGTCGGCGTCTGAATGAAAAGGGACTGTATGGTAGGAGACCCAGGAAGACCCCACTTCTTACCCCGAGACATAAAAAAGCTAAGCTGGAGTTTGCCAAAACTTACCTGAAAAAGCCTAAAACATTTTGGAAGAATGTTCTCTGGTCAGATGAGACAAAAGTAGAGCTTTTGGGGCAAAGGCATCAACATAGAGTTTACAGGAGAAAAAAAGAGGCATTCAAAGAAAAGAACACGGTCCCTACAGTCAAACATGGCAGAGGTTCCCTTAGGTTTTGGGGTTGCTTTGCTGCCTCTGGCACTGGACTGCTTGACCGTGTGCATAGCATTATGAAGTCTGAAGACTACCAACAAATTTTGCAGCATAATGTAGGGCCCAGTGTGAGAAAGCTGGGTCTCCCTCAGAGGTCATGGGTCTGCCAGCAGGACAATGACCCAAAACACACTTCAAAAAGCACTAGAAAATGGTTTGAGAGAAAGCACTGGAGACTTCTAAGGTGTCCAGCAATGAGTCCAGACCTGAATCCCATAGAACACCTGTGGAGAGATCTAAAAATGGCAGTTTGGAGAAGGCACCCTTCAAATATCAGGGACCTAGAGCAGTTTTCCAAAGAAGAATGGTCTAAAATTCCAGCAGAGCATTGTAAGAAACTCATTGATGGTTACCGGAAGCGGTTGGTTGCAGTTATTTTGGCTAAAGGTTTTGCAACCAACTATTAGGCTGAGGGTGCCAATACTTTTGTCTGGCCCATTTTTGGAGTTTTGTGTGAAATGATCAATGTTTTGCTTTTTTCTTCATTCTCTTTTGTGTTTTTCATTTAAGACAAATTAAATGAAGATAATACCAAATAATTTGTGTTTTCAATCAATTTCAGGAAGAAACTGAGTATTATCTGACAGAATTGCAGGGGTGTCAATACTTTTGGCCACAACTGTACATGCGTCCTTTTCCCCTATCTTTAACATGGGTGCGCATGATCTAGTGTTTGCACGCGTTGTACGCATTTTACGTACACATGCTTTCTTTGTAGTGTGCGCCCAAGCGCGCCGGACGCTACCTGTTGCATTTTTGGTCCGTCCGACCTGTCTCAAAAATGCGCATGTGCACGGAATGCGCAAAAAAACACATTACAGTCTATAGGAATGCAGATCTGCATTTAAAAACGCATGCGTTTTAAGTGTAAAAATGGCTAAAAAATGGTTAAAACACATGCTCAAAAAAGCAGCAAACGCATGCAAAGCGCATAATGCATTTTTTGTATGTGTTTGCACTGCGCAAAAATGCAGGGCAAAAAAACGCTAGTGTGAACCTAGCCTAAGGCTAGTTTCACACTTGCTTTTTTTTGCAGCGCGTTTTTCCCGCAAAAAAACGCATACAAATGCATACAAACGCTGCGTTTTTTTCAAGCATTTTTGTGCGCATGCAGGAAAAAAAACGCAGCGTTTTTGCGCGTTTGTATGCGTTTTTTGTGCGTTTGCGTTTTTTTACAGATTTTGGAAAAACCCCACAAAAATGAAAAAACAACCATTCAACAACACACAAGACCAATGGGACTTCATTGTGGGTGTGGTATGTTAATATATAGACCCTGTCTACAGTATTCTTCACATTTGCTTGATTCTTCTCGTGACCATGGATCTGCGCTGGAAGAGTTTTCACTTCAACTTGGATTTGGACATCGCGATGGCTCAGGCGTATGCAGTTGCTTGCCATGAACAAAGGAAGAGAGAGAGGCAGCGAAGACGGCGGCGTATGTGGATACATCCGATTGTTGAACTCCGGGAGAGCCGTGGGGCATACCACACCCTCTACAGCGAGCTACAGGCAAACCCGGAGAAATTTACAGATTATATCAGGATGTCCCACGAAAGTTTCATGGATTTGCTTGCTCGTGTCCAACAATCCATCCGGAGACAGGACACACAGCTCCGTCGTGCGATTCCTCCTGAGGAACGGCTACTGGTGACATTACGGTATGTTTTAAAAACCAAGGGGTGCGGTCTGATGGTTTTTTTTTAAATTTAGTATTCAAAACCGTGGGTAATTAGTTTTCGTGAATGTACTAATATTTTATTTTATAGTTTTTTAAAATAATATACATAAATATTAATTTTACTTCTTTGTCTGTTCACAGATTCCTGGCGACTGGAGAAACCCTATCTTCACTACACTTCCAGTACCGTATTGGAATCTCTACCTTGTCTGGAATTGTTGCTGACACCTGCCGGGCTCTCTGGAATGTTCTTTGCCCAGAATTTATGCCCCTGCCCACCGCTGAAAAGTGGATGGAAATTGCTGACAAATTCTGGACAGTATGCAATTTTCCCAACTGTTTGGGAGCTGTTGATGGTAAACACATACGGATCATCAAACCCCAAAGAACGGGATCTGAGTACTATAATTACAAAAAGTACTTTTCAATAGTACTCATTGCGATTGCGGATGCCGGATGTATGTTTGTAGCAGTGGACATTGGAGCATTTGGCCGTGGTAATGACTCACAGGCTTTTAAAAACTCAGACATGGGCCGGAGGTTGTATGGCAACCAATTTAATTTCCCTATGCCACGGCCTCTTCCTCACACCGAAGCTCCGCCACTGCCCTTTGTAATGGTTGGCGATGAGGCTTTTCAAATGTGCGGAAACTTACTGAAACCCTACTCCAGCCGGGACTTGGACCACACCAAAAAAATATTTAATTACAGACTGACCAGGGCCAGAAGAACTGTCGAGTGTGCTTTTGGGATTCTTGTTTCCAGATGGCGAATTCTGGGCACGGCCATTAATCTTAAACTTGAAACAGTCGATGAGGTGGTGAAGGCCTGTGTGGTTCTACATAACTTTGTAATGGCTAAAGAGCACCCGACCTTTGAACTGGACGATGATGCTCCTAACCCATTGCCTGAATTCACTCAGCACACTCTCAGGTCATCCGTTGAAGTTGGCCAAATGAGGGACCAATTTGCGGCCTACTTTATTTCTGATGTAGGACGGGTGCACTGGCAAGATGAAATGGTGTAATGTTTTTGTTTGTTTATGGTAATAAAAAACCTTATTTGATACCATTACTGAGTGCACTATATTTTTGAAACTCCAATTTAATAAAAAACTTCCCATGTATAACTGAATTTTTTGATGTTCACACACCTGGGCAGGTAAATACACATATGAGTTAAAATGCAGCATTGCTAGTCTGCGTGAAATATATTGGAACGAGCAAAGCTGCAGGCCATGAATCAGGAAACCATTTTTTTTCAAGAGAAAATTGTGCAACTAGTTGAAAACAAAGTATGTGATTTTCTCAAAACACAACCCTTAAAACCCAACCCCAATGAAAGTCCATGGGGAATACAAGTCAGCATTGAGTGGATGAATGTAATCTGCTCCATTCCAACTTACAAGTTATTACACTAGGCCTTTGAATGACTATACTAGGCCGTGGTATTTCAAATATGAGTATAGTAGGCCTACTGTAATAACTCGATTTTTAACAACTAGCATCTTGTTTCACAAAAAACAAACTGGTGAAACTAGAAAGAAACTTATAAGTTTCAACAGTTTGTTTTTCATGAAACCAGATTCTAGTTGGTAAAACTAGAGTTATTACACTAGGCCTTGGAATGACTATACTAGGCCGTGGTATTTCAAATATGAGTATAGTAGGCCTTGGGCCTACTAGTATAGTCATATGTGAAATACCACGGCCTAGTATAGTCATACCAAGGCCTACTGTAATAACTCGATTTTTAACAACTAGCATCTTGTTTCACAAAAAACAAACTGGTGAAACTAGAAAGAAACTTATAAGTTTCAACAGTTTGTTTTTCATGAAACCAGATTCTAGTTGGTAAAACTAGAGTTATTACACTAGGCCTTGGAATGACTATACTAGGCAGTGGTATTTCAAATATGAGTATAGTAGGCCTTGGGCCTACTAGTATAGTCATATGTGAAATACCACGGCCTAGTATAGTCATACCAAGGCCTACTGTAATAACTTGATTTTTAACAACTAGCATCTTGTTTCACAAAAAACAAACTGGTGAAACTAGAAAGAAACTTATAAGTTTCAACAGTTTGTTTTTCATGAAACAAGATTCTAGTTGGTAAAACTAGAGTTATTACACTAGGCCTTGGAATGACTATACTAGGCCGTGGTATTTCAAATATGAGTATAGTAGGCCTTGGGCCTACTAGTATAGTCATATGTGAAATACCACGGCCTAGTATAGTCATACCAAGGCCTACTGTAATAACTCGATTTTTAACAACTAGCATCTTGTTTCACAAAAAACAAACTGGTGAAACTAGAAAGAAACTTATTTTTAAGACAAGTTTCAACAGTTTGTTTTTCATGAAACCAGATCCAAGTTGGTAAAACTCGAGTTATTACACTAGGCCTTGGTATGACTATACTAGTCCGTGTTATTTCACATATGACTATACTAGGCCTTGGGTTGGTTTTTAACATGTATTTACCCATCAGTGTGTGTGAGCGGCACAAACAACATTAATGAAACTTAGTAATGGTGAACCACAAATGTAAATTTATTTTTTATCACAAAAATAAACCAAAAAATTATTTTTTCCGGCGTTTGGGGGCAGATGGTTTCAATTTGGGGGTGTGCAGGGAATATGCAACACTTGCTGTTGAAGACGGTGTTTGAGGGGAAGGGGCAACAAAACTTGTGGGGGAAGGTAGTCCAGTTAAGGGAATCAAAGTAGGAACACTTGGAGGAGAGGAAATCTGTTCAGGTACATTAGTTGTAATGGCATGTCGCCGTAGGCTTGTGTGCCTGGACCGACTTTGGCCCAATGCCCGCCTTGATGAATTTCGCCTTGAAGTAGGGGCAAATATTGAGTGTAGGTCCCCCGTCTGCAGGTGTGGCTGCTGCTGCTGCTGAGGTGGCGGCTGCTGCTGCTGAGGTGGCGGCTGCTGCTGAGGTGGCGGCTGCTGCTGAGGTGGCGGCTGCTGCTGAGGTGGCTGCTGCTGCTGAGGTGGTTGCAGCTGCTGCTGAGGTGGTTGCAGCTGCTGCTGAGGTGGCTGCTGCTGCTGAGGTGGCTGCTGCTGCTGCTGAGGTGGCTGCTGATGAGGTGGCTGGAGCTGCTGCTGAGGTGGCTGCTGCTGCTGTTCTTCGTTGTCAGTGCTCGTCCTTGCAGGAGGACTGGTGGCGGCAGTGATGGTCCAGGTTTGCAGAGTGGTGGTGGCAGGGCTACTACACGTTGTTGTAGCGGCAGGGCTGTTCCATGTTTGCCTAGTGGTGGCTGAGCTCCACGCATGCATGGGAGTGGCGGTGGTGCTCCAGACAGGAGCAGCGCTTGCCATGGTGGTGTCGGTGAAGTGACCAGCTGCACTCAGACTTGTGGTGGTGTAACGGTGGGTGTCCTGGCTTTGAATAGAGGTGTCCGTGCAGTGGTATGCAGCACAATTCGGTAGTGAGGTGAAGCGAGTCAATGGTGGCACAGGTGGAAAGGACACCACTGACTGCTGACCGTACCGATTATGCTGCATAGCCTGCAAGAAAGCATTGTTGCAGGCCTGCAGCACATTCAGCTGTTGATCAGGACTAAGGTGTTCCGCCATGCCCTTTTCAATCTTACAAAAAAATGGTGTGCTGGTCTGTTGAGGTCGGCCTCCAGACGGTCAAGGCGCTGTTCTACAGAATTGAAGCGGTGTTCAAAGTGGTTAAAACCACGTTCCATGAGTGCAAAGCCGCTTTCAACTCTGTCGGACAGTGACTTGAGGCTGGAATTAAATGTCTCGCTCAAATGCATAAACTCGGGCAAGACATTCCTGCCCAAGGCCCTCTGCCGCTGGCGGGTAGTGCACGCATAACCAGTGGCAGAGACCTGGGACAGGGGAACACCTGATGGCCCAGCTTCCTGGTCACCAGCTGTGTGTGTGGTTGACCTGCAAGGTGCTTCCTGGCTGTCGGATGGCTGGGACGGGTCAGAGGACGTCCGAGGAAGGACCGCTCCAGGGCCAGGTTGCAGGGTGCTGCTCCAGGTGCTGTTGAAGAAAGGAAAATCATTACTACCATGCCTTTACAAGAAGCATCAGCTGTGGATTAGAAAAACACAGATTAATAAAAATAAAAACCCAAAATTTATAATACTTACGATCTCGTGGCAAGGACCGGTCTTAGGAACTGCAACGCGTTATAGTGACGGTATCTAGTTCTGGTCCTTGACGCAGATCCACTGCGAACCTGGCCCTCAGCACGAACATCACTGTTGAAGCGGTCCTTGATCGAACGCCAACGTGTTCGGACTTTGTCCACTGTTGATAAAAAAAAAACAGTGCCGTCAAGGACAACAGTCACTGCGGCACAATGTAGCAATACAATACTCAAAGCAGTCACTGTAGACCCCGATGACACTGTTGGGTTTCCTGCTAGAATACACCTAGCACGAAACCCAACAGTGCCGTCAAGGACAACAGTCACTGCGGCACAATGTAGCAATACAATACTCAAAGCAGTCACTGTAGACCCCGATGACACTGTTGGGTTTCCTGTTAGAATACACCTAGCACGAAACCCAACAGTGCCGTCAAGGACAACAGTCACTGCGGCACAATGTAGCAATACAATACTCAAAGCAGTCACTGTAGACCCCGATGACACTGTTGGGTTTCCTGCTAGAATACACCTAGCACGAAACCCAACAGTGCCGTCAAGGACAACAGTCACTGTGGCACAATGTAGCAATACAATACTCAAAGCAGTCACTGTAGACCCCGATGACACTGTTGGGTTTCCTGCTAGAATACACCTAGCACGAAACCCAACAGTGCCGTCAAGGACAACAGTCACTGCGGCACAATGTAGCAATACAATACTCAAAGCAGTCACTGTAGACCCCGATGACACTGTTGGGTTTCCTGCTAGAATACACCTAGCACGAAACCCAACAGTGCCGTCAAGGACAACAGTCACTGCGGCACAATGTAGCAATACAATACTCAAAGCAGTCACTGTAGACCCCGATGACACTGTTGGGTTTCCTGCTAGAATACACCTAGCACGAAACCCAACAGTGCCGTCAAGGACAACAGTCACTGCGGCACAATGTAGCAATACAATACTCAAAGCAGTCACTGTAGACCCTGATGACACTGTTGGGTTTCCTGCTAGAATACACCTAGCACGAAACCCAACAGTGCCGTCAAGGACAACAGTCACTGCGGCACAATACAGAGCAGGGAAATACTAACTAAATGCCTTTTTGGAGGATGCTGTGGCGCTGTCCCAGCCATCCATCAACGCTGCGGCCACCTCATTCCATAGCCGCCGGGTCACCACAATGTCCTTGTGCAGCCGGTCACGGCTGTCCCACAACGGCGAACGCTCCTGGACCAGGCTGATGAGCTGCTCATTATCCAGGTACACGTCTTCATCTCGTTGTGGAACCTAGACAAAACACATTCATTAGAATAATCCAATTTAAATTGAATAAAAAGTTACAAAAAAGGAAACATAAAAAAGAGTAAAAATAGAAGATAAAAAATAAAGAACATTACAAATCATTTGATACTTACATTCCGTATCACCACCGGGACTTGGCTTCGCTGCTCCTGCTCTTCGCCCTCACTAGTCCCGTCCACAGAAGAGGATGATGACGATGTCTTAAAAAAGTTGAAAAAAACGTAATAGATTTGGAGAAGCAGCAGATATACTTACCAGATGCACAAAAATAATCACCTCACGGTCTGCTTGCGCCAATTCCTGCCGCGATGGGGAATACTCTGATTCTGAAGACATACTGCATGTAAAAATAATAAAAATCATTAGTACATACATAATTTAAAAGGACAGGCATATAATGTAATATACTCACATTCTTCGCTGATATAATGGGTTCTTGGTTGACTGTCTGCTCTTCAATCTGTCAGTGTAGTAGTGGCAGAGTTTTGGCAGGCACCTCCTTTATATAGACTTTTTTTTTGACTTTAGAAGATTATAACTAGGACAACAAGTGGTCACCACCAAAAAAACGCAGCGCTAAAAAAACGCATACCTGCGCATGCCAGTGCGCACGTATGCGCATCCATAGGCTATAATGGCCATTTTTAGCGCAAAACGTGCACATACGTGCGCATGCGCTTTTTTCAAGGGCCAAAAAATGCAACATGCTGCGTCTGGAAAATACCAACGCACACCCCAAAAAAACGCAGCGCATGAAAATCGCATACATGCGCTTACCAGTGCGCAGGTATGTGCACCCATGTTAAATATAGGGGAAAAAACGCATGCGCAGGTATGCGTTTTTTTCCAGCGCTAAAAAACGCAAATGTGAAACCAGCCTTAACCTGTTAAAAGTTGCAGTAAAAATTACAATTATAACCTGTGCCCTGGAAGTGTGCTCTTCAGTTTTTATATAGTATGTAGTATACAATCTAGGCAATACACATGATACTACATTCGAGTTCCTAATGGGACTAAAAGAAATGTTTTAAAAAATGTTGAATCAACCCATTTTCCCAATTTAAAAAAAAAACTATGCTGTTTATTTAGTTAATTATTCAGATTTAAATGGATTTTAAGCTCCCTGTATATTGGAAACACCTCAAAAGTGATACCATTTTAAAAACCGCACCCATAAAATACACCAATGAGCTGTCACTGGTTTACTGCAACACAGAGGAACCAGAAGATCTCATTGTCTGATTTCTCCTACTCCAGCACTGATTATTAGCACTTCACATTCATATTAAATGGTTCAGGTTTCTTTTAGCAGTACAGGAGTTGATCTGCTCAGTTGAGAGCTCTTGGAGGCTTTCCTGCATTAAGACGCTGTTCACTCTTAGTCATTACCTTCTCCAATAAAGACTGGGCCCTGGCATTCATTTCCAGAGCTAGCTTCATGCTGCATGGTTTAGGAGATAGTGGTTTGTTGCTGTTTGAGAAGGCATTTGGTGGATTTATACAAGACTGTTGCAAGGTTTTGGTTGCCTGCTAATCCCCTTCTTCTCTAAATTTTGTTTTTCCCCATCCTCCACTCCCCAGTGTCTACCTCTGTTGTTTAAATTAAAAAGAACACATCCAGCCCCTGAATGGCAGCACTTCCCAGGACTCACATCCAAAGATGATATTTTAAGTTTTTTTATTTGTCAGGAGGAGATACAATGCATTTCGGATACATTATATATCCTTCTTCAGGCATCCTAAAAACACAATACAGATCCTACTAGTAAAAATTCAATCACACATATATAGTGGCAAACCTTTTATCCCAGCCTCAGAGACTTTATTTGGGGTGTGGATCAGGTTCGCGAGCACTCCCACTGATTAGTCCAGCCTTTCAAACCACATTCTGATTAACACGGATGCAAGAAGATATATATATAAAAACTTTTAAATCCTCTATATATTTTTCAATCCATTTGGATATAATGTTCCCAAACGATATATCCAAAACGTTTTTTGCAAATGGATTGATATCATAGAGAGAATTTAAATGTTGATTTTTTAATCTTCTCAGAACAGAATGTGGTTTGAAAGGCTGGACTAATCAGTGGGAGTGCTCGTAAACCTGGCCCACACCCCAAATAAAGTCTCTGAGGCTGGGATAAGTGGACAGTTCATTACTTGGGAATGAACCAAATAACACAGCTATTAGGAAATGAAAGAATAGTTTGTAATTTGCAGTATACAGGAAGAAAAAGATGTTTCCACCACCAGGAACATAACAGTAACATTGCAGTGACATGACAAGAATCTGCATAACTAGTCATAAGCAAAATAGTTGCAAGTCAAATTTATGTATGAGATAGCCAAGATGATTGTTTATATAATTATAGTAGTCTCATGTTCAAAGCTGAATAATGAGATACAGAGCCTTAAAGTCAAAAGTTTAGAACATTGTTGCCCTTTTGCTTGTCAGTGTACTTCAAAATTGATCTTCAGTAAATTTTTTAACCCTTTAGGTGCAACACAGGAGTTAATGCAAAGTGGAATGAAAAAAAATACCTGTAAAGTGCTGGAATGGATTTTATGATATTTTTGATCAAAAACAGTATTGCTAAGAATTCTGTGTTATTTTAATGCACTTTTGCTTTTTCCTGATTTAGTTGCAGCAGGGTTTTTGTTCAATTTGTTGCTTTTAGGTTTTAAATGTTTTATGGCCATTGTGAACCAACCCAAACCAAGCTCAATTTTTGTGCTTTTTCTAAACCTAATTTAACACTAGTATTTTAACATCTCTAATGGTAAATAAAAATGTTAAAATATAGAAAAAAAATCATCTAATTAGTGGAATTATATGGGGGAGATTATCAGGGGGTGATTAGGAAATTGAGAAAGGATTTATTGAAATTTATCTATAAAATTGTTTTAGCACATCAGGGGCTCTCCAAATGTGACATGGCGTCCGATCTCAAATCCAGCCAATTTTGTTTTGAAAAGTCAAAAGGTGCTCTTACCCTTCCGAGCCCTGCCATGCACCCAAACAGTGGTGTACCTGCATATATTGGGTATCAGCGTACTAAGGACAAATTGTACAATAGCGTTTGATATCCAATTTCTCTTGTTACCCTTGGTAAAATAAAACAAATTGGATCTGAAGTAAATGTTATGTGAAAAAAAGATAAATGTTCATTTTTTTAAAAACATTCCAAAAATTCCTGTGAAGCACCTGAAGGGTTAATAAACTTCTTGAATGTGGTTTTGAGCACTTTGAGGAGTGCAGTTTTTAGAATGGTGTCACTTTTAAGTATTTTCTATCATACATACCCCTCAATGCGACTTCAAATGTGATGTGGTCCATAAAAAAAATGGTTTTGTAAACTTTTTATAAAAACCAGTGGCGCTGCATGAGGGTATGACAGCTGCAAATTAACAGATAATGCCACCTTTTATCTGGATGATATTAAAAAATTACTTAAAAATATTTATTTGCGCTAGTAATACCCACAATGTTGTCTCTCTTCAAAGACAAACATACAATGTGAAAATGTATATATATATGTAAATAAATTCCCTTTATAATCTAAAAAACCACATCAATAGTGCAACTAAATAACGCAAAATGAACAATAAATTAAGGAGGAAGCAGATAAACTAATAAACTGATAAAAAACCAAACCGCTCCCCCACATAGCAGTGTGTAAAATTAGGCACACATAAATGCACCTGAAATTGGCAGATGATAAAAATTAGTCTCAATTCAAATAGCGCACATACCTATTGTGCTCCCCTGCTTGACTTCCTTATAATCCAATAGTGAAGCGGCGTGGATAGAAAAAATAAAAATCACGAAAGGATCTGGGTAAATGTTGCAAGAGGGTCACCTTTAGTGATGTCCAAAGTACTAGCGGGGGATGCTCCGGCCGGTAGCAATCCCCCTGTTCACCGCTGATACTCCACCCGTTGACAGAAGGGCGAGAAGCGGAGGACGCTGTTTGGAGCCGGCAAGGTACAGGACCTTGCGTGACGTCACAGTCACGTGTCAAAGCACGTGATCGGCTTGAAAAAGATTGACAGAGATTTAGACCAATCCTGGTCTAAAGTTTATTAGTTTATCTGCTTCCTCCTTAATTTATTGTTCATTTTGCGTTATTTAGTTGCACTATTGATGTGTTTTTTTAGATTATAAAGGGAATTTATTTACATATATATATACATTTTCACATTGTATGTTTGTCTTTGAAGAGAGACAACATTGTGGGTATTACTAGCGCAAATAAATAGTTTTGTAAACTTTGTTGTAAAAATGAGAAATCTCTAGTCATCTTTTAACCCTTATAACTTCCTAACAAAAAAATTTGGTTTCCAAAATTGTGCTAATGTAAAGTAGACATGTGGGAAATGTTATTTATTAACTATTTTGTGTGACATAATACTCTGTTTTAAGGGCATAAAAATTCAAAGTTTGAAAATTGCGAAATTTTCCAAATTTTTGCCAAACTTCTGCTTTTTACACAAATAAACGCAAGTTATATCAAATAAATTTTACCACTAACGTGAAGTACAATACATCATGAAAAAAACATCTCAGAATCGCCAAGATCCATTGAAGCATTCCAGAGTTATTACCTCATAAAGGGACAGTGGTCAGAATTGTAAAAATTGGCCTGGTCATTAACATGCAAACCACCCTTTGGGGTAAAGGGATTAAAATGGCTTTTGGGCACTTTGAAGAAATAACAGTAACACTTGTTCCTCAATCAAATCAAAGTATCTTTGAACTGTTATTGTACCTGGAATGAAGATTAGAGATGTCTGTTTACTGTGCTTTATGCCACCTCAAATAGTTATACTGGGTGAAGGATAAGTGTATTGTTCCTTTGTAAAGGCCTTTTTATGATGTTGCTTTATGTGGTTTCCAGACCAATCTTCAGCTGTCATGCAAAGAAAGGTGGGACTTCTTGCTGAAGAGCATAGACCTTCATTCCAGCTTTTATTGTCATCTTTCTCTGCATAGCATTAGCTTTTCAGAGCAGAGGCATGAGGTCAGTGAAGAGACCTTCATGAGGTAGCGCTACACTGCTCCTACTCCTTATATTATGATATGGAGTAGGATAATGTACGCTAATCATATACCTCTGGTTTTCAAAGTAACAGCCCAGCGTTACATTGGTTTGCTAGTGGAACCAGTAGTTTGCCATTTCTCAAATGTTTCTTAGGAGCCATGTTTCAACATGATGATGCCAGACTTGGGGTTGCTCATGCTACTGTGAGCAGACTATATGGCCAAAGCAAGCCAACATGGCCTGCAGAATGCTCAGACTTGTATCCCAGAGAGCACATGGGACATCATTGCTCCACAATGCAAAGGGAGCAGTAAGCAGCGGATTTTGATGATTTGCATCTTTTTTGTATTATTGCTTTGCATCACCAAAAGCAGATTTTCACCCTAAACTAAACACTTCTCAAAAGGGCATGCACCTCTCTCAGTTTAAGAGTCTAAAATAAGCCAAAAAAGTTTCCTGTAGAAAAAAATAGTGTCACCAATGGGCACGATTGTACTTGAAAGGGTCCTGGGTTAAGATGGTGCAAATTGATTCTCATGTCGAAGTCCATCGACCACAACACCAGTCAGAGGCCAATGGGAGTGTCACAACATAGAAGTCAGCTGACCCTGGACCAGGAGCTCCTTTTCTGTCCCCAACATTAGGGGGTGCCCTAGCTTGTCTTGCTCCCCTGGATGCTTCAGATGGCAAAGATTCTGGGGCCTCCACCCTTGCCTTATCTCTTGAGTCTGTTCTCTTCCCTTACCCAGGGAAGAGGGGGTGCTACTGTGCACCGTAGATCACCAACCTAGCAAACAAGGCAACACAGACAAGGGTTAATAGAAACTCCAGGCATACAGAATATTCACTCACATGTAACAGAGGAATGTACTTGGAATAAACAAAAACAGAGATGGATAAGGAATTACCATGCACACAAGTCAAGTAACAGACACTAATAACTTCAACTCGCCTTCTCATATGTCCTCCTCTCTCACCGCTATCCATGTAGCAAATGCTTGCTCTGACAAGGATTAGTAGCAGAGCCCAGATTATAAAGGGGGAATGGAGTGACTATCTGAGCTCAGCTAAACACATGGATTCCCAACATGGCCAATTAACCCCTGTTCTGCTAGAAGAAATAAACACATTTAAAATGAAGAAGTGCTTCTTCTCAGAGCCAGAGTAGGAGCAATCAGACACTGCGGTCTTTTGGCTCCACACTGTCGTGGTAACCCCTTGACAGGGAGCAGGGGAACCACCTTTCTCTTGACAGCATCCATAGCTTGTTTTTTATTAGTCAACCTGGCACAGAATCATCATTGTGGCATGGCACACTTGTCACATTGTCCCAGGCCATCAACTCAAAGAAATGTCATGGACACTAACAGGTTGCAGATGAATCTTTTGCTCCCATTCAGTGGCCACTAACTGCTGTCATAATCAGTTCACATGAACTCTAATTCTGGATTTTAACATAATTATAGTTTTTTTTGTCTATAATTGAGACCATTCAGGAGATTTATTGTCATCATGTTCCCATATTTATTATTAGCTACACACATAAAGGTACTTGTGATGAATATAAATATGTTCACACTTGCTGTATATAAATATGCTTTCTAAAGCCACTGTTCTCAAGAGAGTAAGTGATCTAGATTTTTTAATAGCAACAAAGCTGTTTAGCTCCGTTCAATGTTTTCAATGTTTACATGAGACTCCCACAGCTGACAACTGCTAATCAGTGGGGTTTTGGATGTGAGCCCCAACTGATCTGAAAGTGATGACATAAAGATAGGTCATTAATATCATATACCCGGACAACCACTTTATCCTAAGTCTTCATAGCTGCACTCAAAAGTTGTAGAAAATAAATGCATTACCATGACTCTTTGAAGACAATGAATCTCATGCATTTTTTGCAAGCATTTACAAATGATGTTTCCTTTGCACAAAAACAGTGTTGTCCATGACTTTTTTATAGCTTTTCTTCTACAGTTTGATGTATCTTTTTCCATATTAATGTTTTATTACTTACTTTTTATTGTGTGTTTTTGTTTATGTTTTGAACATTCGTTATTTGAATCACAGTTCATAATTTAAATATTTCTTATAAAGTAAGATATTTAGTAATGTCAAAAAAGTCACATTAAAACACATTTTTGCTTCAATGAGAGTAATAAATAATGTCTTCATGGTGTCCTCCATGTGTGATGATGCTGCTGCTGTGCTTCTTCCACAGTACAATGCCTCCCACTGCCTTGTAGCACACTACAGGGTGGGCCATGTATATGAATACACCAAAGTAAAATGGGAATGGTCAGTGATATCAACTTCCTGTTTGTGGCATATTAGTATATAGGAGGGGGAAAACTTTTCAAGATGGGTGGTGGCTATGGCAGCCATTTTGAAGTCCTCCATTTTGAATCCAACTTTATTTTTTCAATGGGAAGAGAGTCATGTGACACATCAAACTTATTGAGAATTTCACAAGAAAAACAATGGTGTGCTTGGTTTTAATGTAACTTTATTCTTTCATGAGTTATTTACAAGTTTCTCTTTGTTTACAGCCATTGACATGTCACAGAGGTTAACACATGAGGAGCAGATAGAAATTGTGTTGATGTCTGGTGAACCCAGTACCTGGGTCACTGCAGCAGATTTCAATGCAAGACACCTACACAAGAAAACAGTCACCATTCCCATTTTATTTACGTGTATCCATATAAATGACCACCCAAAAAAGTTGGCCTCCTCACTGAACATACAGTAATTTTCTATGCAAACTGAGGGTCCTGTTCCAATTTTTGTTTTGCCCATTCTGCAAATTCAGCGCACCATTCTGGTTCACCAACCATTCCCATTTTATTTAGGTGTATCCATATAAATGGCCCACCCTGTATAATGTCCTTACTGTGCTCTGCAACACTATAATGTCTCCACAGTTCTCTCATACATTCTGAGTCCCCTATAGTGACCCCAAACACAATCTGATGCTCACAGATGGACTTGCAAAAGTATGATGCCACCACAGTTTCCCATCACACAGCATTATGCCCAAGTCACCTCTTCACAGTACAATCCCCTATAGCATGATAACCCCACACAATTTCCTTGAAAAAGCTAAAAAGGCGAAACGTGCATCGGACTCCAGGAATTTTGTGAACAGGCAATTAAATGGGTATGTGCTCATGTTATATGTGATTACCAGCATGGAGATTTTTTCCTCTATATGTCACTTTGCACTTTACGGAACACTATGGGTCTAGATGGATATACTGTATGCTTATATGCTGATATATTTTTACACTTTACCATTACCTGTCTCCATTCCTTTATTCCTGTATTTGTGTGTATTTCACTGGGTATACATTCCTTCCTCTTACTTTTATTTTGTTTGTCTATTTATCTATGATATGAATTAACTTAATAAAATTTATTTTTTATTTATGATGTAGCTCTCTTTGTGAGTGGTGTGTTTTGGATACTTTGTATCCACTTTTTGGTCTATGTATTTCACATGCCCCTGTACTTTATGCATGCTGGGAAGTCCTTTATGGTGAAGGTTCCCCCGCCGCATTAGTATGTTTTTGGACATTTTTGTAGCATGATATCCCCGTAGTGATCCTCATCGCAGTATATCACCCCCACAGCCATCCAGCACAGTTTAATGTTAATATTATGCTCCCACAAAATTTAATGTCCCCGCTGTTATGGGAACCCCACAGTGATGCCCTACACAGTTTGATGCCTAAACCCAAAGTCACACAACCCACAGTAAATTTCCCCTCAGTATTCAAACAGTATGATTGTCCTCACAGACTACCACACAGCATGGTTGTCTGCACAGTCCTCAGAAAGTATTACTCCTCAAAGTGACCAACACACAGAGATTGATGACCACCACAACCACCACAAACAGTAGAATTGCCTCCCCAGCTTCATCAACACAATTAAATAACCCAGAAAAATTCTGACTAACAAAATATTAATAAAAAAAACCTCAACTAGCCATGTTCCCTCCATGAGCTGCTCTGATCAGTGCTGTTTGTGGCTGATGCATCTTCTAATTCTGCCAGAAACTCAGACTCAAATTCAGTTTTTGTGGTTGTATTGAAAAGTCTTGATTATGCTTTATCTATTAATGACATGCTAAATGATAATAATGTTTACACTGCCCTTAAAATGACACAGTGGTGATGGTTAGAGATGAGCAAATATTTCAATGTTCTGTTCGGCTCACGATTGCTGAATTTGCAGAATTCGCCGATTTAATCTTAGATTAAATTGCCAAATATGCATAGCACAAAAGCTGGTGCTTCCCAAGCTGTGTGACAGTGTCAGAAAAACTGGCATAGCATTTCTGATCGGCAATGAAATCATCCCCAACGGTCAGAGAGCCACAGTTCCTACACTGTCACAAGACAGCGTTAGCGCTCAGCTGTGATCAGAGGTATACAGTTTATCTCTGAACACTGGTGTCAGCTGAAAGGACAGCCGCTCCCATCATCCAACACTTGCTGCCGGTAATAACTGAAAGCAGGAGTGGATGATGGGGGTATTCAACAGCCGTTCCTGTGCTGTAAATAAAAATACAGCACTAGTAGATCCACTCCTATATAAATGTATTGTATTGTAGGTGGCCATTTCATACACTGTAAAATCACTGCATGGTACACATTATGGCGGTTTGGGGACGAAACGGCCACCTATGACGCCTGGCTACTGGGCCCCATTTTACTCCCCTGATGAGCAAAACAAAACGCGTCGGGAGAAGGGGTAGCACATTCACCACTATGAGGATGTAGGCTTTCTTGACCAGAACCTGAAAATCGGTGAGACCGTTCCTTTTTATATGCCTCAGGGTCTTTTTGCATGTCATGTTAACCAACCCCTATCAGCAGAATGTGGTTAAAACAGGGGTATGCATGACAACGATACGTCTCAATTAGGACGTTGTAATTATGACTTGAATATTTATGTAAAATCCCCTAGGAAGCATGAGCTGATGACTGTGGCTCATTTAGGGGTGAAACTGGCTGTGCAAATGTTAAACAGTGCACTTTATTTATGATTTATATGTATGTTTAGACCTAGGTTATAGCTACTGTATACCTCACGGTGAGCATTTATGTATGATATGCAGTACGGTTTTTGGAAACTGGGCTAAACATTGTGTCACTGTTTATTTGGTAAATCCGGAATGGATTAATATAATGCAATATCCTGTATTTGATTCTGCTGCAGTTTAGTCTAATAGGCCAATGTGGAGAGTTGCAATAGATTTTGATAATAGATTCGGGTATAACCCAAAGAGCAATAGGCCTATGTGGACAATTGCAATAGAATCTACCTCTATGGGGATTTTATTACGTATGAGCACCAATAAAAGTATTTTGAGTTGCTGGATTTAAAAGGGCATATGTTGGTGCAATATGATATCTGAAATTTTGGCCAAGAGGATGCAACATTGGTATTAGGGCATATATGATTTTGCGCCTATTTCCTAGTACCTCATTATCTTTTGGTGCATTATGATACATGAAATTCTAGCTGAGAAGATGCAATATTGGGGCGTATAATACATTGTGCCTACCTTCTAATACCACATCAACAGGCGTCTTTATTATAAGCAGAATATATATGGAAATACTTATGCATACTGTGGTGGTATAGGATTTGCATACCAGCACACCAGTCTTTTATATGTGTTGTTTATTTTTGAGCACCTTGCACTTTGATTCTTATTTGTAAAATAAAAGTTATGTTTTATATGTTTTAATTCCTGCGCTGTAAATAAATAATAAAAATAAAAACCTGCCTGGGTTCCCCCCTATTTTTGATAACCAGCTACTCAAAACTCATGGTAGGGGGCTGCAACCCTCAGCTGTCAGGTTCAGCAAGGTTGGTTATCAAGAATAGGGGAGTCCCACCATTTTTCACAACCAGCCTTGCTAAAGCTGACAGCTGGGGGCTGGTATTCTCAGGCTGGTAAGGGGCCATGTATGTTGATCCCCCAGTCTAAAAATAGCAGCCCGCAGCTGCCGAGAAAAGCACATTGATTAGATGCACCAATTCTGGAGCTTTGACAAGCTTTTCCCAATTGTCCATTAGCAGTGGCAAGTGGGGTACATATTTGTGGGGTAATGTCACCTTTGTATTGTCAGGTGACATTAAGCCCCGAGATTAGTAATGGAGAGGCGTCACTAAGTCTCTCCCATTACTAACCCCATAGCAACATTGTATAAAAACCCACACCAAGAATAAAGTACTTTAATTTGAAATTTTGTTGCTACATCAGCAGAAATGTTTTTAAATATTAAAGAAGGAATAAAAAACCTTACAAATTTTATTCTTTTATAATTCTTAACATTCATTTGCCTTTTCTTTGTATTGTTTTTTATGGTGTCTTAGATGTAATGAATACACTTCTACCCATTTAATACCCCATTATCCTGAATTGAAACATTCTCTTTTCTCAACCAGCTATTGTATGCAGTTATCAGCCCATATGATTTCAAGCTGGGAAGGGGTTAAATGTCCAAATTAGATCATTGATTAGCTCTCTTTAAATTCTCCTTGTTTGTTACACTGGTCAATACCTGATGAAGGCGGATTTACAGCCGAAAAGCTTTGTGAGGAAGTAATGACCAAGTATAGAAGTTTTTTTTCCAACTAAAACAAGTGTCTGTCTTGGTCTGAGCACCCTAATCAGCCATACTCCTCTTTCCTTTATTTTGAAAAATTACACAGACTCCTTTAATAATCATAATTAAACCATACTTACAACCTTGCCTAATTCTAGCAAAACCCTCATTCTCCTGTAACAAACCAAAAATAATAAATGAGAAACTAGGTCTGAGCATAAAAAGTAAATTAATGTGTATGCAAAATTCAAATGCATATAAACACAAGACCTTTACACAGAGAAAAACAAAAACAAATATCCTAAAATAAATGTTTTTGTTGCCATCTTTTTACCAGCACTTGCTGATTACTGTCATATTTGTTACTGCAGGGTATTTATGCACATTTGTCATTATGTGTTTTCTTTTTGTGTTTCAGTCAGTGGGTGGTGTGAACACTGTCTGACCGACTTGTTCACACTTGTGCATGTCACATGTGTTTTTAATCCATGTTTTCCTTGCTTATGCTTGGTTTGAGAGACCCCACCCCTCTCTTGTGTGACATGCACATAAAAAGCTGCCTTTCACCACGTGCCCATACTATGAAGCGCCTGTCTGGGTCCTGTTCATTTAGACACTGTTCACATGTTCAGGTTTTAAATACATTAGATAGGGACTGTTCCATTAAGGGTTACCTTGACGTGGTCGAGCAACTTGGCATACATTTTTTTGCAAAAAAATGTATCTACTAAATACCCTGTATTTGTTGCCATCTTTTTACCAGCACTTGCTGATTACTGTCATATTTGTTACTGCAGGGTATTTCTGCACATTTGTCATTCTGTGTTTTCTTTTTGTGTTTCAGTCAGTGGGTGGTGTGAACACTGTCCGACCAATTTGTTCACATTTGTGCATGTCACATGTGTTTTTAATCCATTTTTTCCTTGCTTATGCTTGGTTTGAGAGACCCCACCCCTCTCTTGTGTGACATGCACATAAAAAGCTGCCTTACACCACGTGCCCATACTATGAAGCGCCTGTCTGGGTCCTGTTCATTTAGACACTGTTCACATGTTCAGGTTTTAAATACATTAGATAGGGACTGTTCCATTAAGGGTTACCTTGAAGTGGTGTAGCAGCTTGGTATACATTTTTTTTGCAAAAAAAGTATCGACTAAATAGCCTGTATTTGTCACCATCTTTTTACCAGCACTTGCTGATTACTGTCATATTTGTTACTGCAGGGTATTTCTGCACATTTGTCATTCTGTGTTTTCTTTTTGTGTTTCAGTCAGTTCGTCGTGTGAACACTGTCCGACCAACTTGTTCACATTTGTGCATGTCACATGTGTTTTTAATCCTTTAATAATCTTAATTAAACCATACTTACAACCTTGCCTAATTCTAGCAAAACCCTCGGTCTCCTGTATCAAACCAAAAAAAATAAATGAGAAACTAGGTCTGAGCTGAAAAAGTAAATTAATGTGTATGCAAAATGCAAATGCATATAAACACATGACCTTTGCACGGAGAAAACCAAAAACAAATATTCTAAAATAAAAAAGTAAAAAATAAATTGCAAAAATTGCATGAAGGTAGTAATAATAAGGGTATTTAGTAAACATAATTTTGATCAAAAGAATGTACAAGCCATCCCGCCATGTCAAGGCAACCCTTGTGGGACAGTCCTAACTCTTGTATTTAAAACCTTTCCACTTGTCAAGTGACGTACATGTGAACAAGGACCGAGGGACTGAACCACCAGTAATGGCATAGGCCAGACAGGATGGATTTTCCAACTCAGAAACAGGGCGGTCACACCCTTATATGCACAGAATGCACATTGAGCTAAATAAGAAACTAGGTCTGAGCTGAGAAAGTGAATTAATGTGTATGCAAAATGTAATTGCATATAAACACATGACCTTTACACAGAGAAAAACAAAAACAAAAAAGAAATATCCTAAAATAAAAAAGTAAAAAAGATGGAAAATCCAGAGTAAAGTACTGCAGTGAACAGACGTCAGAGCTCTCCAAACTTTCCTGGTGCCTACGCACTGCAGTACTTAACTCTGCCCTCAACAGGGCAGATAAAGTACACCTGCACAGGAGCTGTGGCAGAAGTAAGAAGTAGGATGGCATCACTAGAAGATGGGAGGCGCCAGACCGGACCGCAACACCCACCACACCCGACCCCACCCATGGTAAGTATAATCTAACTCATTTTTCTTATCTTTCAGTTTAGATTGGGGGCTTATCTACAGCTTTACAGAATGCTGTAGATAAGCCCCTGATGGTGGTGCTGGCAGCTGATAGGACTAAAAATAGGTGACAGATTCCCTTTAAGAAAGGCAACTATAATTTGATACTCAATGGATTGATCCACTCATTTCAAGCAGATACCTCAGAAATTGACATACCAAAATTGAGGGAATGCAGTGCCGTTCAGCAATAGGCCCACTCTAGTTACAGTAACAAGCTCCAGAGTGGCAGTGCTTTCTGCCACTGTCCCTGCAAACATCTAAACATCTGATCACAGGAAAAAATACAAGAAAAAAGACCACTAAAATACAGTTTTAAAAGAAACTTAAATTGTATAAATATAGAGATAGGTGAATCTTTTGAAATTTGAATTCGCTAAGTTGATCAAAAGTTTGATTTGCGGTAAATAAATTTGCATAAATTTCAATACTGGAAAGCTGGTAATTGCTCATTAAAATACGCATAGGGGAGAGTGGAGAGATATGCTTATTCACCGTAAGACCTTAAACTTCACATGTGAAAAAGAGAGGATCCCGCTCATAAGTGCTTACAATATGCATTAGAATGAGAGATTGGTTCCCACTGGTCATAAGAGCTTACACTGCACAGGAGAGACTTGACCCTGCTCACCATAAGAGTTTACACTCTACAGAAGAGAGATTTACCTAGTGAGGCCAGCATCACACTAACGTAGAATACGGCCAAGTGCTAAGCGAGAAAGTATTGTATAGCACTAGACCCAGCTCACATCACCATTTATTTTCTCGGGCATATCCAGTGTTTATGTAAAATCACAGCATGCTGTGATTTTCACCAAGATCCAGCTGAGATTCACCAATGCAAGCCTATGGCTGGGAGAAAACATTTGCACATCACTCACACAATGCAAGTGCTGTCCAATTTTTATGCACCAGTGTCCTTTGAAAAGCAGGCAATTCATGTGTCGCATACAGTAAAATCACACTGATAAGTAAGTATAGAATAGATACAGTAGAATAGATATAAGCACATAGAATACATAGTTATACAGATGTCAGTGACACACATATACAGTATATGTATATATATTACATACATAGATAAAATAAAATCCAACAATTCATGTGCCATGTACTGTAAAATCACTGCAGGAGCCAATTACTGTATGTAATCCATCTCTTCTGTCCTGTTGGCTCCTGCAGTGATTTTACAGTGCATGGCAGATAAATTGCTGGCTTTTCTTCTATCTATGAAATTCATATATATATATATATATATATAGATATATATGCCACTGACATCTATATATCTATGCATTCTATGTGTATATACTGTATCTATTCTATCAATTCTATTCTAACCTGTCATGCTGCGATTATACTGTATGCGGCACATGAATTGCAGCCTTTTATTCTGTCTGTCTATCTATCTATCCATCTATCTATAATTTATATATACTGTATATATACAGTATATATATATATACTGTGTATATATATATATATATATATGTGTGTGTTTTGACAAATATTTCCTTTGAAAATGTGTAAATGACAGAGAATTGCTCTATGTAAAAGCTCATTTTAAAATCGCATTGCAATCAGACAGCAATCTCGCTGCATTTGGATGTAAATCAGATGCTATGTGTGAAAAATCGGATTGTACTCGCATAACACTTGCATTACACTCGTGTGACTCTGCAGTGAGACTCAGACAGATTTTTCATAAGTTTAGTATGATTCTGGACTAATTCTGGAGACGGAAATTGACTCTACAGTACAGAAAATGCTCTACCGAGGGCCATTGATTTCTGATAACCCAGGTACAGACCACCACTGCACAAAATATAATACTCCTTAAATTTCATAGCAGGGCATTATGGTGAAGCCCGAATGACAGAGCAAGTTGATCTTTGCTTGCTCTTTGATGCTTCAGCAGTATAAGAAATTGTGCAATGGAATTTGCACAAAACCCCAAATTTTTAAAAATTTGACTAAGACTCAATCCGCCATGAATCCATCTGTTCATCTACATTGGATTTACTGTATGGAGAGGAGTGCAAAATATTCTTTTTGAACTATGTTGTCTAAAATGTGATATGTGATAATATTTTTTTGCTGCAAGAATGCTAATGGATTAGCCAACTGCCCCTAGAGCTGCAAAGTTCATATAATTTGCTGTAAAACTACAATCTCTAAGTTTATACATCTTACTACTTCCAGGAACTACGGTATTCCCATGAATTTTATATAACTGAACATGAAAATATATCCTTACTCATCTATCATGAGTCAAAAAATACATAGTTACCATAAATGACACAGGTTGCAACTGAGCAAAAAAAAAAGATTCTTGGCCAAGTTTATGAAGGAAATGGAAATTGCATTTCCATTTCCTTTTTAAACTAGGTTCTCAAACCCA
The DNA here is from genome assembly GCF_039654945.1 of Dendrobates tinctorius. Classification (NCBI taxonomy): domain Eukaryota; kingdom Metazoa; phylum Chordata; class Amphibia; order Anura; family Dendrobatidae; genus Dendrobates; species Dendrobates tinctorius. Next base: position 72,060,923 of record NW_027361684.1, on the reverse strand, counting down.
TTAGCCTAATTGCTTGATTTGTCCTTCATTTCCTGTAGTTTTTGCCTACATTAGGCTAAGTTTACATATATTGTCTTGGAAAATAGCCAAGGGTGTACTGTATGAGGTAAGTGTCATGCTTTGAACAGGGTTCTTGCCCTGCACTCACAGGGTTAAGTGTATGTGGCCTCTTTCTGGATCTGGGAGGGGTATTTATACTCACTCTTTACCAGGGTTCTCTGTCAGCTATACTGTTGTTCTGGCTGTGTGTCTGACCTCCCTGGTGTGCGTGTATACTGCATTGCTTGTTTGCTTCCCGTGTATGACCCGGTCTGTCCCCTCACTCTATACTCCATCTCTTGTTTTGCTACTATTGTCTTCTCTGGTTCTGACATCCTTGCTTGGCTATAGTTACTCCGTTACAGTTTGTCCCTATTGTACCCTCTATTGCCCGTTCTGGTGTCTGATCTATTGCTATGTCCTGACTATCCATTCTGTCTAACCCTTTGGTACTGTCGTGCTTTGACCTTGGCTTGATCTGTTTCTGTCTCTGTCTGTGCCCCTTGGTAACATTGTCCAGTAGTTACCCTTTTAGGAGTTTTCCTCAGCTCCTAGCTCTCTGGAGTTTAGACCATACCCTCAGCAGTCACATGCTTCAGGTCCTGTGAGCCTGGAGCATGCATCGTCACCACTGCTGCCCCGCTCCACAGGTATCTTTGTGCACAGTTTTTGTAGTCAGGACATGCGCACTGGCTCAGTGAGCAAGTGCAGTGCGGTGTTCCTGACATTATAGCTGACCAAAACATTTAAACGAGGTTTGCACTTTTTTTTCCTTGAGTCATGGATCCGCTGCGTGCTCTCTCTGAGCAAGTGAATGGCCTCACTCAAATGATGCAAAACCTGTCTGTGGAGCAGCGAACCCTGGCTCAGTCGCCGCAACAGGTTCAGAGGGAGGTTGCTGATGCCATGCAGTGTTCTTTTCCTTCTGGGGCCTGGGGTGAGGGTACCCCAGATGTTTCCTTAATCTCCCCTGAATCACCTGTTAAATTGCCTGACATTTTCTCTGGGGATAAAAAAACATTTAAGGTTTTTAAGGAGGGGTGCAAACTCTTCTTCTCGTTAAGGCCATGCTCCTCTGGGGATGAGAGTCAGAGGGTTGGGGTCATTATGTCTTTGTTAAGGGGCTCCCTTCAGGCTTGGGCTTTTTCCCTTCCGCCTACCTCCCCTGAGAGAATGTCAGTGAATGCATTCTTCGAGGCCCTCGGGCACATCTACGATGAACCCGATCGTGTGAGTATAGCCGAGGATATGGTGATGAGTGTGTGCCAGGGGAAACACTCGGCCGAGTGGTTCTGCTCTAAGTTGAGACTCTGGGCAGCGGAGGTCTCCTGGGATGATGCTGCCCTCCAGGGTTTGTTCTGTAGAGGCCTGTCCGAACGTTTGAAAGATGCCCTAGCCCTTCATCCTCCACCGGATTCTTTGGAGGGTGCTATGGTCTAGGCTGTCCGCATGGACCATAGGCTGCAGGCGAGAGGGGTCATGCTGCAGGAGACCCCTTTATTCTCCAATCTGAGAGACTCTGCATCTAGTCCCGAGCCCATGGAGGTTGGTGCCACGTCATTGAAGGAAAAAGAGAGGAGACACCGTATAAACAACCAATTGTGCTTTTACCGCTGGACATTGGAGAAGGAACTGTCCTTCTTGCCCTTCTTCAGTGAAGCCGTCAGGAAAACGACTGAGTCTGGGTAACAATCGAGGAGGTTGCCCAGACTCCCAGGTACCTTTTTCCTCGCTTGCTAAAATTCTGCTTCCGGTGGAACTAGAACTTACAGGCGGTCCGGTTGTGACTACCGCCTTTGTTGACTGTGGTTCTTCAATTAATCTGATCGATGCCAAAGTAGTGACTTTTCATAAGATAGGGACAGTCAGGTTAAAACATCCTGCTAAAATCGTGGCAACTGATTCTTCTCCTATCACCCGGGAGGGAATTTGTTTCATGACTGATACCTTTTCTCTGAAAGTGGGTTCCACTCACATGGAAAAATTAAGATGTTTTGTTCTAAATAATCTGCCGGCTGGACTGGTACTGGGTATGCCTTGGCTTCAACGCCACAATCCTACTATTGACTGGGTCATGGGGGAGATCATTCAGTGGGGCTATATGGCTAACGGTCTATGTTGTAACTTGACAACTCTTGTCACCCCTGTAAAATCTGTGTCAGTGTCGTCTGTCGATCTGGAAGGTATTCTGGAATACCTGAAAGATTTTGAAGATGTATTTCCCGAAAGTGAGGCTGAGGCGCTACCACCACATAGACTCTTTGATTGTGCCATTAATCTAGTCCCTGGAGCCAAGTTACCCAAGGCTCGCCTGTTCAATTTGTCCGGGCCTGAACGTCTAGCCATGAAGGAATACATTACCGAGAGTCTCCGCAAAGGGCATATTAGACCTTCTGTTTCACCTGTGGTGGCGGGCTTCTTTTTTGTTTAGAAAAAAGATGGTGGTTTGCGGCCGTGCCTCAACTTTCGGGAATTAAACAGAATTACTGTGAAAAATACATACCCTCTCCCCCTAATTCCTGATCTATGTAACCAACTCACCGAGGTCAAGTGGTTCTCTAAACTGGATTTACGTGGGGCATATAACCTTATAAGAGTCCGGGAAGGGGACGAATGGAAAACAGCATTCCCGACGACTGAAGGGCTGTTCGAAAACTTGGTTATGCCCTTTGGTCTCACCAACGCTCCTGCTGTTTTTCAGAATTTTATTAATTTAATTTTCTCTGATTTAATTGGTCGTTTTGTGGTTATCTATTTGGATGACATTCTGGTGTACTCGGTGGACAGTCAATCTCACTTGCACCATTTGCGGATGGTTCTCATGATTCGGTGTCACCTCCAGAACCTCCCTCCTCCATTCTTCAGCCAGGAGTAGTGGTGGCCGAAATCTTATCTGAGTTATAGAGAGGGATTTTGGAGGCCCAGGCTCGGGTTCTGGGTGGTAAACCCCCGGGTAAATTGTTTGTACCGGAACGTTTCCGTCTCGGACTTGCAGGAATTTCACGATTCTATGTTGAGTGCTCATCCTGGGATAGCAGCTACCCGGGGGGCAATTGCGAGGGGTTTCTGGTGGCCCTCTATGGTAACAGATATTAAAAAGTTTGTGACTGCATGTGGGCTGTGCGCTCGTTCTAAAAGTTCTCAGGTCCGGCCGGCCGGGGAGTTGGTGCCTTTGCCAATTTCAGATAGACCATGGATACATTTGTCCATAGATTTTATCACAAATCTTCCTCCTTCCAGGGGAAACTCAGTGATATGAGTGGTGGTGGATAGGTTTTCAAAACAAGCCCACTTTGTACCTCTCCCCGCATTACCATCTGCTGAAACCCTGGCCCGTTTTTTTATTCAGCATATAATTCGGTTGCATGGAGTGCCTATGAATGTGGTGTCAGACAGAGGGGTACAGTTTGTGGCCAGGTTCTGGAGGGCTTTTTGCAAAAAGCTGGGGATTTCGTTGTCCTTCTCATCTGCCTACCACCCAGAGTCTAATGGACAGAATGAGCGCACAAAACAATTGTTGGAGCAGATTTTGAGATGCTTGGCCTCTTCCAGGCAGGAGGACTGGTGTGAGGTATTGCCCATGGCAGAGTTTGCGTTCAACGTGAGTCAATCTACTGGGAAGTCTCCCTTTCAGATCAACTATGGGTTAACCCACATTTTGGAGAGTTTTCCCGCATGGATTCAGGTTGTCCTGGAGCTGAGGGTGCGACACAACATCTTAGAATTCTTTGGATTGAGGTTCAGAGGAATATTTCCAAGGCCCAGGAAAACTATAAGCGGTTTGCTGATAGATGGAGGGGGCCAGGTCCAGCATTATTTGCAGTAGGGGAGAAGGTGTGGCTAAACACCCGCAATATCAAGCTTAAGATACCATCTATAAAGCTGGGCCCCAAGTTTATTGGCCCATACAAAGTTGTGGAGGTTGTTAACCCAGTAGCCTACCGACTGCAGCTGCCCACCTCCTTTAAAATTTCTGATGTCTTCCACGGGTCCCTGTTAAAGCCTGTGGGGATGGTGAGAGAGGATCCCTCATCAAATGCTCTGCCAGTGCTGGTAGAGGGGCAGCTGGAGTATGAAGTAGGGTGCATTATTGACTCCCGGTGGGTGCACCGGAGACTCTAGTATCTGATACACTGGAAGGGGTACTCTCTCGAGGATCGGTCATGGGTTCCGGACAGTTTGGTGCATGCCGATCATCTGGTGCGGGCTTTCCACGCCAGATACCCAGACAAGCCTGGGGGTCCAGTGGCCCACCGTTAAGAGGAGGGTACTGTCATGGTTTGAACAGGGTTCTTGCCCTTAACTCACAGGGTTAAATGTACGTGGCCTCTTTCTGGATCTGGGAGGGGTATTTATACTCACTCTTTACTAGGGTTCTCTGTCAGCTATACTATTGTTCTGGCTGTGTGTCTGACCCCCCTGGTGTGCGTGTATACTGCATTGCTTGCTTGCTTCCCATGTATGAACCAGTCTGTTCCCTCACTCTATACTCCATCTCTCGTTTTGGTACTATTGTCTTCTCCGGTTTTGACCTCCTTGCTTGGCTATCGTTACTCCATTACAGTTTGTCCCTATTGTACCATCTATTGCCCGTTCTGGCTTCTGATCCATTGCTATGTCCTGACTATCCATTCTGTCTAACCCTTTGGTACTGTTGTGCTTTGACCTCGGCTTGATCTGGTCTCTGTCTCTGTCTGTGCCCATTGGTAACATTGTCCAGTAGTTGCCCTTTAGTTTTCCTCAGCTCCTAGCTCTCTGGAGATTAGATCACGCCCTTAGCAGTCACATGTTTCAGTTCCTGTGAGCCTGGAGCATGCATCGTCACCACTGCTGCCCCGCTCCACAGGTATCTTTGTGCACAGTTTTTGTACTCAGAACACGCACACTGGCTCAGTGAGCAAGTGCAGTGCGGTGTTCCTGACAGTAAGATTCCATAAATATCCATTGACAAAACAGAAAGATTGTATATATTTGTGTAAAATATTTTAGTTGTTTAGAAAAGTGCAGCAGACTTCTCTTTCCAATTAAGATTTCACCCAGAAAAAAATGTGTACCATATTTATATTATAACCAAATCCTATGTGTGACACATTGGGTTTTTTAATCTGGATTTTTGGGGATTTAACACTAGAACTACTGATGGAGTCATTTTGACTCCTTTCGTTTTTTATTTCTCTTCTGTGACTACATTTTTCAGAATTCCGGCTTGAAACTCGGTGACTTTTCCTCAAATATGATGTGAAAAAAGATTTTGTGAGAATAAATAATTTTGGTGAAAAATTTGCGCGTTTTTTTAAAAATTTACCAAGAACTACTGAAGGGAGTCATTTTGACTCCCTACTATATTTTGAGGTCCTTTTGTCAGTAAATGTTGCTATAAAGTTTTGTGCATAATTTTTTCACTCTGTCTTATTTACCCTGATGTTCATATAGATGTAGTTCAATTTACATGTCAACTTTTCACATTTTCCTTGTGTTTTACCTGCTTGTATTACTGTGTAATACTGAACAAAATAGCTTGTTTACTCTTGGCTCTTATCTTATCAGATTTGATGAGAAATCTACTCGATCGGAGAGACTGCAAACGGACAAGTTTGCTCTATTTTCTACTGTGTGGGACAGGTTTATTGCAAATTGTATTGCGTGTTACAAACCTGGCCCATACATAACGGTGGAAGAGCAACTTTTCCCAAGCAAAACTAGGTGTCCATTCACGCAGTACATGCCTTCCAAACCAGATAAATATGGCCACAAATATTGGCTAGCTGTTGATAAGGAGAGCAAATATCTGGCAAATGGCTTCCCTTATCTAGGCAAAAGATGACACACGCCGTGCTGAGGACCGTTTAGCTGACCATGTGGTAATGAAGTTATTGGACCCATTTTTGAAAAAAGGTCGCAATGTTACAACCGATAATTATTTTACTTCAGTAAAATTAGCTAAACAGCTAAAAAGCAAAGGAACAACCATCGTGGGAACACTGAACAAGATAAGGCGAGAAGTGCCTAAAGAAATAAAATCCATGAAAGAGGAATTGTACAACACTAAAATGTTTAGAAATGAAGACAATTTTACACTTACAGTATATCAAGGAAAGCCCAACAAAAATGTTGTCATTTTGAGTTCCGTCCATCCAGATGTTGTTGTTGCGTCTGATTCCGCTAAAAAAACTCCAGAAACGGTAAAGTTTTACAATGAAACAAAATATGGAGTAGATGTAGTGGATCAGATGGCACGAAAATATACCACACGAACATGCACAAGGAGATGGCCTGTTCATGCATTTGAAAATGCCTTAGACTTTGCGGGTATAAATGCATGGATAATATTCAAGGAGATTACCCACCAAAAAATGTCACGCAAGGCATTTTTGCAAACGCTTGTGAGAGAGTTGAGTGGTCCTTATGTCACAGATAGGGAAAAGGGTTCCACGTCCCAAGTTTCTACATGCTCAAAAGTGATGGTTCAAACAAAATTTTGCCAGATCAAAGAAAAGTGCAAGAAAAATAGATCTGTCGGCAATTGTAAGACTTGTGGTAAGTCTTTGTGTGGGCAATGTACTGCCATAAATCAAAGGCGATGCCTAAAATGCGAAACACCAAATGTTTAGAAGGTGAATTCTGCGCCATATTTTCATTTTTATGCTCCTCCACCTACATTTTCTCTGCTTTTTGTTCTTCAGTTGTTGTTTATATGTGTGCACTTGAATAAAAAAAAATGTTTGAAAAACGTCTATTATAATTATTGTTATTTTCTGTAGAAAAATAAGAAAAGCAGAAAAAAAACAATCAAAAGCATTACTGTTGGATCTCACAATAATAATACATTACAAAAAATATAATTATTAATAAATAACCACAAATGAAACTCTAAAAATAAACGAAAACAAGCAAGGAGTCAAAATGACTCCTTTCAGTAGTTCTAGGCGGGGTCACGAGTCCAGTAGTCCTAGTGTTAATTTGAAAAAATCTACCAAAATGGTGAACCTTTAGTCACTATTTTGCTTGATTTGTGCAAGTTAAACCCTCCCGAAATTCAAGTTAGCGAGTTAAGCATTTTCAGAAATGTCTCTAGAAATTCTGCAATGTAAGTCATTAATGTTATGACATGCTTCACTAGATTCTTTTTAGGGATGGAATGCACTTCATTCACTGACTTAAATGATATATGTTGAACCCCACATGATCACATGAAGCCTAGTCAGAAAGGAAGATCCGAATACCAAATGGGGTGAACAAAGCGACTTATTGTCAGGCCCTTTGGGGGTTTTGCCTAGGACGGAGAACAAGAATCATTTATTATTTTTAATGCCTTCCAGGTTGTTTAATATGATTTAAGGTTTGGGGAGACCTAAAACATATTAACGGCAGTTGGGACTCTTTTTATTTTTATCTAATTTTTTTTCAGACTGAATTAAATTTGCATGTCATTTTGAGCGAATCTGTCCAAAATTATTTTGGAGATATTAGATAATATCTAGAGACAGATGCAGTTGTATGGCAGCCATCGCAGGCCTCTATCTCACTTTTGCATATGTATCTATCGGCTACATTCCTTGAATTTGGTTTAAAAATGAAGTTTCTCACAAAAGCACAAAACAATATGTCAAAATGTTAGTAAAATTCTTAACAAGACAGCTAAAGAGCCAGAAGGCCATATAACTCAGACATGGATTGAAACTCAACACACGAACTAGCTTACGGCTCTCCCGATCCGAGCATGACAGCTGCATAGAAATACATGCTGTCACTCTCGTATCATCCTTCGGAGCCTCAACAACCTCTTTCTCAAGATTGGAGCATATTGACACAATAAACACTCATTCTTGTAGTAAAGGAATCGGTTCACGATTATCTCCACCCCCAGGAAAACAAGGAGATAAGGCATCCGCTTTAATGTTCTTGTTCGTCGGCCTATATGTAACACAAAAGTTAAACTTGGTGAAGAGCAATGCCCATCTTACCTGTCTAGGAGTTAGACATTTTGCAGACTCTAGATGTATGAGATTATTATGATCCATGATTACAATAACCGAATCAACTGCTCCTCCAGAAAATGACGCCACTCTTCAAAGGCCCACTTGATTGCCAAGAGTTCCCTGTTACTGATGTCATAATTTCTCTCAGCAGATGACAGTTTTTTAGAAAAGTATGCACATGAATGCAATTTATCATGAGACGCACAATGCGACAATACAGCCCTCACCCCCACTTCAGATATCAACTTCTACAATAAATGGCTGAGTGATGTCAGGCCGTATGAGAATCGGCATAGATGCAAAACACTCCTTCGATGTATCAAATGCCTCTCTTGCCCAGACTGGACCATTTGCAAAAGTCTGTCCCTTTCCTTGTCATATCCATCAAAGGTTTGTCAACTACCTAAAAGTTATTGATGAACTTACGGTAGTAGTTGTCAGAACCCAAACACCTTTGTAACGCCTTCAAATTTGCAAAATGAGCCCAAACCAATATCGCTTGGACTTTCACTGCAGCTATGCAAAAAACAGTGTTCGATAAAAGATATCCTAGAAAATAGATCTCCTCAACCGAGAACATACAAATAATTTATTGTCTCTGAGTATCTGTACGACCAGCCTGACATATACCTGATGTGACTCAAGGTCAGGTTAATAAATATGTCATCATGATAGATTACAACAAATCTACCTACAGGTTACTAAAGATGTAATTTACAAAGTAATGAAAGACAGCGGGAGCATTAGTCAAGCCAAATGCCATCACAAGGTTCACATAGTGTCCCTCATGCATATTAAAAGTTGTTTTTTACTCATCCTCCTCTTTAATTTGAATGAGATTCTATGTCTCCCTGAGATTCAGTTCAGAAAACCATTTTGCTCCTACTGTATGATCTGATTAAAGAGGTCCATGTTGAGAGGGAGTGGATACAGACCAGAGATATTATAAATTCTGCCATTTGGCAGCTTGACCCCAGGGACAAGATTAACGGTGCAGTCATATGGATGATGGAGAGGAAGTTCTTGACACCTTTGCTCCGAAAACACATTCCCAAAGTCAGACAGGTATTAAGGCACAGACTGGGTACCACCTTTGCAAGCCGAGTGCCCAAGCTGTGTCCTTGACAATATTCACTCCACTTTACCACCTCCTGAGGCTGCCAGAGTGAGCCAAGGTAGTTCAAGAACCAAAGTAGAAGGCAGATGTTCTAGCACATAATAGCCAATTCCTTCTGAGTGCATGACCCCTACCTGTAGATGTAACACTCGGGTGGTAAAGTACCCATGTCTCAAGGGTGCAAAGTCGATGGCGATGATGGCAATAGATCTGGACAGTGTATGTGGTTCGAGACCCTGGACTTATATGAACCTTGGACTTGGATGCATTAAAATACATCCACAGGTGTGTCTCATATGACAAAATTGTTTAAAGGCATAGTAATCTTAGTGTATGTAAACTTTTGATTTTGCAGTAAATAATAAAAATGCCTTAAAACATTATCTCTCTCATTATTCTGGCATTTCACAATTATTAATAATTGTGGTAATCCTAATTGAACTAAAATGGGAAAGGTTTATTCTTATTTCATGTCAGATATTGAGAAAAATATGCATGTGTCTTTTTATAAAGTGCATGTAAACTTCTGGTTTCAACTATATGTTTTGCCTCAATTATGGCTAGTTGCATATGGATCGCTGTCTCATTCTGTTTTTGTGACAAAGAAATATAACTTACTTTTGTGAATTTCACTTACATGCATTACCAATTGTTGCCTAAATGCTATTTCTACTGTCCTCTTTCTGCGTAGCTTCTATGTGTCTTTTTGTAAACATGTAGTCCTGTATATATTCTGTTATTTTTCAGTTTTTTTTTCATGAATATATATTATATGTTAATATATGCCGTGATGTCACATAAGATCAACCCTTTATACAGTGCTTCTGCTGGTGCAGGTAGGTGTGCCGACTCGGGGGTGGTCCTCTTTCTGCCACGAATAGACTGAGACAGAGACTGATGTGCGTCCAACAGGTCCTCTTTATTGGCCGTCCCTTTGACAACCGCAGCACCACACAGCAGCTGCACGACAAAATCCGCACACAGGCCCGGGTACCTTTCACTTGCTTCCTTTTCCTGTTTGACGATCCCCTTGCTGCTCTTTCACTGTGGCTGTTCTAGGCCTACCACCACAGCACTTCACCCGTCTGAGTCCATCCGTTTGTGGTACCCCAGGCAGTCTCTGTTCTGCGGCTCCTCCTGTCAGGGCCACCCCCTGACTGTCTTCCTCCTCAGTCCCTACTGGAGCTTGTTCTCTGTCTGTCTCCTCTCTGGACTGACTCTTCTGGAACTCTCCAGTGGCCAGACCCAGTACTCCACCATCCCTCACTATCTCCTATTTCTAGCTGTCTCCCACCTTCATATCCAGCAGTCCACATCAAGCACACTGTACATTACCCTCCTGCTGCAGACAGGTCTATAGGTCAATCCACTTCCCCTACATGCCCCCTTTCTTTGACCATTGTAATCCTCGACAATCTCGTCTCCTTCATTTTCAATTCTGAAGCTTCCCCACCTTCTTTTGTCGGACCGGTTGTTGAGCAAGGCCTACTATACGCGGGGAGCTGAACTAAATCGGGAGTAATCATGCTTCGAGTAGCTTACGGCTACCCGCCAGCGTATACTCCAATATGACAATTCCTTCCTGTTGGGATAGGACCACCCGGATTCCTCTACGTGTGCGTACTTCCCGCTTTGCTCACGTTCAGCATCTCAGCGCAATGACCGAGGACTTTTAACCTTCTAAGTCACAGTTCGCTGCCCTTTTTCCCTTTTTGGAGCGCAATGACCGAGGACTTTTAACCTTCCAAGTAACAGTCCGCTTCCCTTTTTCCTTTTTGGGGGGGTGTTTGTGGTACTTAGGACCTGATCTATGGACCGATGTCTGTTTCAATTCCACCTGTTTTCTTGTCCCTTCAAGTTAAATCAGTCATGGTCAGCGTTTTTCCTCTTCTACTTAGTACCCGGGACCTGTTGAACCTCTCCAATTTTTTAGATAACATTTCAAGCCAACTATACATACTGTGCATAGTTACTACATATACTACTTTTGACGGGTACAACATTTACCCTGTTTCCTGCTAAATTCTACTTTAATTATCATACTATACTTAAACTACTCACTAGTTCTGTTACCTGTTTACTAAAGAACTACTCTTGACATGAAACTATTCACTCTTTCTTTCTCCATTATATCTCTATCTATCAACATTATTATGCAACATTGCAAACATTGTCCAAAACATTTTTTTTTATAAACAATGGTGCGCCCCCTTCCTTTGCGGAAAGCACCCCCATACATCCCTGCCATGAAAAAGGTGGTGTTTCTTACCCCAAGGGGATGCAGAACAGTCCCCCATGCCACGCAACGGCATGCTGCAGTCCCGGTAGTCTGTTTGCTTCAGCGGTGCTCCGGGCTGTCTCCTGATGGCCGCTGTTCTTTGCCGGAAAAAGGGAACTCCACAGCCGTGGAGCCCCCAGGATGTCTGAGCAGTTCCAGGGCCATGGGTGTCCTTTGTGGCCAGCACCCGAGAGTCTGCCTCCCTCCTGAGAGGCACAACGTGCACTTAACTGGGGAAAAATGGGTCAAGGATAGTTCCACAGCGCATATCCTGTGCCATTTCTTCACTTGGGCACCAGGCCCTGGCACAGGCCGAAGAGAACTTCTCCGCCGCAGCATCTCCAAATGGCGGAAAAGTCTCGTGGGCAGAGGAGTCCGCAGCCACCCCTGTGTGTGGATTGATACTTTCTGTAGAGGGTCCGTTTTCCCCAAGGGACGCCCAGCGGGAGCGCGGGTGCCCGACAATAGGAACCCCAGGCCTCGCGTCCCCACTGAAGGACAGTGTCGGGGCCCAGCGGTCCACCACAGGGCGCAGCAGAGGTGCGCTCATCTCCATCGATGTTGAGGCTCTGCTCTGTCCAGCTCTCAGTTCCTGCTGGTACGGCTGAAGGCAGGAGGCTGGGGACGTTGACCGGTGGAAAGCGGAGCGGGAAGACTGGGGCCTGGTGATGCAGATGTCAGACAACCCCGCACAGGCCATGGGGCCTGGTGACCCGGCCACAGCCGTGATCTGGAATGGGGCCAGAGCGGCTGTGGGCCTTGACGGACAGGCTGCAGCCACGGTATGGGGTGCGGAAGAGGCAGCCCCCGGTCTCAAGATACAGGCCACGAACCCGCTCCGCACCAGAGATGTGGGACATGGCAGCACCGGGCGGCTCAGGGTCGATGGTGCGGTCAGCGGTCAGCCCTCCATGGGATGCAGATCTATTGGGAGCTGGGAACGTGGGATGAGAGGAGGCCAGGCGGGGAGGCTGTGGGCCGGTATCGGGGCCCTTGGGCCTGTCTCTCGCACAGAGTGTGGGGGCAGGAACCGCCTGGGGTGCCATCGGCTGGGCCTGGGGAACGCTCACCTTCCCTGCTGCTGTGGCTCCTGTCAGGTCATCCCGCAGCTCATCCAGCAGCTGATGCTCTTCACCATGCCATTCGGCAGGGCCAGCCTCCAGGCCTAATGGTTCCGCAGGGAGGATCGGCAACAGTTCCTCCAGCGGCTGTTCTGACACAGCCTGGGCCGTGGATGAGCGCTCCTTGGTTTCTTCCTCTGGCTCCAGCTCCATGGGTCCAGCTGTCGGGGACTCCAACTGCTGCAGATCTCCAGGATGGGTCAGTGCTTGCTGCACTGGCAACTGCTCCCAGCTCTAGCTGTAGTCCTTTAACGTGGGAGGGTACCCTGTTATGAATGGGTCACCGAGGAGAAAAAAACAAAACAAGCTAAGTCACAGAAAACCAGAGAGGTTGGTAACTATGCAGATTGCAGATCCCTGATCCTAACCACACAACTAGCAGCAGCCATGGAGCATTCCTACGATGATCCTAGACGCTACGTCACAGCCGGAGAACTACATAAGCCTGAAGCAAGAAAAGGGGAAAACTAACTGCCCCAGAGCAGACCCCAAAGGAAAGACAGCCCCCACACATGTATTGACGGTGAAACAAGATGAAAGCACAAACACAGGCAGGAAAATAGGCTGAGCAAACGATGGGGCCCAAACTAACTAGAAAGGAAAGGAAAGAAAAGACACTGTCTGCAATCTGCAAAAAACCCTACAAAAATAATGTCCAACACTTCTGATAGCAAAATTAACCCTGAAGTCACTAGACTTCTCCCACTATATCAGCACTCTGAAATATTCTGAGACAGAGCAAAAAGAGGCCAATCTAATTAGGGACAAAAAGCAAATTGGCAAATACAGGTAAATAAGAGTGGAAAATCAGCACAGCCCCAGCCGGGGCTGGCTGACCACAAAAAACTGAATAGACCAACAAAATCAAGTGTGAACATTAGCAGAAAAACTTAGCTTTAGATGACTGGAACAGAGCTGAAAACTAAGACCTGACAAGCCAGAAGGAATCACCAGCACCAGAATAGGGAGTCAGCTGTCTTAAATCCAGTCTGAGATTCCTGTGGTCCAATCGTCATCCTCATTATCAGTTGGCAGATCTCTACTTATTAAATCAGCCTTACTACCTCATGATACCACCAGAGGGAGCCTGGCAGGAGAACTCACAACAGTACCCAGCTTTCCAGCAGCGGCATTCAGCTTTCCCAGCAGTGTTCCAGGGGTGAGCTCGGCTTAGCTGCCCCTGACAGTCCAATTTTTGTAATCCACAAGGATAAACCTTCAACCTGTTCAGCTTATGTCCTTTGGATCTTTGGTGCAGGCGTACCGCTGAAGATGGTGTATTGGCGGTGATGATCCTGCCTACTACCCCAAATGTAGGTAGGTGTGCAGACTGGTGGGTAGTTCTCTTTATGCCGCAAACAAACTGAGACAGAGACTGATGTGCATCCAACAGGTCCTCTTTATTGGCTGTCCCTTTGACGACCTCAGCACCACACAGCAGCTGCACAACAAACTCCGCACACAGGCCTGGGTACCTTTCACTTGCTTCCTTTTCCAGTTTGACATCTCTCACGGCTCTTTCACTGTGGCTGACCTAGTCCTACCACCACAGTGCTTCACCCGTCTGAGTCCATCTATTTGTGGTACCCAGGCTGTCTCTGTTCTGTGGCTCCTCCTGTCAGGGCCACCCCCCTGACTGTCTTCCTCCTCAGTCCCTGCTGGAGCTTATTCTCTGTCCGTCTCCTCCTTCCGTCTCTTCCTCCTCAAAGCTCCTCTCCCTGAGCTGACTTTTCTGGAACTTTCTGCAACTATTTATTTCCCTCCCTGGGAATTCCCCATGTAGAGCTCCTGTAACCCCGCTCCCCCTTGACTCTGCGGCTTCGTAGCCTTAAGCTGCTGTTAAGCCCTCTCCTCACTGCTCCCTGCTCCCATCTTGTGGCCAAACTGCAGTACTACACCTTCTTCTGTTTCTGCTGTCCTTAGTTTCCCCCTAGTGGCCAGACCCAGTACTCCACTGTCCCTCATTATCTCCTATTTCTAGCTGTCTCCCACCTTCATATCCAGCAGTCCACATAAAGCACACTGTACATTATCCTCCTGCTGCAGACAGGTCCATAGGTCAGTCCCTTTCCCCTACACTGGTATCATGCCACATTTTATGACTAAGGGCGACAGAATGGGCACTGTTTTTAAAAAATGTGAAATAAAGCTCCAGATTTTTATTCATACAGCCATGTGAATCCTTTTTTTGTCAGCCATGTCAAAGTGTATACATGAATCTGAGAATCCATGAAAAGTGTTTGAGAAAACAAGGGTGGGGGCGCAGACATAGGGCTTCACCTGGTATAAATCAATTAAAATATAAAAGTACTCTGGAGTACTCACCCTTTATGGGTTGTGTTCAGACACAACCACTCTCAACATTTGTTACAGTCATATAGCTGCTGCAGAGCTCGTGCAGGTGGACAACTCTGTACTGTAACCTGAAGAAGACGTGCGGTTTGTCACCTCGAAACGCGTAGTTTCTGTAGTACATATAATAAAGAACTTGAAAGATTTATATGAATTTCTGAAGAATTCTTATCACTAAAGCAGCGCGGATGCTCAGAAGCGCTTTTCTTGGATCCTCAACTTATGAAAAGTGTTTGAAGCATTTTTTGGAGTTTTATATACCACATAATATAGCAGAAAGCACCAAATATTCTATGGAATGAGAAATTTCATCCAGAGACATTTATCTATGTTTTTTTGGAGTGATATATAACACAGAAATATACCACAAGTCATATAATAGTGCATGGATGACAATATAGTCAATTTTTAACCCCCGTTCCCCAAAAAATGGTCATGTGCAGCTGCTATATATTTTGAAACGGACTGTGAATCCCTCAGCTCTGCCTACAGCCTTTATTCTACTTGTATCCCTGCTACTGCAACTGACCCTAGGCTAAATGCAGAATGTATCTGATTCAAACAGCAAATCACCGGATTAACCCTTAGAAGGACTGTTAGTATGATGGTTTGGAATCAGCATCAGTATGAACACTAGAGGCCTCTGATTCGTTCAAATGTGCACACACAGCTCTGGACAAAAAATCTCCCTCTCCAACTGCTGAGTTCAGAGGGATCTGTCTTTTTCTTATCTCTGATGAGATAGTATGGCCAGCCAGTACCAGTAATGCCACTACCAAGATGGCTACAGCATTACAGTGACTGTTAGGCAATCCACGCAGGTTTATTGGCTGTGTAACTAGTTCCAAATGTGTGGGTGGGGATTCAAGCATTTCATCTAAGCACCAGACATTGTTCGCCGAGTGCCGTGCACATCTGAGCACCCAGATACTCGAGTGATATTCAAGTATCACCGAGCATGCTCACTCATCCCTATTGAGCATTTACTATGACTGCTGCTCCTTCACTTTAGGATTTTACTTTTCTTCCTAAAATAGATGGCATAATAAATGACTTTCCTAATTCTTCCAGAAAGAGTCTTCATTTGTGCAGTGTATTGGCGTTCTAATTGTGGTTTATTTTACGTCATAAATCAAATGCATGGTGGGCAGATTCATCAACAATTTTAAAAAATAAAACCATTGGCCACCATTTGGCTTTACGTCTGCTTGTGTACGTAGCTATTAGTTGTTCTTGTGTATCAACTGCCCCTTTGGTGGAATTATAATCTAATATCAACTGTGACTTTTTGTCATCTCCACTACTTACTGCATTGTCATGGTGCATTGTGCTCATCAGAATGGCCTATTTTATGGGATGTAATGTAATAAATCACTGTTGTATCTCCAGTAAATTAAAATGTTGAACTATGAACATCTCTTTTACCAAGAATACCTTGCTGTAGTTCAGGTTTGATTTTTCTTACAGTGCCCAGCATTGCACATTTTCATTTCAGCAAAAGCTGCCCCAGTTATTGTGATGTAAAAAAGTTGTCATGTGTCACATTTTGTCCTCTTAGGACATACATCAAATCTGATATGATTCACATTACCTGATACTTTTCAGGTTTTTCTCCAGGCTCCTTTCCTATATGTACCTGAGATTTTACAGCATATGAACTACTAGTGTCACAGCGAGTCCATATCTTGATGCCATACTTTGCTGGCTTACTCAGCATATATTGTTTGAATGGGCACCTACTTCAGATTGACACAAGTTGTTCATCCACAATGGCATTTTTACCAGTACTGTATAATTTTGGAAGAATTTCTGTCAATTTACCCCAAAATTCTCTTATAGCGGATAGTTATTAGAGAATTATCTGATGTTAGCAGAAGATAATTTTCCTACCTGGGCAAATGGCTGCAAAGTCCAAATTACATTTTTGTTTTTAAACTGATTTGATATTATTGGACTAGTTGTCTGGATATCGTGCCTCCTCAGATTCATATTCAGAATCAGAATTCTCCTAATCACTTATCCCGCCCCTTATATGGTCCTCATCTTTGGACACTTTCTCCAATTGCATATCTTCTTCAGAATCAAAGGCGTTAGCAAACTTTTACAATTTAGCTTCAATGAATAGACGTCTTCACCACATTTTTATCCAAATTAAAAAATAATGGACACTATACAAATGGCACTATACAGATAAACAACAATAACAAAAATAAAATCACAGCAAAGACTAACCAGTTTAGCAACAATAATAGATTATATGCTACATGGAAACAGACCTGTCTTCAAAGCCCATCCATCTACACTAAGTTGCAAATGTATCAAGCGTACGGACCTGCAGGAATATCGATAAACAATAGTAAATGCAGTAGACAATCCACAATGATATTTTAAAACATTTATGTGACTAAAAATATGGTGGGAAATCTGTAAAAAAAACACTACAGTACATATGTACTAATCATTAATTTATACAAAAAAAGTTAAAATAAAAAAACAACTCTCATAAATTAAAACAACTATCCATAAACAAACTCACCTAACCACGATTTGCAGATCCTCATAATAAATAATCTGCAGCTTCACATTTTTTTTCAGGTCAAATAAACCCGAACAGTACAGCAGAGTTAATGAATTAAGCGAATCTTATTACAACAGCGCCTTCATTAAAACTGATGTACAAAATAAAGAACCGGAATCTTATGTAGAAAATTAATTATTATTCTGAAAACAATCTTTAAAAACTTTAATTAATAGTTATAAATCAAGAGCAATTTTAAATAAAAAGATATTTTTGCGTATAACTCTCTTAGTACAGCGTATGTTTAAATATATACATTTTTATCCCCTTTAAATTGAAAGCATTAACTCTAATTTTATTAGTTATCTATAAATTGTACTATGTCCAGGAAATGTTTTTCACCTGCATTAGCTTTTTCCCCTTTTACGGTGACTGTTAATTAAATATTAGATAATACACAGAGAATTTCTATCTTAACCTTTTCACTTCAGATGTTATGTTAATGAGAAGATGGATTTCACAATATGTTATTAAGGTTCTTTATGAGTATTTAATTGCAGATTTCATTAGATAAATCTATAATACAGGGGGCGTGCCAAGTTGAAATTAAGTATATTACAAAATCTTTATTAAAAGAAGCCACAACTTTAGTAAATTATATATATTATTTTTTAAATAATGGTATTCAATAAATTTCCTTCAAACAAAGAAACTTACCATATATCTATAATTATTTCACTCTGCTGTAGCAAAAAAAATTATTTGTGGCTGTACGTAGTATAAATGGATGTTAACTCAAAGTGTGGTGACATTTTTGTTCATAATTTTTTATGGTCACATGATTTTGTCTCAGAATCTTTTTTGACTGTTCCATACAGCTGAAAGGGAATTGCAGACATTAATAAGCATGCCATAAAATTACTATACTCCAATGTATCCAGCTGATTTTTGGTCATAGAAAAGGTAGCTTGTTTTTTAAAAGAAATTAATGTTTTCCATGACACTTTAACACCTCTTATAAACAGGGATGCGATTCAACTGTGTTAGGCATCGAGTTCCCGCCTCTGCACAGGGGGAATCTCAAGCCATCTCCTCTGCCGTCTCCCATTCTTCTGCAGCCGCGGAGGTTGCTGCTCAGCAGAGACATCGGTTCCAGTGTCTTGCTCAGGCTAATGCTATTTGTCTGGTTTGTGCTGCCGCCCCAGGTTCAGCTTTAGCATCCAGCATTAGTCAGTGACGAGCAGACGCTCCTGGGACAAAATCCTGCTTTTCCCCTTCTGAGCATGCCCGTGAGACAACTGCTCATTGGTTGTCTGAGGTCTCATGCTCAGGTCCTCAAGCAGCTCGGATTGGGCCATCAGCAAGGTCCTGGAAGGCTGCGGTTATAAAAGGATCGCACAGCGGCATGCTGGTATAGTCCATGTGGAGTGAGTGTTGTATGCACGTATGAATGTCTCTGGTGAATGACTCATTATGAAACCCTACCCATGGAATGCATGCGTTGGTTAGCCTCGCCAGTTAGTGCCTAGGCTGATAGTGCAGGTAGGAGGCAGAGTAAGGGACTAGCTTCAGCGCCAAGAAGTGGCTTGCCTGTACACCACTGTGCACTTGGTCTGCACTCCACAGTAGCCAGTGTCTAGTAGTGGCGTTCATAGGTGCGACACCATGTGCTTATTGGGTCAACACGTCCTGGGGCAGAGCCATGGGACCATATACTAGCGCCGCTGAATCAGCTGTGCCCTGTAACAGCTAACAGACCTCTGTGTTATGCAGTACCTTGGCTCTGTGAAGCAACAGAGCCCATCACTACTACATACTGGGAGGCGTCTAACCCATGTGTGTCCAGTGCGATACCGCCATTGTTAGGTGTCAGGTTCCTGCAGCGGTTCAGCAGGAATCCAGAGCCTCACATTCTGCGGTCTCCCATTCCTGTGACCATATACCATGCATGCACTTCTCTGAGACCTGTGACGCTAACAGGCTCAGCCTTTTTGTGTTTTTCACTTAAGGCATTTCTGTGAGTAAACAGAGATCGCTCAGCGCGCCAGGGTGACGTTCAACCCGCATGCATAATACCGCCATATTGTACGTCTGCCATTAGCTAGCAGCAGTGTTATCACCTTCAGCATGGTGGACCCCGGGCGGCGAACGCACTATACTTTTTTTACAGCTAGTGCGTTCCGCCGTCCCTAACAGCCATTTAGTGTCTGCCATTACCAAGCAGCAGTTAACATCTCTGCAAGGTGGACCCCGGGCTGCGGACACACCTTATTGCCATCTTTATATTATTTGGTGCATTCCGCCAGCCCTAACATTACACTAGCGCCAGGGTCTGGCTAGTAATGGCAGTCGAACAGCGACTACAGCTGTACATCCAGCAGCTGGAGGGCAGGTTCTCAGCTCTTCAGCATACAACCTCAGCCGTGGATGTTACTGCAGTAACTGTTCAGGCTGCTAGTGTGGCTGCTGCTAGTTTGGCCACTGCCACCCCTATTCTGACCTTATCCCGCCTCCTACTGCCAGATAAATTTTCTGGTGATAGTAGATCATGTAGGGGGTTTGTGAGCCAGTGTGCTATGCAGCCTGAGCTCCTGGCTGCACATTTCCCCTTAGAGCGGACTAAGGTGGGATTTATAATATCCCTTCTGTCAGACAGGGCATTGGAGTGGGCAACGCTGCTGTGGGAGCCTGACGATCATGAGGTGCAGAGTGCTCCACAGTTCCTGAGCACTCTGAAACAGGTCTTTTTGGGGTCTTGAGTCACCCATGATACGGCGCTCCCACCGCTGGCACTGACAAATGGCTCATCCATGGTCAGCCATTTTACCGTCCACTTCCGGACTTTAGTATCTGAGCTGGAGTGGCCGGACAAAGTCCTTATCCCTGTATTTTGGATGGGACTGGCTGACCAGATGAAAGATGTTTTGGCCACTAGGGAGATTCCCGCCACACTGGAGGAGCTAATAGCGGTGTCAACCCGCATCGACCTTTGTTTTAATGAGCGGAGGTTGGATCGAGCCCAGTGTAGGCAGAGGTTTCGGCTGGCTCCCACCTTTGCCAAACCTCTGGAATCTCCAGGCCAGGCGGAGGTGGAGGCAATAACTCAGTACATCCAGGAGAATCTGGCAAGAGGATTCATTAGGAATTCAGTGTCACCTGTGGGGCGTGGTTCTTCTTTGTGCAGAAGAAGAATGGAGAACTACATCCATGCATAGACTACAAGGGTCTTAATGCCATTACCGTTAAGAACAAGTACCCTCTGCCCTGATATCTGAGCTATTTGATAGGTTGCAGGGAGCGAGGGTTTTTACTAAACTTGATCTGTGGGGTGCTTACAACCTGATTCGCATCCATGAGGGGGACGAATGAAAGACAGCATTTAACACCAGGGATGGGTAATATGAATAAGATCAATTTTCTTTATTCAATTTCATATAAAAGGTTGTACAAAAAGGTCATAGGACATGCTAATACCGGATGAATTGGCAGAAAAAGTGCCTGTGAAAAACTGAATGCGTTTCGAACACTCATGTGTTCTTAGACTCAGTTAATTGTGAACAGGCATAACATTTATATGACATAGTGCACCCAACCACTCACAACATTTCTAATTTGTCTAATAATTTTGTCATTGTCCATAACAGACAAACATCGCTTTTCAAAGTGTTTGCAATAGAGTAAATCAATGTGGATCCAAGAGGGGTGGAAACAGAGAAGAACGACTCTGAGATAAGGAAGCTTTTTGGATTTATTGGTTTTACATGCGTGTTCCACTTGGTTTAAATCTCAAGAAAGAACTAATGCTTCATTATTAATAAAACATCTTTCAAATTTTCGCATGTGCTTTCTTGAATTTTGTATTTATTTCTTTTATTAGTCAGTCCAGCTCTTTTTCTTTTCATAATTATTACGTTGTTTTTTATTCCTTACACCTGTTGCATATTTCTGTATAAATAGATCTTATGCCTGTTTACAATTAACTGAGTCTAAGAACACGTGAGTGTTCGAAAAGTGTTCAGTTTGTCACAGGCACTTTTTCTGCCCGTTCATCCGGTATTAGCATATCCTATGACCGTTTTGTACAACCTTTTATATGAAATTGAATAAAGAAAATTGATCTTATTCCTTGGAACTGAATTCTCCATTTTTTCTTCAATGCACTTGCAAGAAGTCTGGCAGAGACGTGAATCCGGCTCAAGGTCCGTGGAATCTAGGACATTTTCTACGGAGAGGATGAGCTGTATATTGTCCTTTCTTTGCACATGCTTTCTGCTTTTTTTGTGCTCCCCTCATCATCATGAACGTTAACTCAATTTTTATATTATGACTGTGATATTGTAACAGTATTAGAGCCACTGCACCCAAAATATTAATGTAGATGAACATATTACCTAGTATAGTAACAGGAGCAGGAGCTGATCCGAGAGCGTCCACCCCGACGCACGTTTCGTCGGTAAAAGCCTTTCTCTACATTAATATTTTAGGTGCAGTGGCTTTAATACTGTGACAACAGGCAATTTGTGGGAATGTGCGATATTTTTTGACCATGTATCTGTTCTATGTGGCCTTAATACTGTGAATTGTGCCATTTTTCAGCAATGCATTAATATTTTTTGCTATTGTTATTTCATCTATAATTATTCCCCTGGCTACTATATAAATAATGTATTGATCTGAGTGGGCATCCTCTTACACATGTGCCAGTAGGTGTAACTCCTCCTCTCATTGTACTTGTCCATTTAAATAAATATAATATTTGCATATTTTCCAGCTATTTCTGGGTTTTTTCGCGGTTTCTTTTTGTTGTGTTATAACAAATTGATAAATACTATTTAATGAAGTGACTGTGCATATAAAAAAGTGAAACTCATAGGGATATAGAGTTGAAATAGATAAACGCATCACATCATGTAAAAGATAAATAAAGTCATAACTGTCATGCTCCTTGGTTCAAACCCTTGAGCTTGTGCTTTGTGGTCTGCTGAACCACAGCTGACACACCTTTTCTCTTGGTGCTTAGGTTTTGTTACTCTGGCTGCAGTGTGTATAGCATAACACAGGTGTTTTCATTATTCTGCCCTTACACCTTTTGGGTGCAGCTTTATATTCTGTTTCCTTGCAGGCATTTCTTGTAGATTTCTAGACATTCTGCTATACCTTAAAGCCAATCAATGAAATTCAAACTAAGGTTTATCTCCTTGCTGTTTCTGCTCTTTACTTTGCACCTATGTCCTGTTTCTTTTTAGAAAGTAGGCAGCATATAACTGTAACAGTATGTACTTTATTTTATATTTCATGGTTTACACCATTCTCTCTAGGATACTTCCTTTTTTCAGCACACATTCCCTTTTGTAGTTAATTTACACTCAGTATTGTCCTCCGGTTCCTCCAGAGGAATGTGAATCGCTCAATGGCTTTCTGGCAGTTTAGCTCTGAGCTGCCATCTTCAAGTCTGTGGTTAGGGCTTTCTCTGTTCACACAGGAACCTTAGTTGACTGCTGGTCAGGATCTCTAGTCTGTACAGGAACTGGCAGAGTCAGTTGCAGTTTTTTTGTTTTCTATCTATTTTCTCTAGTTAGTTGCTACTCTAGCATAACAACATCAAAGCACACGTCGTTTCCTAATTTTTGATACTGGTTCATCAGGAGGCATTAGAGGGTAATCCATAATATACAGCTTCTTGAAGTCATGATGCCTGGATTTCAGCATACAGACACCGTGAGGTTTATTTGTCTGTCATAAACCATTGACAAGGGTCCCATGAAAGCAAAACAGCCTTTCATTGGCTTAAATGAATAACAGTGAAAAACAGTCTTTTGGTAGGCAAAAGATGCACCATGGTTATACCAGTTAATACACAAATAAATCCTTTTGAAGTAGCAATATTATGACACTCTAAAAACAGTGAGATAAATCTAACACAACATCCCTGGTCAGTGAAACACCCCAGGATAAAGGTGAATTTAAATTAAATTCATAAAAATTTTTATGGAATCAAAAAAGGTAAAATACAATAAAAATAATTAAGAAAGGTGCAGAATAAGGAAGGGAGGGACTTAGGCCTCAACCAGTATAGGATTTGCTGCCAGGTAAACAGCATAATTAGAAACCAAAAACAATTGTAAAGAGGTCCAAATCTATTGAGCTACAAGAAATTGTGTACTATATGCTGTGCCCCATAAACCAATTTCATCATAAACATTTAATAAATAAATAGCATATAACTAGTATATATATCACAGCACGTATGCAAATATCCATGGCATAAATAGGAATCCAAACAATGTCATAATCCCAATGCCATAATTAGTGTCACAAACCAAGATCAAATGTAATCCATTTAATGCAGGAAAATATGGACATTAAATATGTGTCCCAATAGAAACTCCAATGCACTTCTGTTTTTTAACAAAGCCTCTTAAGAAAAAATCCACACAGCACAGTGGTACATTGAATGCAAAGGTACATGAAGCCATTACCTGGATCCTGGCAGCATGCTGGAGTTGGAGTGTAAGTCCCATCCCTCTGCCCCGACATGCATGTTTCACCCTGCTTCTCTGGGGGGGGCATGTCTGGGCAGAGGGTGTAGGGGGTTTAAATGTGAGCTACAGCCAATGAAGAAAAAGCTTGCAGGTCATGTGGGCGCACACCCCTGGGATTATTAACGGCGCATGCGCTGGTTGTGTGATGCTCCACATAACAAGACAACCAAACGCGGTCACAGTGGAATACCCACAATCCACCTCATTAGTCACATGGTGGGAATGTAGGGCATCAGCGTTCAAGACTGCGCTCAATAAGTCATGAGCGTGCATGCGCCCGTGCATGCACACTAAACCATGAGTAGTGAAAGCATCCACAGATGTGCATAACGCTGCAAGAAGTCGAGGTACATATTTAGAAGCAGATAAGATATATATAATCAAAAATTGCACTGAATATAAGATCATACCAATGAAATACCAATGTGAGATATGGTCACTATTGTAAATGCAGTAGTTTAAAATGAGAAAAATTGCATCACTATCCTAATATGATATAGTCATTTTGTGAATAATGAAAAAAGAAGGAATAGGATAGAAATGAAGTGACTAACTGCAATAGTGTATTACTGATATTAATTTTGTAAAAATAAATTATGCCAATGCAATCATAATAAAATATAGAAAAATAAATACCTGAAAGTGATGGAGTGTCAAGGTAAATGTCTCACAAATTTTTACTACAATTTTTTCTTAAAAATTATGCATTTACTTTACGCAGTGTTAGGCTAGTTTCACACTTGCTTTTTTTTGCAGCGCGTTTTTCCCGCAAAAAAATGCATTGAAAAAACGCATACAAACGCATACAGATGCTGCGTTTATTTCAAGCATTTTTATGAGCATGCATGAAAAAAACGCAGCGTTTTTATGCGTTTGTATGCGTTTTTAGTGCGTTTTTACCGCGTTTGCGTTTTTTTCCAACATTAGGTGGCCCCTCACACTAACCCAAACCATGACTTTACTAACCCTAACCCTGACCCTAACCCTAACCCTGACCCTGACCCTAACCCTAACCCTAACCCTGACCCTAACCCTAACCCTAACCCTTAACCAAACCATACCCTGATCCTAACCCTAACCCTGACCCTGACCCTAACCCTAACCCTAACCCTGACCCTGACCCTAACCCTGACCCTAACCCTAACCCTAACCCTGACCCTGACCCTAACCCTAACCCTGACCCTGACCCTAACCCTAACCCTAACCCTAACCCTGACCCTAACCCTGACCCTGACCCTAACCCTAACCCTGACCCTGACCCTGACCCTAACCCTGACCCTAACCCTAACCCTGACCCTAACCCTAACCCTGACCCTGACCCTAACCCTGACCCTAACCCTAACCCTAACCCTCACCCTAACCCTGACCCTAACCCTAACCCTGACCCTGACCCTAACCCTAACCCTGACCCTAACCCTAACCCTAACCCTTAACCAAACCATACCCTGATCCTAACCCTAACCCTGACCCTGACCCTAACCCTAACCCTTAACCAAACCATACCCTGATCCTAACCCTAACCCTGACCCTGACCCTAACCCTAACCCTAACCCTAACCCTAAACCCCCTTAACTAACCCTAACTCTAACCCAAACCCCTAAATTCCATTGTATAAACTAATGGTAAAAAAAAATGCATATGCAAAAAAACGCATACATAAGCATGCCAATGCGCACATATGCTCACCATAGACTTATAATGGGTGTCTTGCTGTAAAAAAATGCATTGCGCGCGCATGCGTTTTTTTGAGGCAAGTCGGACGCCCAAAAAATGCAACAGGATGCATTTTGTGCGCCCGAGCGCATACCGCAAAAAAACGCATGCGCGGAAAAACGCGTACAAACGCATGTGTATGCGCACATAAGCGCATCCCATGCAAAGTATAGGAAAAAAAAACGCATGCGCTATTTAGCGCTAAAATACCGCGAAAAAAAACGCAAGTGTGAAACCAGCCTTAGATATTATAATAAAAAAAGTGAAAAAAATGAAATCTCAAAAGTGCCAAAATTTAAGGGCAACTATACATCACAAATTTAAAACATATTTCACAGGGCGAAACGTGCACATTGGGGTAGAGGGACGAGACTCACATTCCAACTCTAGCACGCTGCCAGGATCCAGGTAATGGCTTCATGAACCTTTGTATACAATGTGCCACTTTGCTGTACAGATTTTCGTAATAAGAGGCTTTGTTTAAACATGGAAGTGCATTGGAGTTTCTATTAGGACACATGTTTAGTGTCACTAGTTTCCTGCAATAACTTGATTATATTTGCTATTGGTTTGTGACACTAATTATGGCATTGGGATTATGACAGTTTGTTTGGATTCCTATTTGTGCCATGGATATTTGCATATATGCTGAGATCTATATACTATTTATATACTATTTATTTTTTAAATGTTTATGATGAAATTGGCTTACAGGGCACAGCATATAGTACATAATTTCTTGTAACTCAATAGATTTGGAGCTCTTTACAATTGTTTTTGGTTTCTAATTGTGCTATTTACCAGGCAGCAAATCCCATACTGGTGGAGTCCTATGTCCCTCCCTTCCTTATTCTGCACCTTTCTTAATTATTTTTATTGTATTTTATTTTATTTATGTATTTATTATTTTTAACTTTTTTGATTCAATAAAAATTTATATGAATAAAATTTATATTCAGCTCCACTCCTTTATCCTGTGACCAGGGATGTTGTGTTAGATTTATGGTTTCAGCAGTGTAGCAATCCAGGCACTGCATCCCACTCAGTTCTGTAAGCAATAATGAACACACTACAGCTCCCACACGTTAGACACACCTGAGCCACTTTGGCTACTCCTTGTAAGACCTGCAAAGCCCAGACCTGAGGTATCACAGAAACCTTTCCCATTTAAACTCTTTTGGTTGCTCCTAAATCCTGAATCAAAATTCCAGTAGCAATATATACCTTTTCAGCGATCTACCAATGCTGGAGCCTTCAATCCGGGAATTACATCACCGATGCCAGCCACTTCAGTGACACATACCTGCCATCCAAAACTTTTCTTCCTGCTCCTTTACAATATGTTATTCATGTTATTAAATTAAAATAAACATTTTTTTTATGCTGGCTGATTGTGCACGTTTTGCGCAGGATTTTCTGCTATTCAGAGTGCCTGAACATTATCATTCTTCATTCTTGGTGACATGTAGATACACCTTTGTTACCTAGAATAATGCTTTTTTCCTTACCTCACTGCGTTATGGTATGTTACACTGTATGGCTATGTAAACATTGATTAGAAAACCAGAAGGGTTTGATGGAGAAAGTATTTTTGAATTTTGTACTACTTTTCATTTTCCAAAAAATACAATACACTGTAGCCGATCAATAAAAAAAAGGAAAAACAAAAGCATCCAGTAATAAATGCAAAATTGGCATGATTGGGGAGCATTAGTGAAAAAGTCTAACAGGCGTATATTAGTTGTCTTGAGGGAGCAACCTCCTTTGCTCAGGAATTAGATGTATCCTGCAAAAGTAGTGATGACATCCATACAAATAGAAATAGTTTCTGAGCACAGAGGCATATTTTTAAAAGAAGTGGCACCCAACCATTATAGCATCTGCATGTACAGATGGAAAGTTTCTAGATTGATCACTGTAGTCCTGTGGAATAGCCTTTGAGGTTTACAACTCTCTGCCAACCAGATAATAAATACCATAACCATTGTTCTTTAGTGCTTTCCTGCACACTGGGAACAGCATCTGTCAAGCAGGAAAGATTTTCACTCAATTGCCCATTCTAATTAGAGCTTCCTTCTGCCTGTTGAGATTACGGGCTTTTAAGTGACTAAATCAAGTTTGTAGGCCTCCTTGCTTGCACAACTTTTTAGTTCTGTTCATAAATTTTTGATGGAATTGAGATCAGGAGGATTTTTTTGATGGTCATTCTGTTATATTCATGTTGTTGTCATTAAAGGGGTTGTGCCAAAAACAAAACTACATTTTAATCAACAGACCTTGGAATAAAAATAAACCCCACAATTGGATGTGAAGATTAAAATATACTTTTGTTTGTGGCACAATCCCTTTAAAGCTATTTTGCTATAAATTTAGAAGAACTCTTGGCTATCATATCCATTTGAAAGGCCTATTTAAAATACAAGCATTAACGTAAAGGGAAGGTGCCACCATTTTTCTTGTAGTTTGTTTTTTATGTGAAATTAAGCTTAAAATAGCAATTGAAATGTATTAATGCAATGTTTGCACTGCTTGCAAACATTTCTTTATGAAAAATATTATAGATTTTTCTACAAATATATATAATTACCACTAGGGGAGCATTTTCAATTTTAGACCTCAAGCAGTTATATAGACCTACCAGCTTTACTGTTAGCTAGAAAATTTGGGCAGTAGCTGCTGATATCACCATTTCCTTCTCTTTTTGGGTGTTCCAGTACCCCTGGGGCATAATGAAGAGTAGCATCACAGGGCAGCGCCATTTTGTGGGTGACTGCCCTGTGATCTGCTATCACCAGCCGTTACTGCATCAGAAGCACAGCTTTTTTATGGAGGAGCAGAAGACATTGGACTCAGCAGCATGGTGGATCAGAGGAAGAGTGTTGGGTTGGGTGCTACCGCGGCCCCTCAGGTATTTCTCCAGGTCTTTATGTTATCTTATATTTTGGGTCTTTGGCTCTTTACTCTTTCTACTCATTTGGTTCTTTTTTGGACATCTATACTTTAAGGGTATTCGTACTATTGGATTTATTTGTTTATACTCTAAAGTATATCCTTTTGCACTCTGCACTTGCACTTTGAGCTGACTCCTATTTACAATGGTTTTACTCGCCTGTGGTCTTGGTGCTTGATGTATTTCTGTGGTGCCGTCCCTTTTTCCTGCCTCACCTTTGTAATTCCCTGTGAAGTGTTATATATATTTTTACTGAGTGTTTTATTGTAATGCAATAACATTTCTACTTTTATTACAATTTTTTTTGGTGCTTTTTTATTATATGATTTAGACTACACTGAACATGTAGCAGAAAACTCCCACTACTGTGAATTGTGCAGCCCACAGAGGTGTGTCCAGTTCACAGCAGTGACAGCTCCATTATAATAGATAGAGTTGGCGTCCGACTGTTATTTCCGACAAAAAGTTAATCTAATATTTTGTTATGTATTCTTTGTTGGCAATGACAGAGGTCAAATGTTACCTGCCCTTCCAGCTATTACAGCTAAAAGATCTAGAAATTAGAGAGCTATATCACTTTTTATGAAGTCACAATTCACCAGATGTCATGTATGACTTCACAAGTCACTATTGGCCAGATGTCAAAAGTCCATCCCACTTTTTTGAGTGGTGGTCAAGGTTTTTTCCTTGTACTTTTTGCAAGGCCTGCAGGAACTTGATTAAAACAAAAGAATTTAGCAATTTGGATGGAAGTCGCACTTACAAAATTCTACATCATCTCACATGTTCCTCAAAAGGAGTGATATAATATGCTCAATGCCGAGTGCAAGAAAATATATATACTGTAGGCATGACAATGAGAGAATTTAAAATCCGTGTGAGGGAACACATCAGAGATGTGGAAAAGGCGAAGCCACCAAAAGAGGATGAACAGCTCAAGATTTTACCAAAACATTTTCAACAATATCATCATTGTGATGCAAGCAAGCTTCTGTTTTGAGCTATCGATCAGGCATCATTGGGCCAGGGGGGGATCTTTTTAATAGCCTCTCCAGAATTGAGAGCCAATAAATTTATAGGTTAAATACCGTGAGTCCAGCAGGCCTCAATGAGGGTTTTGGCTTTGGATCGTTTCAATAATATGTGTTCTGTTTTTGGTATCACTAGTTTTTATCTAAATAAATTATTTGGGAGTGGGGGTTCTTTTAACCTTTTTTCTTGTCATTTTTTAAGCAAACTTTTTATGTCTTATATATTGGAGATTTTATTTGTTTCATTTATATATGTCTTGATAAGGTTAATTGTTTTTCACTCTCTGTATTAATATTTGTCTTTCTGCTAGGTTGACCACAGGATGATATTACTTACCATCTGGATTGATATACTTATATATCTATTTTGGAATATGCTCCTACTGGCTTCATGTGATGTGATTCATGGGTCAGTGAAGTTGCTGTCTGGACGGACATATATGCGGACCATTGGTTGGAATTCCCTTCAAGATTGACCATAGGGCGAAGTTGTTCTCTGGAAACATCTGTGGATTGTTGGGTGAAATTTTCTTCAACATCTATATCTGAAATTAATGGATTAAATAGATAGGAATTGTGTCTAGTCATGATGATACTCCAGATTCTCTAATCCATTGATGTCTCTGACTTTTCCAGTGAGATGAATGTGTTTACATGTTTTTCTTCTAATCTGCATTGTGTACCACTGGTTATTTATTATTTTTTCTATATTGTATCAAAAGTTACTGTAAGCAATTGAGTCTTTACACTTCCAGCTTTTTATTCTGTACATTCACATTTTACACATTATTTACAACACTATAGTCTTTCCAGTATTATTCTGTCTCACTTAGAGGTGTGTACACATTTTATGTCCACTGTATTTTGTTGACATGAAAACTGTGAAGGAGATAAATGTAAGTGTATGTGTATTTGTAAAAATAAGTATATGTACCTATGTGACTCATTGTGATATTGAACACAATGCTTAAAATTTTATGAATATTACATTAACTTTTCAGATATGAAAATGTCTTATTTAATGTGGCTCACTGCTTTATTCTGTACTAAAAGCAATGTACAGTTGTGGCCAAAAGTATTGACACCCCTGCAATTTTGTCAGAAAATACTCAGTTTCTTCCTGAAAATGATTGCAATCACAAATTCTTTGGTATTATTATCTTCATTTAATTTGTCTTATATGAAAAAACACAAAAGAGAATGAAGCAAAACATTGATCATTTCACGCAAAACTCCAAAAATGGGCCAGACAAAAGTATTGGCACCCTCAGCCTAATACTTGGTTGCACAACCTTTAGCCAAAATAACTGCGACCAACCGCTTCCGGTAACCATCAATGAGTTTCTTTCAATGCTCTGCTGGAATTTTAGACCATTCTTCTTTGGCAAACTGCTCCAAGTCCCTGATATTAGAAGGGTGCCTTCTCTAAACTGCCATTTTTTGATCTCTCCACAGGTGTTCTATGGGATTCAGGTCTGGACTCATTGCTGGCCACCTTAGAAGTCTCCAGTGCTTTCTCTCAAAGCATTTTCTAGTGCTTTTTGAAGTGTGTTTTGGGTCATTGTCCTGCTGGAAGACACATGACCTCTGAGGGAGACCCAGCTTTCTCACACTGAAAATGATAAAATGGTAAGACAGGATGTTGAGAAGGCCGAACTTTTAAATTCCTATTTTGCATCTGTTTTCTCTCAGAAAGGAAATGTAACATCAACTGTTCTTCACTGTCCTATTAAAGGAATAGAAGAATCCAGGATATGTATAAACAGAAAGATAGTGAGGAAACACTTAGCTAACCTAAATGAATTCAAGTCTCCAGGTCCAGATGAATTACACCCCAGATTACTGAGGGAGATAGCAGAAGAAATTTTTGAACCCCTCTCCATAATCTTTGAAAATTCTTGGAGAACAGGAGAAGTCCCAGAAGACTGGAGAAGAGCAAATGCTGTTCCTATCTTCAAAAAGGGGAAGAAGGTGGACCCAGGCAACTCTAGGCCGGTGAGTCTGACTTCTATACCAGGAAAGATCTTTGAACAAATTATTAAACAACATGTATGTCGGTACCTGGATAAGAATGAAGTGATTAAACAGAGTCAGCATGGGTTTGTAACTAATAAGTCATGTCCGACTAACTTAATTTCCTTCTATGACGGAATCACTGATTGGGTGGATCAAGGAAATGCTGTAGATATAGTATATCTTGACTTCAGCAAAGCATTTGACAAAGTATCTCATACAATCCTTATTGAAAAAATGACTAAGTATGGAATGGACAAGGCAACTGTTAGGTGGATTCATAACTGGCTTAGTGATCGGACCCAAAGAGTGGTCGTAAATGGCTGCATATCCAGTTGGAAGAATGTCTCAAGTGGGGTACCACATGGCTCTGTCCTGGGCCCTGTATTGTTCAACATCTTTATCAACGATTTAGATGAAGGAATTGACGGTATACTGATTAAATTTGCTGATGACACAAAGCTAGGAGGGATAGCTAATACTAGAGAAGAGAGAGAGGATTCAAAAAGATATAAATAAACTGGAGCAGTGGGCAGCAACTAACAGAATGGTTTTTAAAAGTGAAAAATGCAAAGTACTACATCTGGGCAATAAAAATGAAAAAAGCATATACAGAATGAGAGGAATAGGGCTAAGCAACAGCACATGTGAAAAAGACTTGGGTATACTAATAGATCACACACTGAATATGAGTCAACAGTGTGATGCAGCAGCAAAAAAGGCAAATGCATTTCTAGGATGTATTAACAGAAGCATACAGTCTAGATCACGTGAAGTCATTATTTCCCTCTACTCCTCTTTGGTCAGACCTCATCTGGAATATTGTGTCCAGTTTTGGTCACCACATTTTATAAAAGACATCAACAAACTGGAGCAAGTTCAGAAAAGAGCGACCAGAATGGTGACCGGTCTGCAAACCCTGTCTTATGAGGAAAGGTTGCAGGATTTGGGAATGTTTAGTTTGCAAAAGAGAAGACTGAGAGGAGACTTAATAGCTGTCTACAAATATCTAAAGGGCTGTCACATTGTAGAAGGATCATCTTTATTCTCATTTGCACAAGGAAAGACTAGAAGCAATGGGATGAAGCTGAATGGGAGGAGACACAGATTAGATATTAGAAAAAACTTTTTGACAGAGTGATCAATGAGTGGACCAGGCTGCCACGAGAAGTAGTGAGTTCTCCTTCAATGGAAGTCTTCAAACAGAGGCTGGACAGACATCTGACTGGGATGATTTAGTGAATCATGCTTTGAGCAGGGGCTTGGACCAGATGGCCCAGGAGGTCCCTTCCAATTCTACGATTCTATGATTCTATGATTCTATGATAATTCATCCATCTTCCCCACTTTATCAATCTAACATAGCATGAATCGTATGAAACATTGCGTATAATGCAGAATTTGATTTTAGTATTTTTTTGTTAAGTATAAGTGAATTGGTTATTAATTAAATAAGCTTTTAAAATGTCTAGCAAAACTATTTACTAGGTTAAATATTTTCCAAACCATCACTATAGAAAAATGACTGAGAACTGAAATCAAGTACACATCATCAATAATATCTTGGCAATATACATTTGTTTCATTGGGATGCTACATGCCATGAAAGGCATAATCTGTCCATTGGATCATTTGAATGCACAGACATTTCTTCTTGCTACATGTTATTTTTCTCAGTTTGCACCTGCATTGCAGTGACTCAAGCTGTATCCTCTTACAGATTTCAGCAGCACTGTAGCACAGAAACTGCTCAGCAAATGAGGCAACAGAGAGAGCATATAATTCATTTCTTATGCCACACACCAGAGACAGAAAATTACTGTCACAGCTCGGTGCTGCATCTTTCATCATCTTGTGGAACAAAAGGTGCAGTTTTGAAAGAATGGCAGTAAGAGAAGGAGACAAAAAAAAAACAAGATAAAGACTGAGCACCTTTGGTCCTCAACATAAAATGTCACACAGTTGAAAAGACTTTCTTTCTTCATCTCTATAAATAGAGATCAGTTTTTAGAAGCCAGTTGGTCTGGGATGCAGAATTAGGCTATCAAACACCTGAACCATGTGACGTGAAGACAAGAAGGATCTTATTGAACAATTATTTGTGTGAATTGAAGTCTAGTGTAGTACACTCAGTCAGCGAAAATAAAAGGAAATATAATATGATGTGTACTGGCCCTTCAAATAACCTTTCTCAGACAATGTCATGCTTGGCACAGTATAACTTGTTCAGGATTGTGAGGTTGTTAAATCACAGTTGACATTGTTGTAAGATTTCTTTTTTAATTTAGTGAATTTAAAACCTTTTTTCCTTCTCCATTTTGAAAAGGGAGAGGAGATTTCGATGATCCTCACTCAGCTTTTAATTCTACCCATGGATTTGCTATAAGATCCATAGTGGCTTCATGATGATTCCCATTGCATTCATATTTTACAACAAAACCATGAATTTTGTTAGCAATAATTATGGAGACTTGTAGAATGCAAGAGAAATGAAAAAGTGTGAGGACTTTGAAATGATACACACCAATATTAATGTTATGCACAAATTAAAATCAACACTCAAATGAGCTGATTAATCAATATTGTGTGGGGTAGTTTTGTGCTACACTAGTCTTACAAAATACATGGTATCAAATTTGTTGAGACCACTTAATTAATTTAAAAGGAACCTGTCACCTCGTTTTTGAGCTATGAGCAGCGGCCACTGCCTTTTGGCGCTTATGTACAGCATTCTAGAATGCTGTAGATAAGCCCCTGATCTAAGCAGCTGAAAGATAAGAAAAACAAGTTTTATTATACTCACCTGGGGGTGGTCCGGTCCGATGGCTTCGTAGGTCCGGGTTCGGAGCATCCCATCTTCTTGCAATGTTGTCATCTTCCTTGCTTTCTGTCGTGGCTCCTGCACAGGCGTACTGATCTGCCCTGTTGTAAAAGCTGTGAGGAATTGTCTGTTTAGCTTTATAGAAGAAATGTAGCTGCTAACAGTTCAAATCACTTACATTTCATTGTGATAGCAATGATAGAAAAATGCTTTGGAAGAAAATTAACAATGACAAACAGAATATCAAAACCTTCAATATTGATTTAATAAACTCTTATCTTAATGATATGCAACTTAAAATAAAAGATAAATTACATTAAATTGTTTCAAATGCAAAGTTCCTACAAAAAAAATTGCTACAAATGCTGTTATGATAGTGTAGCAACTCACTAGGGAAAATAGGTAACAGACTAAAAACTGGAACTGACCCTGCCGGTTCCGTAAAGACTAGAGATCCTGACCCCACAAACTCTATTGGTTCCTATGCGAGATGAGATTGCACTAACCACAGATTAGATGATGGCAATTCTGACATATGCTATCTAAAAGGCCATCGAGTAGTTCATGTTCCTCTTAAAGAACGGGAGGACAGAGTGCAAAGTTCCTACAGAAGCAAAATTGAGCTGAAATAGAAACAGATCCAAGTGTGAGTAAAACAAACCACAAAATGCAAAATAAAGGATTAAGCACATACTGTTAAAGAATATGCCACATATTTATTAAAAAGAAACAGAAGATATGTTCAGGGATAAGAACATAAACAGAGAAATAATCCCTAGCTGATCTTTCACTGACTGGCTTAATCAACAGCAGTGTGGACATCCAAATAAGACTAGTACTGGCAGAGGAAAGTACACTGCTTAAAAAAATAAAGGGAACACTTAAACAACAGAATATAACTCCAAGTAAATCAAACTTCTGTGAAATCAAACTGTCCACTTGAGAAGCAACACTGATTGACAATCAATTTTACATGCTGTTGTGGAAATGGAATAGACAACAGATGGAAATTATTGGCAATTATCAAGAAACCCTCAATAAAGGAGTGGTTCTGCAGGTGGGGAACACAGACAATATCTCAGTACCAATGCTTTCTGGCTGATGTTTTGGTCACTTTTGAATGTTGGTTGTGCTTTCACACTCGTGGTAGCATGACACGGACTCTACAACCCACACAAGTGGCTCAGGTAGTGCAGCTCATCCAGGATGGCACATCAATGCGAGCTGTGGCAGGAAGGTTTGCTGTGTGTGTCAGCGTAGTGTCCAGAGGCTGGAGGTGCTACCAGGAGACAGGCCAGTACACCAAAAGACATGGAGAGGGCAGCAACCCAGCAGCAGGACCGCTACCTCAGCCTTTGTGCAAGGAGGAACAGGAGAAGCGCTGCCAGAGAGTGATCTGCTGTCTGCAACATCCTTCAGCATGACCAGTTTGGCAGTGGGTCAGTAATGGTGTGGGGTGGCATTTCTTTGGAGGGCTGCACAACCCTCCATGTGCTCGCTAGAGGTAGTCTGACTGCCACTACCGAGATGAGATCCTCAGACCCCTTGTGAGACCATATGCTGGTGCAGCTGGCCCTGGGTTCCTCCTAACGCAGGACAATGCCAGACCTCATGTGGCTGGAGTGTTTCAGCAGTTCCTGGAAGATGAAGGCATTGAAGCTATGGACT
The DNA here is from genome assembly GCF_039654945.1 of Dendrobates tinctorius. Taxonomy (NCBI): domain Eukaryota; kingdom Metazoa; phylum Chordata; class Amphibia; order Anura; family Dendrobatidae; genus Dendrobates; species Dendrobates tinctorius. Next base: position 72,024,781 of record NW_027361684.1, on the reverse strand, counting down.
GGACCACCCGTTCCCAAGACCTGAATCCGATTGAACACATCTGGGACATCATGTCTCACTCCATCCACCAACGTCACATTGCACCACAGACTGTCCAGCAGTTGGCAGATGCTTTAGTCCAGGTCTGGGAGGAGATCCCTCATGACAACATCCGCTGACTCATCAGGAGCATGACCAGGTGTCGTAGGGAGGTCAAACAGGCACATGGAGACCACACACTACTGAGCATCATTTTCTTGTCTTGAGGCATTTACACTGAAGTTGGATAAGCTTGTAATTTGATTTTCCACTTTGATTTTGAGTGTCATTCCAAATCCAGACCTCCATGGGATATTAATTTGAATTACATTGATCATTTTTATGTTTTCTTGCTCTCAACACATGCCACTATGTAATGAATAAAGATTTGCAGCTGTGATATTTCATTCAGTAATATCTACGATGTGGTATCTTAGTGTTCCCTTTATTTTTTTAAGCAGGGTATATAAAGCCACACCCGAAAGTTGACAGGATAGACAAATCAGTAAATGAAAACAACTATTACCCTAAAATGACTTAAGCAAGGATAACAGAAGCAGGAGAAAAAGTCTGTCTGCTGTGACTAGGCAGACAGAGAAGTCAACCACAAAGCACAGGCTCAAGGGTTTGAACCCAGATGCATGACACATGCAGAATTAGTTTACACATGCAATTGCTGTTAAATAGGGATAGAGGCAGATACAGTTGAGTCAATAATGATGACAGGTTCATTTTAAAATAATTACAATTCACATATGCAAAGAACAGCATGTAAAATAAGGCAGGTATGAATTCTGATATTTTATAATTTCACATAAATTCCTACAGAACATGCTCAAACTCTTTGTGGCCCATACACCAAATAGTTTATACTAAAAGTGAAGTAAAACAGTTTGAATAATCACAAAAAATTGCCATTTTTAGTGTTTTCACTTAGGCTTCAAGAATCTACCCAAAATTGGGCGGAGCTGGGGAAAAGAGGTGCTGGATATGGCGTAGCCATGCCCAGCAATTCAATTCACTGAAAGGGCCATAATTGTTCATACCAGACATGTTAATCCAGTTCATGACAAAAGTAACATTTTTGGCAATGAGCACACCACAAATAAAAAGCAGTTATGTGTGCCTTTTAAAAAATTTGGAAAATTTCATTTCTGCACGACCCATAAGTACTCACAGTCTTAAAGGATCATGACCTTTGAAATTTTATCGCACAATTGAAATTTCTACAAAGCAGAAATAGACGCTTTAAAGACTTGCTCAGCCCGGACAAACACAGGAGTCGAATAGTTATGTTAATCAGTCATGCTTTATGTTCCAATATGCCTTAATTTAGTATCCCTGATAAAGTCGTGCAAACAATACACACGGAAATTCTGAGCCTTCTAGTCCAATGATTGACAACCAAATTTTTATCTTTTCCCTCTGTGTTAACTTTTTGTATTTATTTTATGATCCTATGCCTTTTACATGTCCTTTCACTTAAATGTTTTATGCATTCCCATATAAGGGCTGCCTTATATCTCCTAGGCTGCTCCCTCCCACACTCTGCACCCACCCCTGGGCTTGTGCAGCCTCTCTCCTGCCATATCTGAGAATATGATTTTCTGTCCAGAACTGTGTATGGCCAATAACTTTCTGTCTGAAGCTCTGAATTGGATGGCGGTGCCACCACTGGGTTCCGCTGGATTTTATCTGCGCATAGAGACTAAATATGCTTACCGTATGTAATTCCTGGTAGCTGTGCTTTATAGCTCAATAATGCAGAGTGCTACGGGTGGCTGCCAGGTGCAGGCGTGTGGAGGAAGGAATGCCGATTCAGATTATGTGCTCGACTAGTCTCAGAGATATTGTATTCTGTTATTATAGGTCATTTTCCAGATTCAATACCTCAAAGCCTTGCTGTGACCTATAGTGCCATGATGTCTCCATGTGCTCGAGTCAGACAAAAGAATTCTAGTTTGGCTGTTCCTGCACAGTTTACACCCTGGTGCTAATTAGAGGGGACTGAGCTTCAAAGAGCTTGAGTTAATAAAAGGTAAACAATGATGCTGGCCAATGAATACCAAGAGTGGTGCCACATTTCAGGAGTAGAGAAACATTTACTTTGTCCCTCACAAGCATATTTGGCATAATCACATAATTAAAATTAGATTTTTTTAAATATAAATTATGTACTCAAAACTGTGAGTGCCAAACAAAATTGGTCAAAAAGTTTTACATACCTAAAAACAATGCCAATACAATAGAATAGGAAGCCAAGCCAGGCTTCTCTGAATTTTGCAGCGCTACCAATATATTTAACTACCATATATTGGAGTATAAGCCAACCCAAGTATAAGCTGAGGCAGTTAATTTTGCCACGAAAAACTGGGTACGCTTATTGGTAAGCCGGGTATGGGTAAGCTGGGTAAGCCGGGTATGCATTGTCCCCCTCATCCCTGTCATTGTACTCATGGCTCCCTGTCCTTGTCATTGTATGCATGACTCCCCATCCATGTCATTGTATGTATGGCTCCCCTGTCCCTGTCATTGCATGCATGGCTTCCACATTGCTGTCCTGGTATGCATGGCTCCTTATCCCCTATCCTTGCATGTATGGTTCTTTATCCCCTATCCATGTATGCATGATTCCTGTTAAAAAAACATCCTATTTACCTGCCTGCGTGCCCTCGCTGGCACTGCATCTTGCTCCAGCAGCTCTTCAGGCTGAGCAATCACGTGGCCCTGCTCATTAAGGTAATGAATATGCATTCCATGCCTATGGGAGTGGAGAGGCATGCATATTCATTACCTTAATGAGTGGGGCCACGTGATTGCTCAGCCGGAAGAACTGCTGGTGCCGGAACGAACAAGATGCCAAGCCAGTGAGGGCGTGCAGTTAGGTGAGTAGGATGTGTGCTGGAAGCAGGTGGCTGCAGCTGGCACTGTGTGCTATTACAGCAGCGGCACAGGCTTTAGCCACAGCAGCCGGCTCCAGCCTCTGTGACCCGCTGCTCCACCGCTGCTCCTCCCCCACCGGTCCTCTGGGACCAGTGACTCATGTATAAGCCGAGGGGGGCATTTTCAGAACAATAAATGTGCTGAAAAACTAAACTTTACATTTTCTGCGGATTTTGTGAAGATTTTGTGTGGATTTCGCCTCCGTTTTTACACCTGCGGATTCCTATAATGGAATAGGTGTAAAAGCGATGCGGATTGACCTGCTGCGGAAAATAAACCGCTGCGTTTCTGTGTGGAATTTTCCTCAGCATGTGCACAGCTGTTTTTGTTTTCCTTAGGTTTACATGGTACTGTACACCGCATGGAAAACTGCTGTGGATCCGCAGGGCCAAAGCTGCTGCGGTTCCGCAGCCAAATCTCTGTGTGCACATACCCAAAAAGTTTTCTTTTTATTTTCATTTTTTTATGTGATTAATATTTCAAAATCATTTTAATAGACAAAAAAGTCTTGGCTTCCACCTTTTTATGTTTAATTAAAGATCCAATTGCCATGAATGTTTTCTAGTTTTGAACAGTTTTACAGTACAGCATATAGACAATAGAACATTTTACTCAAGGCTGCTGTCATTATGATATTTGTTATATGAATTAGGTCATTTTAATGAACGTCTTTAGAATAAATAAAGGTTTAGTGTTATGAGACTATTTTAATTACTTGGCTTTGTTAGCATTCAGGTGTTTTTTTTCTTCCTGGTCTATACTTGTGTATATTGCTGCATATTTTATTCGCTTAATTGTTTCTAATTTTGTTATATACATTTTTTGTAAAAAAAAAAATAAATAAAAAAAAATTGTAATATCATTTACAAAATTGCTGAACCAAATAACTTTCCTTACTGGATTAAATGTTGAAATATGAAGTTTAAATCTTTATTTAAATTTTTCATGTTACTGGCACTGGTCTGACTTTTCCATAAACAAAGAGTAAGCCAAAGTTCTGATTTTAGATAATAATATTATAATATACAGAAGCAGAAATGTAAAATCTTTAGTTTAAACATGCATGCTTAAAAGCTGTAAATTGGCTTTTTTGTCATTACTGTAAAAGAGAAAACAATTATTGTAATGGTTTCTAATGAAAGTGTCCTCTATTATGAGTAAAATTTTCTTTTTCACACTCTGTAATTGCATAAATTACAATAATTAGTTACTAATCTTTTGATGTCTTACGTGTTGTATAATTTATCTTCACTTTTTAGATAATTATTTTTACAGTTATTCTTTCATGCAGAACAAAGTGATATATCTAGAGTATTCTTATTTATAAGTGTCTTTCAATACATTAATGTGAAAAAAGTATTTAATTAATTCCTTTATTCACTTATATCAAAATGAAAAAAACAACATTTAGATGGCTGTATATGAATATAAATATATTACTGTACAATACAATACAATACAATATGTGGTGGGACATGTGGAAGTGGAGAAGGCTTCAAACATTTGCCCAAATTACAGCTTCATGCATCCGGTACAGGAGGTTCTTTTAGAATTTCAGTGTTCCTTTATTTTAATTTTAATATAACTGGAGCTGTTTTCTGCAAGCACTGTATTATGCCACATAGATTATGCATGTATGAGACTCCTTGTGTAGGTTGATTGATTGATAAATGATTGATTATTTGATTGGATTTTTTTCTTAGAAGTGCAGATATTTATAGTTCTTTTTGTCACGATTCCACTGCTCAATATGTCTTGGATGCAGTGAGCAACAGCTCAGTCATCCAGTCTAATGCAAGGGCATGCTGAACTGTCGGTATTTTGATAGATTACCCAGTGATTACCCAGCCACTTAACTAAGCTGCCAGTTACAGATCTCATCCAGTTGCAGCATTTCCTTGGTAGTGCATATTTGACTTGAATTCCTATATTCTGCTTCTTGATCTACTCATGCCTGACCTTGGACCTCAATCTGACTATCCATTTGCATACCTCCTTTGCTCTGATCTGTTATCTTCCTAGTATTCTGATTTTGGTCCATTACCTGACTACGCCTTTGTCTTCCCCCTTTAGTTTATGATGCACTCTGTAGGAATCTGACTAGCATCACATTACAATTGGCCATACACTTTTTTTCCATCACCAATGAATCCGGTTCTATCAGGTGGTGAATCTAATCCAGATGTTCCAGGATTTGGCCAGAGAGTAGCAAAGCTGGAATTGTCACAGTCTCAGCAACTGTATCAGTTTTGTAAAACCATGAGTGCTTCCCAAAGTTCTCTTCTACCAACTGTAATTATGACTTCTGTACCTTTTCACGTGCAGTTGGTCTCTTTTGGACCTGTAATGACACTTCCATATGCATTTTCCGGGGAGAAAGACCCATTAAGGGTTTTCAAAGAAAGCTGTAGACTATTTTTTACATTACAATCCCGGTCTTCCATGGAGTTCCAGAGGGTGGAAAAAATTATGTGCCTACTGTGAGGGGGCCCTTAGACTTTGGCCCCAAAACAGTCTTCTGTTGATTCTTTGTTTGACAGCTTAGGGATTATCTGTGATGAACCTGATAGGGTCCAGGTCATAGAGACAAAGATCATGAACTTGGCAAAGATGGCTGCACCACATTGGACTTCTAGTTTTGAGTTCCTGCATTAGTCCTCTGAAGTTCTGTGGAATGATGCAGCTCTCAGATCCCAGTTCCATGGAGCTATTTCTGATACTCTTAAGGACAATCTGCCTCTGCATACTACACCTTGTTCCTTGGTGGAGTTCATGACTCAGGTCATTTGAATGGATCAAAGAAATCGAGAGAAACGTAATGAGCAAAAGTGGGTTTTGGTCATTCTTTCCTTGCCCGTCCACTTACCTGAGGTGGAACTAATGATTTCGGACCTGTGAGAAGAAATGTCTGCACTATCTCAGACTCTGCTTCTATTGTGGTTATGCTGGACATTTCCTTAAGGACTGTTTGTCATGCAATCAAGCAAGCAAGCTGACGGTAAACACCTAAGTCTGGGTGATTGTCGAGGATGCCAATGAGACACCCAAATGCCTTTTTTACTTCTCAGACAAAATATTGCTAAACACAGAACTACCTTTTAAGAACCAATAGTTATTGGTGTTATCTTTCATTGTCTGTGGGTCTGCCACCAACTTTATTGATTCTTAATTGGTTCTGAAATTAGGAAAAGTTAAGCTGGAAAGACCCATTCAAATTTTAGCCATTGACAAGATATCGTTAGTCCAGAATGTTGTCCAGCTAGTAACGGTAAAGTTCACACTTAGAAAGGGAGCATATCACTCTGAGCTCATCTCCTGCTATATGTTTGGCAAAATTCTGGGCTGGAATTGAGGCTTCTATTGCTATATATTCACAATTGGTTTTGAAAGAAATTTTTACTCCACTAGTCTGGACTGTCTGCCGAAATACCTGAAAGACTTCAGAGATGTGCTCTCAGAAAAAGAAGCAGATATTTTACATCCTCATAATTCTTAAGATTGCTCTATTAATCTTTTCTCTAATAACAAATTTTCTAACGCTCACCTGTATAATTTGTCTGGACATGAACTTACTGCCATGAGAGAATATATAAACAAAAGTTTATGATAGGGACATATCCATTCTTTCTCGGGGTCTCTGCTCTTGCCTCAATTTCCATGAATGAAACAAAATTACAGCTAAAAATACCTACCCACATCCACTAATCAATTATCTACACTGACAAGCAAAAGGGTAACAATGTTTTGAACTTTTGACTTTCAGGCTATATATCTCACTTTCCACTACTGCTTTGAACCTGAGACTACCATCATTTCATAAACAATCATCTTGGCTATCTCATACATAAATTTGACTTGCAAATATTTTGCATATGATTAGTTATGCAGATTCTTGTCATGACACTGCATTGCTGCTGTTTTTTTGCCTTAAAATTTAAACTTTAATTTTTATCATTTTGTAGCTATTTTGAAAATATTAACTTTGGCTTCAAGAGTGCCTGAATCCTTCTGGGTATGCTCTTGATCAGATTCAAGCATGTCTCCACTAAAATCTGATCCCAGGTTTCTTCTACACATTCCTTAATTTACTTGATCTGTTATTCTCTCCTCCCCTTGTTTCTTCCAGACCCATTTGCACCCCTAAGAGCCCAGTCTATTGAGTTTCATCTCATCGCTCCAAATCACTCAGTTCCAATTTTCAAGTTCTTTGTAAACTTGAGCCAATGCTTCTTCTGATAATATTAAAGTCAAGGCTTCTTTCATCTTTTTTTGAGTCACAATTCCAGACTTGTGTTATGTGCGTCTCATGGTGCTTGCATGGATGTCAATGACATCACTATTACGAAGCATACAAAACAACGTCACTGCCATATTTGTTGTCCCAGAATTGATAGACATTGTGATGAGCTATTTGATAACTCCAAAATTTCCCCTGAACATCCACCTCTTGGATTTTGGCTGGATGGCCAAACTTCACTTTGTATTCTTCTGTCATAGCACTCACATGATGCAGTTTGGAAATGTTCTTGGCTGAGAGACTGCTGTTCATAAGCTGGATGATGTTGTTTCCCTTTTCTTGGGAAATCTTTTAATGACTGCTCATCAATTTGAACCAGTGACTTTCTGCTTGGGAATCAACCTAACACCACACTGAGCTATTAGGGAATATGAAAACAGGTTTGATTTTGTAGTATACAGGAAAAATAAGATTTTTCCACCACCAGAACGAAAACAGCAACAATTCAGTGACATGACAAGAAACTGCATAACAAATCATATGCTAAATAGTTGCAATTCAAATGTATGCAGGTGATAGTCAAGATGATTGTCTATAAAATAATGATAGTCTTTTGTTCAAAGCAAACAATAAGCATAAATGACAGTGCAAAGGGCTGGAATATAATGGCATCATGTATCAGAGTTATATTCAATATATACAGTGGCATGCAAACGTTTAGGCACCCCTGGTCAAAATTACTGTTATTGTGAACAGTTAAGCAAGTTGAAGATAAAATGATCTCTAAAAGGCCTAAAGTTAAAGATGACACATTTGTTTTGTATTTTAGGCTAAAAAGTAATACACATTGTAATTTTTTCACATTTTAAAAAGTACAAAAAAGAAAAATGGTCCGATGCTAAAGTTTGGGCACCTTTGGAGATTTGTGTGCTCAGATAACTTTGACCAAGGTTTCAGACCTTAATTAGCCTGTAAGGGTTATGACTTGTTCACCCTCAATGTTAGGAAAGGCCAGCTGATGCAGATTCCACAGGTTTAGAACCACATAGCCTCCTCTAACCTTGTGCGAAAAAAAGCCACCATGGGTTCTTTTAAGCAGCTGCCTAGCACTCTGAAAATGAAAATGGTGGAGGCCCACAAAGCAGGAGAAGGCTATAAGAAGATATCAAAGCGTTTTCAAGTTGTCCTTTCCTCAATTCAATATGTAATTCAGAAATAGCAGTTTACAGGAACAGTGGAGGTCAAGATAAGGTCTGGAAGGCCAAGCAAAATTTCAGAGAGAGCTGCTTGTAGGATTGCTAGAAAGGCATATCAGAACCCCCACTTGACTGCAAAAGACCTTCAGAAAGATTTAGCAGATTCTGGAGTTGTGGTAATTGTTCTACTGTTCAGAGACACCTTATCAAATATGGCCTTCATGGAAGAGTCATCAGAAGAAAACCTCTCCTGCACCCTCACCATAAAATTCAGCATCAGAGGTATGCAAAAGAACATCTAAACAAGCCCAATGCATTTTAGAACCTGTGAATCGTTGAAGTTAAAATAAAACTCTTTGGTCGTAATGATCAAAGGTATGTGCAGAGAAAAAAATTGCATAGAATTTCAGGAAAAGAACATCTCTCCAACCATTAAGCATGGGGATGGATCAATCATGCTTTGGAGTTGTGTTGCAGACAATGGCACAGGGAACATTTCGCAGGTAGAGGGAAGAATGGATTCAATGAAATTTCAACAAATTCTTGATGCAAACATAACACCATGTGTAAAAAAGCTGAATTTGAAAACAGGATGGCTTCTACAAATGGATAATGATCACACACATCAAAATCCACAATAGACTACCTCAAAAGGCGATAGTTAAAGGTTTTTCAATGGCCCTCACAGTCCCCCGATTCGATCATCATTGAAAATCTGTGGCTAGCCCTCAAAATAGCAGTGCATTCAAGACGACCCAGGAATCTCACAGAAATGGAAGAATTTTCCAAGGAAGAATGGATGAAAATCCATCAAACAAGAATTGAAAGTCTATTGGCTGGCTACTAAAAGCGTTTAAAAGCTGTGATATTTTTAAAAGGGAGTGCTACTAGGTACTAACTATGCAGGGTGCCCAAACTTTTGCTTTGGCCTATTTTCTTTATTGTAATTTTTAAAATGACAATATATAATTTTTTGGGCCTAAAATACAGAGAAAATGTGTCATCTTTAATTTTAGCCCTTTTAGAGATCATTTCATCTTCAACATGTTTAACTGGTCACAATAACAGTAATTTTGACCAGGGGTGCCCAAACTTTTACATGCTGCTGTATCATAAGAAACCATAATCAGCCCATAGCTAATCAGTGTGGGACACACTGTAGATATACATATCCAAAAAAGCAAGAAAAGAAAACCAGTGCATAAATGTCCAAAAATAGGTAGAAAAATCTTAAATCTTTATTAAGGACACAGGTTAAAAGGCATAGTGGCACACCAAGAGTGGCATATAAAATAACAGACATGGAAAATGCACAGTGTCCTTGACATAAGCATAATCAGATAAATATATAACATCACCTCTGGTTGTGAGAGAAATAATGTCTGAAGAATATGTAAGAGTCCTAGCAGACATGTAAGAAATACACAGTGGAAAGTCGGCCAGTCAGTAAGGGGTTAAGGGAATAATCCCCGACCGCTCAGCTGCACAGGACGCAAGGTAATCCAAAATAAAGTAACTAGCTCACATACCAGAAACAAAGACAGTGGAGACCCCGTGCTGTAAAAGCCCCGACGTACGTTTCGGAAGCAAATCTTCCTTCCTCAGGGGGTGTGTCAAAACGTCGATGTGCACGCATTATATAGGGGTCCAAAAAAGCTATTGCCAATCAGGCAGGAGGACGAAAACCAGACCCTCCAGCCTCCCTGATTGCCTAGGCTGGCGCTGGCAATGCACGGGGCCGCGTGACGTCAGACGCCAGGCCATAGGCAAACGGGGGTGGAGCAAGAGGTGCGTCGACCCGCTCATGCGCAGATACAAATTCAATTATCGCGGCCATCTTGAAAGAGGGCATATGTAAGGGAAAATATCAAATCAGTATAAACGTGATATGCAGCATGCAGGATTGGCGAAAATAATATAGAAAGCAGTGTTGGAGATGAAAAAATGTATATATTAGTATCCAGTCTGTATGTGCAGATGAATATGAGACGGCACAAATAAAGAAAAGTGTCACCTCCATAAAAGCGCTGTATGCAGCATAAAGAATTGAAAAAAATGCATGCAGAGAGCATATGGAGGGAAAAACGCACATTTGAGTATCTAGTGTGAAGCACCACACACAAGAGTAATCATAAATAATACAAAAGGCCATAATATACAAATAACAGGGAATAGTCACCATAAGTATATAAAGATATAAGTCCATTACACATGGAACATATATTTGGTGACATATGTCACAAAACAGAATACACTAATAGCATAAACAGTACCATGCGTATATAAAGATATAAATTTCATGCGACATGTCATATACCAAAGTGTTACTATAGCATACATTAACCCCTTCACCCCCAAGGGTGGTTTGCACGTTCATGACCGGGCCAATTTTTACATTTCTGACCACTGTCCCTTTATGAGGTCATAACTCTGGAATGCTTCCATGGATCCTGGTGATTCTGACATTGTTTTCTCGTGACATATTGTACTTCATGATAGTGGTAACATTTCATTCAAATAACTTGCGTTTATTTGTGAAAAAAATGGAAATTTGGCAAAAATGTTGAAAATGTTGCAATTTTCCAACTTTGAATTTTTATGCCCTTAAATCACAGAGATACGGCACACAAAAATCTTGATAAGTAACATTTTCCACATGTTTACCTTACATCAGCACAATTTTGGAACCAAAATTTTTTTTTGTTAGGAAGTTATAAGGGTTAAAAATTGACCAGCGATTTCTCATTTTTGCAACACCATTTTATTTTTACGGACCACATCACATTTGAAGCCACTTTGAGGGGTCTATATGATAGAAAATTCCCAAAAGTGACAACATTCTAAAAACTGCACTCCTTAAGGTGCTCAAAACCACATTCAAAAAGTTTATTAACCCTTTAGGTGCGTCACAGGAATTTTTTGAATATTTAAAAAAAAATGAACATCTAACTTTTTTTAACAAAAAAAATATTTCAGGTTAAATTTTTTTTATTTTACCAAGGGTAACAGGAGAAATTAGACTGCAAAAGTTATTGTGCAATTTGTCCTGAGTACGCTGATACCTGATATTTGCGGGGAACCACTGGAGCGCCGTTTGACTTTTTCAATGTAAAATTGGCTGGAATTCAGATCGGACGCCATGTCACGTTTGGAGAGCCCCTGATGTACCTAAACAGTGGAAACCCCCCACAAGTGACCCCATTTTGGAAACTAGACCCCCCAAGGAAATTATCTAGATATGTGGTGAGAACTTTGATCCCACAAGGGCTTCACAGAAGTCTATAACGTACAGCGGTACAATTAAAAAATCATATTTTTTCCAAAAAAATTATTTATTCACCCCCAATTTTTATTTTCCCAAGGGTAACAGGACCCTAAAAGTTATTGTGCAATTTGTTCTGAGTACGCTGATACCCCACATGTGGGGGTAAACCACTATATGGGCGCATGGCAGAGCTCGGAAGTGAAGCAGCGCCATTTGACGTTTTTGCCTGGAATTGAGATCGGACACCATGTCACGATTGGAAAACCCCTGATGTACCAAAACAGTGGAAACTCCCCACAAATGACACCATTTTGGAAACTAGACCCCCTAAGGAGCTTATCTAGATATGTGGTGAGAACTTTGAACCCACAAGGGCTTCACAGAAGTTTATAACGTACAGCGGTACAATTAAAAAATCATATTTTTTCCACAAAAATGATCTTTTCACCCCCAGTTTTTATTTTCCCAAGGGTAACAGGACCCTAAAAGTTATTGTGCAATTTGTCCTGAGTACGCTGATACCTGACATGTGTGGGTAAACCACTATTTGGGCGCATGGCAGAGCTCGGAAGGGAAGCAGCGCCATTTGACGTTTTTGGCTGGAATTGAGATCGGACACCATGTCGCGATTGGAAAACCCCTGATGTACCAAAACAGTGGAAACCCCCCACAAATGACACGATTTTGGAAACTAGACCCCCCCAAGGAACTTATCTAGATGTGTGGTGAGAACTTTGAACCCCAAGGGCTTCACAGAAGTTTATAACATTCAGCCGTACAATTAAAAAAATCATATTTTTTCCACAAAAATGATCTTTTCACCCTCAATTATTATTTTTCCAAGGGTAACAGGACCCTAAAAGTTATTGTGCAATTTGTCCTGAGTACGCTGAAACCGCTCATGTAAACCACTATTTGGGCGCATGTCAGAACTCGAAAGGGAAGCAGCGCCATTTGACATTTTTGACTGGAATTGAGATCGGACACCATGTCGCGATTGGAAAACCCCTGATGTACTAAAACAGTGGAAACCACCCAGAAATGACACCATTTTGTAAACTAGACCCCCCAAGGAACTTATCTAGATGTGTGGTGAGCACTTTGAACCACCCAGTGCTTCACAGAAGTTTATAACGCCCGGGCATGAAAATAAAAAAATCATATTTTTTCCACAAACATGATCATTTAGTCCCCAATTCTTTTATTTTCCCAAGGGTAACAGGAGAAATTGGACACCATAAGTTGTTGTCCAATTTGTCCTGAGTACGCTGATGCCCCATATGTGGGAGAAAACTACTGTATGGGGACATGTCAGGGCCCGGAAAGGAAGTAGTGACGTTTTGGAATGCAGACTTTGATGGAATGGTCTGCGGGTGTCATGTTGTCTTTGGAGAGCCCCTAATGTACCTAAACAGTGGAAACCCCCACAAATGACCACATTTTGGAAACTAGACCCCCTAAGGAACTTATCTAGATGTGTGGTGAGCACTTTGACCCCCAAAGGGCTTCACAGAAGTTTATCATGCCCGGGCATGAAAATAAAAAAATCGTATTTTTTCCACAAACATGATCAATTAGTCCCCAATTTTTGTATTTTCCCAAGGGTAACAGGAGAAATTGGACCCCAAAAGTTGTTGTCCAATTTGCCCTGAGTACACTGATACCCCATATGTGGGAGAAAACTATTGTATGGGCACACGTCAGGGCTCGGAAGGGAGGTAGTGACGTTTTGGAATGCAGACTTTGATGGAATGGTCTGCGGGTGTCATGTGCATTTGGAGAGCCCCTGATGTACCTAAACTATTGAAAACTCCCCACAATTGTCCCCATTTTGGACACTAGATCCTCCACGGAACTTATCTAGATGTGTGGTGTGCACTTTGGACCCCCAAGTGCTTCACAGAAGTTTATAACGCCCGGGCATGAAAATAAAAGAATCATGTTTTTCCACAAAAATGATATTTTTGCCCCCCAATTTTTTATTTTCCTAAGGGTAACAGGAGAAATTGGACCCAAAAGTTGTTTTGCAATTTGTCCTGAGTAGGCTGATACCCTACATGTGGAGGTAAAACACTGTTTGGGTGCATGGCAGAGCTTGGAATGGAAGGAGCACCATTTGACTTTTTCAACTCAGAATCGGCTGGAATTGAGATCAGACGCCATGTTGCATTTGGAGAGCACCTGATGTGCCCAAACAGTGGAAACCCCCAATTCTAACTGCAACCCGCACCCCAACACACCCCTAACCCTAATCTCAGCCCTAACACTAGCCCTTGCCCTAACCCTAACCCTAGCCCTAACCCTAGCCCTAGCCCTAACCCTAGCCCTAACCCTAATGGGAAAATGGAAATAAATATGAATTTATTAGGGAATATTTTTTTTTTATTTATTTAGCGATTTTTTTAAAATTATTTTTACACTTTTTTTAACTTTATTACATTGTCCCACGTGGAACATCACTGTCCTGTGACGGATCGCTGATCTGTCACATCACAGATCACTGTGACAGATCAGCGATCTGTCACAGGCAGTGCTGCAGGCTTCCTCCTTGCCTGCGCTTTGCAGGCATGAGGAAGCCAGCTCCCTGCAGGCCCCTGAAGGTCCCCGTCGCCATCTTGGATCCGGGGTCCTGCAGGGAAAGAGCCCCCCGCAGCAGCGCTGCACATTGCGCTGCTGTGGGGGGCTCAGGGAAGCACGGAGGGAGCCCCCTCCCTGCCGATGCTTCCCTTTAACCCCCGGTACACCGCGATCGTGTTTGATCGTGGTGTGCAAGGGGTTAATGTGTCGGGGGTGGTCCATGACCGCCCCTGACACATTGTGCTGGGTGTCAGCTGTGATAATCAGCTGACACCCGGCCGGGATCAGCGGCGCTCACCACGTGGGTGCCGCTGATCGCTATGACGTAATATTCCGTCCATGGGAATTAGGTCCAGGGTCACATGGACGGAATATTAGGTCCATTGTAGGTAAGAGGTTAAAAGAGAATGTTTAAAATATTTATTCATGGTTACTTGCCATATGATTTGACAGATTGTTATTGCTTTAGGTTAAGTTTAAGTGGAGTGTTTATGGGACTGGATAGCTTTCCCATATGTTGTTAAAGCATTAAAAAAGGATTAATGAGCAATATTTTATGAATTTTTAGGAAATTGTAAAATATTTTAAAGCTATGTCCTAATATTGATTGAAATCTAAAAAATTAAGTTGTGGCATAAAAGTTGATTCACAATTTCTAACGCATTAAAAGATCATAAGATTATAACAAGAAAGTATCATCTACTAATCATGATTTATTCTATATAAAGCAATTTAACTACTGGAAAAATACACCATGAAAGTTAATGTAATCTGAAAATAATTATTTATTATGCAACTTTATTAACATTTAAGTGAAGATTATATCTCTGTAACGTTACATTCACACATCCTTAAGAAATGTCACAGTACTGTCCATTTTTTCTTGGAACACACTGACCCATAGGCTAAGTTCACATAAGAATATGAAAAATTATGAATTTCATCCAAAAAAAGGAGGATTCTGTATCTGTATTGTCAACCATATTCAGTATATTCAGTCTGTATGAATCATAAAATTATTACTGACATATATAGAGCAACCATATGCAATCCATATGGCAGTCATTTTTATTTCAGAAGTTTCTAAAATTTACTAGACTAAAACAGGTTATTATGTTAATATTTGCCATATATCCATAAAAATTAGATCCTGCAAAGTTGATCTGTCTGGGATCTGATTGTTTTTGAGCATCCATAGACTTAAATGAAGGTCTCATTCAAAATATGTAATAGACATATGACACATCCATCAGGACTGTGGGGTACTCGGAATCGGGTCGGACAGTTCTTTGGGGAAGTCACGGGGCCATGACCCGACTCCGTGACCATTGCTATGCTGTAAAATGGGGAATATGTATATGGGATTTAACGTGACGCCACCTATGGGGCTGATGGTGGTACAGCTGGGATGGATATGCTCCCCACAGGTGGAGCAGAGCCCCAAGGCTACCGGTTCTGTTTATGCAAGGCTTCGTGTGCCTTGTGGTGCAGGACTCAGGGTGCAAGACATCACTGGAGGACACAAGGACTGTAGTTTTCTTTTCCTTTACTTGATGGCTGATTGTACAAACTGGGGCGCTAGTAACAGATTGTAATGGAGAGCCAGGCAGCCTGGAAGCAATTTTGGATACACCTGGCCAGGTAGGTACAGAGGCCTTCCTTCTGTGCTGTCCTCCCTTTTTTCTCACTGCCTAACAGCTCACCCTCCTGCTGCTATCTAACTCTCACTGTTATTAAATACAAACCACTGCCCGCATGGCAGGCAGATCGAGCATATCACAGATGCCACTCCTTTGTGTCTGTTCCAGGCTCTGATATGCTGCTATGCCCTCTGGATATAGATGCCAGGACTTCAGTACCCGAGCAACCACGGACTCCTGTATCCAGTTCCTAGCACTCATCTCTGGGGTGAGTTTAATCACAGCTCCACTCCTCAGGTTTTGCTGGACTTCTCTCCTACTAACACCTGGTAAGGGGACCCTTCCTTGCTTCCAGGCATGACATTACTATCTGTGAGGGAGACTATGCCACTGTGGCAACCGGACTCCTGCGGTGCCACACATGTGCATGCTGCAAATGTTTTCATGCTGTTTTCCAGTCCATATAAAAATACATCTGAATAGCCTAATTGGCTAAACGTGGTTCTAGTGCAATAAGGTTTTTCCATAGAAAACACAGACCAAATATCCAGTCATGTGAACATAGCCATGGAGTATCACTAATCCATATGCAAACCAGTTTTAAAAATATGTTTGTGCCCATGAGTTTCAGAGCATGTCCTTTTCTCATGTTTTGCGGATCAGTTTTAGCCATTAAATTCTAATGACATTTTGGGGGTTCAAGTGCTGTCTGTGAAAGAACTGGACCAATATATTTGGAAATATAGTACTCCTAGGCATGATGAGCTCAAATAGGGAGGGCTTCAATACACAAATGTAGAGCATGCTGCAAAATTTTCACACAATCAGTTCGTATGAAAAAATGACCTTCTGAGAGTCTCATTGAATAACGTTATGTGAGTCTACTGGAGCAATTATAACTCCAAAATAAAATTTTCTGAGATTCAGTTTAAGGTTGGTGAGAACTGAGATATATGCAGGCAAGTGAATTCAACAATGTTGACAGAAAGCTGGAGCGTTCATTAATTTAAAGCCTTAAATAATATAAGTTTAATATTGTCATATTGAGCATACGTATACTAAGCATCTCCTTCCATGTTGCATATGGAAGAAAGATGATCTAGTCAAATTAGATCAAAGCAGAACTTTTTGGACTGAATGCAAAGTACTATGTGTGGTGGAAAACTAACACTAAACTGTAGCTTATGAAAGAATCCAATCTTCTTGGATTTTTACCTATTTTATTACATTACAACCTGTGTTTAAATATTTTTCTAATATGATTTGTGTGTAGTGCATCAGCATTAAATAGTCCAAGTTTTGAAGTAAAGTGAGAAAAATATAGTCATAAATTTATTTTATGGGATCAAATAAGTAAAAATTGAAATGTGCATACGTATTCACTCCTTGTGCTATGAAGCCCCTAAAAAATTCTGGTGCAAGCAATTACCTTCATAAGTCACATGCTTGGTAAAATGAAATCCCTCCCTGTGCAGAAGTGTCACATGCTCTGTCAGTGTATACAAACCTTTTCTGAAAGGCCGCAGAGGCTGTAACACCATTAAGCAAGAGGCACCAATATGTAAACACCATAAAAACCAAGGAGATCTCCAAACAAGTCAGGGACAAAGTGATTGAGAAGTTCAAGTCTGGCAAATTTTCATGACCCTTTCCTAGACTATTAATATTGGCCTGCAGCTGTCTGCATAGCCTTAGCTGGTTATTAATTATGGGGGACCTTACATCTTTTTTTGGGTGGAGTCTCCTCTATAATAACCAGCAAATGCTATGCAAACAGCTGGGGGGTATTTATGGCAGCTTACCAGTCTTACAATTCCAAACCTTAGCTTATTGTTTTAGCTTTGCTGGTTGTCAAAAATGGGGGGGCCAGCTTTTTTTTAAATTATTTATTTAAATAATTTAAAAAATGGCATGGAATCCCTCTATTCTTGATAATCATTCAATATAATGCTAACAGCTGAGGTTTGCAGCCTGGAGTTGTCAGTTTTGACTGTGCTAGATATCAAAAATAGAAGAGACCACACTTATTTTTTTTTATTTAATTATCGCAGGGTTCTTCAACTCCAGTCCTCAAGGCCCACCAACAGATCATGTTTTCAGGATTACCTTAGTATTGCTCAGGTGAAAATTGCATCACCTGTGCAATACAAAGGAAATCCTGAAAACATGATCAGCTGGTGGGCCTTGAGAACTGGAGTTGGGGAAACCTGAATTATCACACAGACATTGGCTGCTAAAGACTCCCATCAGCGGTGCCTGCACTCTCTGCTATCAGCGACAGGAGAGCAATGAAGAGAGTAGTACTGTTAAATCAGCCTATGGCTGTGACCGGCGGTCACCTTTTTACCGCTGTTCACAGCAGCTGGCTCATAATAATATTTTTTTTTTTTAAATAGTGCTAACATATTCCACAGAGCTTTACAGTTTGCACACATTATCATTACTGTCCCCAATGGGGCTCACACTCTAAATTCCCTATCCGTATGTCTTTTGAATGTGGGAGGAATCCGGAGTACTCGGAGGAAACCCACGCAAACACAGGGAGAACATACAAACTCCTTTCAGATGTTGTCTTTGGTGGGATTCTAACCCACGACTCCAGCGCTGCAAGGTTATGCACCAAGCCATCATGCTGCCCATGTTTTCAATTGACAACATGGGAACCTCAGCTTCCTGACTGGCAGTAATGACCTTCCCACTGATCAGAACCTGTGTCTTTAAGATGAAAGCATGGCAAACAACTGATGTTTGGGCAGCCATTTGGTACAAGTTTGGATACTGTTCTGGTAACCGAAAAAAAACTAAAAACATTTTTTAGATGTTCAGTCAAACCCACCAGACCAGAACATCCATGTGTTCGCACACCATTATTCACAATACAAATCAAACTGAATCTTCACAGTTGTAAGGCATGTTCATTACATGACTGATGCGAACCCTAAAAAAAACTGTGAAGTTACAGGTTGTGAGGTGACAAAACACAAAAAACGCCAAGGCGGGTGAATATTTTCACAATCCACTGTACAGCAACTTGAACATATTATGCCCGCTGTCAACATAGATGGTGGCAGCATCATGCTGTTGGGAAGATTTTTTCAACTTGGACAGGGAAACTGATCAGAGTCAATGGCAAGATGGATAGAGCTAAATATAGGGAAATTCTGAAGGAAAGCTAGATACCCATATGAAAAAGAAATACCAATATTGATCCAAAATAATCACTCAGGACTATGAATATCCAAACAAGACTAAAAACCCCAAAAAAGATATTCAAAAATATCGACTATTTTTTAGATACCACCAAAAAAATATTCTTTAAAATAAAATATTTAATGATGACAAAGATGATATGTGAAAAAGAATTTTTTATTTTTACAAATGCAATTTAAATCAAACATTAAAAAGACATAAAAAATGTAAATTTGTGCAGGGGGTACAAAAAGAAACCAAACTGTCACAAAAAAGACCCAGAAATATAACTAAAATAAATGTGAAAAATTCATCAAGAAGTGCATAAATACCACATCAAAAATTCATCAATACCGTATTTTTTGGACCATAAGACGCACTTTTTTCCCCAAAAATTTTTGGGGAAAGTGGAGGGTGCGTCTTATGGTCGCAATGCACGGTACCTGGTGCGGTGGTGGCAGCGGGCGAGGCTCTGCGGTGGTGGCAGCGGGCTGTGCTCCGGTGCAGGGGCGGCGGCTCCGCCGGCGTTTCTTCGCAGCCAGGAGGCCCCCCGCACACCCCTTGCTGGGCGCTGCCATGTTGCGGTGGCCCCCGGGAGCATGGACGCCGGCAAGATGGCCGCCGGTCCGGGGACGGCGCATGCGCAGCTTCAGATCTCGTGCTGAGATCTCGGGGGACGAGATTTAAATCTCGGCAACGAGATCTCGTCCCCCGAGATCTCGGCACGAGATCTGAAGCTGCGCATGCGCCGTCC
Organism: Dendrobates tinctorius; assembly: GCF_039654945.1. Lineage (NCBI taxonomy): Eukaryota > Metazoa > Chordata > Amphibia > Anura > Dendrobatidae > Dendrobates > Dendrobates tinctorius. Next base: position 72,004,962 of record NW_027361684.1, on the reverse strand, counting down.
CCGGACCGGCGGCCATCTTGCCGGCGTCCATGCTACCGGAGGCCACCGCAACATGGCGGCGCCCAGCAAGGGGTGTGCGGGGGGCCTCCGGGCTCTGAAGAAACGCCGGCGGAGCCGCCGCCCCTGCACTGGAGCACAGCCCGCTGCCACCACTGCACCGCAGAGCCCACCTGCCCCAGCACAGCTGCCCCTGCCACAGCTGCCCCTGCCCCAGCACAGCTGCCCCAGCAAAGCTGCCCCAGCCCACCTGCCCCAGCACAGCTGCCCCTGCCACAGCTGCCCCTGCCCCAGCACAGCTGCCCCTGCCCACCTGCCCCAGCACAGCTGCCCCAGCACAGCTGCCCCTGCCCCAGCACAGCCCACCCGCCCCAGCCCCAGCGCAGCTGCCCCAGCACAGCCCACCCACCCCAGCCCCAGCACAGCTGCCCCAGCACAGAGCCACCACCACCGCACGATCCTGGACCACTGAATGACCCCTGTGACTACTTCTCCACCTGTGCCGGATCCCTTCCCAGGTAAGCTGAATTCGGACTGTAAGACGGACCCCCATTTGACACATTATTATTTTTTTCCCTATTTTCCTTCTGAAAATTGGGGTGCGTCTTATGGTCCGGTGCGTCTTATAGTCCGAAAAATACGGTATATAATATAGTGCATTAAAATAAACATAAATGGTGCTATATAAAATGAATTTATGATTTCCACATATATTAGTACAAATAGACAGTATATGTAAAGTGCTCAGTGCAATATATTAGGTCCTCGATTCCTATAAATAATATAAGGGCAGCTGTAAAAAATCAATTGCTCACTATGAGCCTGTGCACATAAGTAAATAAAGTGCTTAGTGCCTTCAAAATTTCCTGCACCTTACCAATAGCATATTGCAAGTCACCCTTATCCGTCTGTGAAAGCGGCAATCAAATTGAAATCATACTAACCCTGGTTCCTTATAGTCCCCCTGCACACATCACTCCAATGCACGTTTCGCTATTGCTTCATCAGGGAGTGATGTGAGCAGGGGCATGCAACTCTATATAGTATGCTGACAGCTGTACCTGATAAATAGGAACGCCATAATTATGTGGCGTCGACACCTACATATGCACATGCTACCATCCCGGGTCAGCGTCCCGGAAATGCAACAGCGAGTGCAACTGAAGTCACAGTCAGTGATGCAGTTCCAGGCAACCAATCGCGAGATAGGGTGCGCGCATGCGCAGAGTGGCGCTCGATGGTCCCGCAGCCATCTTTATTGAGGGAAAATTGACATTTAATTGAGGGAAAATTTCCATGTAATGCCATTTATGTTGGTATGACTACCCGTGAGTTGCGAATTAGAGTCCTAGAATACATTAAGGCTGTGTGCCCACGTAGCAATTTTTAAGCGTTTTTGCCATGATTTTCAACGTGAAAACGCTGCGAAAACGTTTAAAAATCGTGTACAGAACGCCCCCCCATGCATTCCTATGGCATTCCGCACATGCTGTGCTAATGCTGCGCTTTTTTCCGCGGCGGAATCGCATCGCGGAAAAAATCGCAGCATGCTCATTCTTTTGTGCGGAATCGCAAAGAATTGCTGCGATTCCCCACCCATAGGAATGCATGAGAATCGCTGACTTCCCGCATGTGGCTATGATCACCATGCGGGAAGTTAAGCGTCTCATGTGCGGTTGGTACCCACGGTGTGGAGGAGAGGAGACTGTCCTCCAGGCCCTGGGTACCATACCCCTGTAAAAAAAAGAATAAAAAATAAAAAATCGGGGTATATTTACCTTCCGGTGTCCCACGCTGCATTCCCGGCCTAAGCGTTCCCAGTAATGCCTTACGGCAAGGTCCTGTGATGACGCAGTCTCGCGTGACTCTAGCGGTCTCGCGAGATCGCTAGAGTAACGCGAGACTATGTCATCACAGGTCTCGCAAGGCATTACTGGGAACGCTGAGGACCGGGATGGCAGCGCGGGACGCCGGAAGGTAAATATACCCCGATTTTTTTATTTTTTTTTAACATCCTATCTTTTACTATTGATGCCGCATAGGCGGCCTCAATAGTAAAAACCTGGTCACACTTGTCAAACACTATGTTTGACGAGTGTGACCAACCTGTCAATCACTTTCCAAGCGATGCTTCAAATCGCTTGGAAAGTGCTTGAATATCGCACGCGAAAATCGCGGCAAAATCGCGATCATAATCGCGGTGAAATCGCACGGAAAAAAACGCGTGATTTCTGGGAAGGAGTCCGGTTTTTAGTGAGCGTTTTAAAACGCTACGTGGGCACATAGCCTAAAGGTATCCGGGCAGCAGAAAAAATGGATCCGAATGATAATGAGTATATCTAAACTAAAACCGCTGGCAAGGCATTTCTTTTGTTTCCATTCGGGTCAATCCCATATGCTTCAAGTCAGAGGTATTTACCGTCTTTATCCAGGGAACAGGAAAGGTGACCTAACTAGGAAACTGGCACAAAAAGAGTGCAAGTGGATTACCACTCTGCAAAGCATGAACCCAAGAGGCTTTAATGAACAATGGGGTTTTTCCAGTTTTTTATAAGATAAAGATCATAAAAATAAAAATCTAACTTTTTTATAACATTGTTCAAGATACACTTTTTTTTGCAGTTTTTCATTTAATATAATAAATAAATATTCTTGCAAATATTGTGTTTTTATTGTCTCTTTATTCTTCATTTTTTATTTATATTTTTATATATTTTTTATATATATTTTTTATTTTTATTTTTTTTAAATTCTTATCTATTCATTTTTTAAAAATTAAAAAATAAAGAATAAAAATTATTAATAATTTTTGGGGGATTTTGTTTTTTTATTTTTTCATATTCATATATTTTTATTGTGATATTTTTGAGCAGTGGCAATTTGTGGCAGAGTTATTGAGAGATTCAATGGCTACATTATGATGGGCTAATTGTAATACTACCATATTTTTCATGGTGATATCAATGAATTTAAGATTTTTTTCTCTCACAGCATGTTATATTATTGAATATAATCACAATTATTTTCTTTTATATCATATATTTTCATTTTTCATTGAGAAATAATTTTTTATATACAGTATATATCTTCACTTTTGTATTTTTTATACACATATATTTTCACTTGAATATTTTTTATTTGATTTATTTTTTATTCATTATCAATAAGGAATATGTATTAATATACAGTATATATAATTGATATTCTCTGAAAGATATCATTATATTAACATTTCTTGCCCATTTTTTGTTTAATGAGTTTTTGTATTGTGTATACTCTCTGATATACTCTTATATTAGATGGCTGTGGCACTCTTTTAATGTACCCATTATCCTGTTTGCCTTTGGCAGCCACTGCCTGACACTGGTTGTTCCAGATAAATTTATCATTAACTTGAATCCCCAAGTCCTTCTCCATGTCAGATTTACCCAGTGGTTTCCCATTCAGTGTGTAATGGTGATATTGATTCCTTCTTCCCATGTGTATAACCTAACATTTATCATTGTTAAACAGCATCTGCCACCTTTTGGCCCCAGTATCCAACTTATCCAGATCCATCTGTAACAGAATACTTTCTTCTCTTGTATGTGCAAGATGTGCAAAGGTATTAGAAACATACCTGTCACGTGCCCCGTCCTGAGTGACACGGCCAGCAGGCCGGTAACTGATACAACAGGACGCGGCACGTGTAATTGTCCTAGGTGACGTGGCCCGCAGGCTGGTAACTAATACAATAAGACAAAGGGAATAGGGAAAACCTAGGTAACATTAACAATGGTGGCCCTGCGATCGGGAATCGGGGAAGTGGAGACCTCCTGCACTCCCCTGAGTCAGTGTCTCTACACTCCTGACGTTCCCTAGGCCGGTTCCACACCAGGCGCTGATCAGGAACCTCAAAACCCTGACTCGCCCTGCACCTAATCCCTCACTAGGGAATTGGTCGGTGCGGAAACTAATCCCACCACAGCACTAAACAAACATAAGGAAAAGTGACAAAACAGAGGAACACCACTCAGCTTTGCTCTGCTGCTTACGCTCCCAGCAACAGAGCCCACCACCTGTGTGCATCTTTTCCTCCACCGTGTCCGACATCTGGGTGCGCTGTCCCAAAAAGGACCTTCTCAGAATCATAGTGCAGCCTGGGAGTAAACAGAGTCCACACCTGCGTGCAGCTGTCCAGAAACAGAGTCCCGCAAATGAGTCCAGCTTTTCTGCCAAAAAATCCAGCATGCTTGAGTCCAGCTCTCAGCAACCAAGTCCAGCATTTTGAGTGCAGCTATACACCACAGCTGCCACTCCACCAATCTATGCACGAACTCCATGCTGACACCACAACTGCGACTCCACCATGCCATGCCAGCACTCCTTGCAGACACCATAGCTGACACTCCAGGAATCTCACTGAGCTGCCCATGACTCTCCTTTAGCTCCATCCTTCACCCAGGCTTACTTGCAAATCAATACTTTATCACCAACAGTGATCAACCACCTGATACTCTCTTATAGAGCTATCACACCTGTTACATAATTAAGTGCACAAACTAAGGTAACCAAAGTGCAATGACCCTAATGGCCACCGGGGGGAAAATTACAACCGAAATCACCACAGTGCAATGACCCTAATGGCCACCGGGGGCAAAACCACCCTTGGCACACAGCCAAGGGAAAAAAAGGTTACCTTGTGCGTTTACTCTGTCAGATCCAACCTGGATCATGACAATACCGCAAAAGACTTTCAGCAGTAATTGCAGTGAAAGTGTGATTGCAAAGTATTGAATTGGGGGGACGAATACAAATACACATCACAATTTTAAGATTTATGCTTTTAAAATATTTAGAAAATCATGTATTATTTCTTTTGCACTTCACAAATAATTGACACTCAATGTGGTTAGCTAATATACTGTATAAAGCTCAAAGTGTGTGTATGTATGTACGTATGTATGTAGGGGTGTATGTATGTGTGTATGTGTGTATGTCTGGGATAGGCATCCGCACAGTCGCAACTACAGCCACAAAATTTGGCACAGTCACACGTCTGGACCCCAAGAGCATCCTAAGCTATGTTGTGAGGTGAAATTTTAACCCCCCGCGTTCCAATTCACCAAGCAATTTTGCCCCTCTCTACATACTGGGGAAAAAGTGTATGTGTGTCAAGCCCCGCCCCTCATTGTGATGTCATAATGCCCTTATTTGCATAATGGGGAAACAGTGTGTGCGTATTAAGCCCCGCCCCTCATTATGATGTCACAATGGTTGCCATGGCGATGCTGATGTCATCATAGGTTGCAAGCCCCACCGCTTATTATGATGTCATAATGGTTGACTATGGAATGGAGGATGTGTGATGGGTATAAGGGCACTGGACTATGGGATGGAGGATATGTATGACGGGTATATGGGCACGGGACTATGGGATAGAGGATGTGTGATGGGTATATAGGCACTGGACTATGGGATGGAGGATATGTATGACGGGTATATGGGCACGGGTCTATGGGATGGTGGATATGTATGGCGGGTATATGGGCACGGGACTATGGGATGGAGGATGTGTGATGGGTATATGGGCACTGGACTATGGGATGGAGGATATGTATGATGGGTATATGGGCACAGGACTATGGGATGGACGATATGTATGGCGGGTATATGGGCACGGGACTATGGGATGGAGGATGTGTGATGGGTATATGGGCACTGGACTATGAGATGGCGGATATGTATGATGGGTATATGGGCACAGGACTATGGGATGGACGATATGTATGACGGGTATATGGGCACGGGACTATGGGATGGAGGATGTGTGATGGGTATATGGGCACTGGACTATGGGATGGAGGATATGTATGACGGGTATATGGGCACGGGACTATGTGATGGCGGATATGTATGATGGGTATATGGGCACTCGACTATGGGATGGCGAATATGTATGATGGGTATATGGGCATGGGACTATGGGATGGAGGATGTGTGATGGGTATATGGGCACGGGCCTATGGGATGGAGGATGTGTGATGGGTATATGGGCACCGGACTATGGGATGGAGGATAATTATAATTTGTTATAACTAACCACAGTTAGTTACTATGCCCGGGCAGCGCCGGGCTCTTCAGCTAGTGTCACATAAAATCCCAATAAAATCTATTTAATTCAGTGGATGAAACATGAAAAAATGTGGAAAGGATCATGAGGAATGAATACTTTATCCAGGGATTTTAAATATCATTGACACGCTGTTAGATTAGTTTTGAGGCCTGGCTGAATAATGCTCTACATAGCAGGCACTATATGTCAATAACAGAAGGTAAGAGGGTATGGGTACATAATGATAATGATTGTACAATAGACTTCTATTAATTATTAGAATCAGTTTCATATATTGCAACAACAAAAATTACAAGAAAAAAAGTCTGAAAGATTGTAATTCAGTGAATAATTTCTCTTGTGTTTTTACATGGTTTGTGTATTTCTTAAAGAAGAAAAATGTGGGTTTTTTTAATTGAGGCTGGTTTCCTCTTAATTTTTGCCAATCATTGACAGCCACACCTACATCATTTCCAGCCCATGGACCGTAAATACCACCATGGCCGTGCAATCATAGCATCAACATCATGAATTGACTATTGGCACCCTTATGGTAATAATGGCATTTGCATTTCTTATCTCATGTATCTCTGCTGATTCCTGCTGTTTTCTATTGCTTGTGTTATATCCAATAAGCTTACATTTTATCATTTTGCAGCCATATGTTCATCTCTCTTCGTAAGCACTATGTGGATTCTATTATTGCATAATTCTACTACACAGTCCTTCTCTCTGTGGGTTCATTTGTAATATGAATCTATAGCACCTTCCCTCGTAACTTTATAGAGACATCCACTGCCGCTATATTTCTCTACCTTGGATCCCTGACCAAATAAGTATGACCATGAATACAGATAGGACTTTCTGTTTTGTGACTTTTACTCCACTCAGTAGATGGATATGACTGGCTGGCATCCTACCTTTGAGTAATCTACAGTAGGTGATCATAGGATTTTTTTAGTCCTTTCCATTTGACTTTATGAAGTGCATTGCCTGATTTTAACAATATTATTCAGTCTCTTCAGAAGAACATTCTTTCACATGGACCAAATGCATGAAAAAAAGAAAATTGCAGCATGCACTAGTTTCTTCCGAATTTCAGATGATAAACACCTAAGTCTATTGGTGCACAAAAAAATTTGATCTGATACAGATCAAACAATTAGCATCCAATTTTTATGGACACGTTGCACTCCCTTAACATAGGAATTGTTTTTATTCTCAGCTGATGTCTAAAAACAGAGTAGCGCACAGGATGTGAACATAGCCTTATTCTGATTTAGCTGGCACTGCCTTATACACCATTAAAATCATAAGGGAACCACTATATTCATAGTACTGTATATGCTCAGATACTGGCATGCACAGCTTGTAGAAACAAATTTGAAACTTGTAAGGCAGTGTTCAGGAAAAGTAGAAAGCAACACTCACGACTAGTGTTGAGCGATACCATCAGATATTGAGAAATATCGGATCGGATTGGATCAGCCGATACCAAAAAAGTATCGGGTATCGCCAATTCTGATACCGGAAGTCCCATTCAAGTCAATGGGACAGAAATATTGGAATTAAAAAAACCCCTTTCTTTACTTGTACATCCAGTTCGGGAGGGGGGAAGAGTGTGGGCGGTGTGTGGGCGGACACTGTTCGTGTCTGTGTGTGTGAGCGGAGTCTGTACGGGCCTCTTAGGGGTCTGTGCGGGCCTGCTGGGGGTCTGTATGGGCCTGCCGGGGGTCTGTGCGGGCCTGCCGGGGGTCTATGTGGGCTGCCGGGATTCTGTGCGGCCTGCCGGGGTCTGTGTGGGCCTGCCGGGGGTCTGTGCGGGCTGTCGGGGGTCTGTGCAGGCTGTCGGGGGTCTGTGCGGGCCTGCCGGGGGTCTGTACGGGCCTGCCGGGGGTCTGTGCGGGCTGCTGGGGGTCTGTGCGGGCCTGCCGGGGGTTGTATGTGTGTGCAGACATCGTCCGATGGGACTACAAGTCCCATCGGGCTATGCCTGCTACAATGACAGTGAGTGATACATTAGCCAATGATGGGACAGTAGCAGTCCCATCATCCGGCTAATGTGTTGAATGTAAAAAAATAAAAACATACATACTACATATATACTACATTCATACAACATACATACATACTACATACATACTACATATATACTACATTCATACAACATACATACATACTACATACATACTTCATATATACTACATTCATACAACATACATACTACATACATACTTCATATATACTACATTCATGCAACATACATATATACTACATACATACTACATATATACTACATTCATACAACATATATACATACTACATATATACTACATTCATACAACATACATACTACATATATACTACATTCATACAACATACATACATAGTACATACTACATACATGCTGCATACATACTACATACATAAAACATGCTACAGACATACAACATACATACTACATACATACTACATACAATACATTCATACATTCATACAATACATACATATAGACATACAGTGCATATAACATAGAGTACATACTCACCATCACTTGCGACTTTGATTCCCGAAGCCAGTGTCATCTGTAAAAAATATTAAAATAACAATCAACCGATATACTCCCTAATCCATAGAAATCCACGAGTGCCCCACGATGATCTCCTTTGGAGAACAGCAGCATCAGCTGATGCCACCGCTCTCTAGGGGCCCCAGAAATACAATGACAGGAGGTAGGTATCCTTCCGCACTGTATTCCTCCGCCACTGTAAAAAAATAGTCCCCAGTCTCACTTTTGGCATTGCTGTGTGAGAAAGTTCCCACGCAGCTTTTGCCATAAAGTGAGACCAGTGAACTATAGTAACCTCTCAGTGATGCAGTGCAGGAGATCATTGTGGGACACTCGTGGATTTCTGCAGATCAGGGAGTATATCGCTTGTTTGTTATTTTAATATTTTTTAAAGATGACACTGGCTTCGGGGATCAAAGTGACAAGTTATGGTGAGTATGTACTCTATGTTATATGTACTGTATGTCTATACGTATGTATTGTATGAATGTATGAATATATTGTATGTAGTATGTATGCTGTATGAATGTAGTATATATGTAGTATGTATGTAGTATGTATGTATGTTGTATGAATGTAGTATATATGTGGTATGTATGTATGTTATATGAATGTAGTATATATGTAGTATGTATGTATGTATGTTGTATGAATGTAGTATATATGTAGTATGTATGTATGTATGTTGCATGAATGTAGTATGTATGTATGTATGAATGTAGTATATATGTAGTATGTATGTTGTATGAATGTAGTATATATGTAGTATGTAGTATGTATGTATGTTGTATGAATGTAGTATATATGTAGTATGTATATATGTTGTATGAATGTAGTATACATGTAGTATGTATGTATGTTGTATGAATGTAGTATATATGTAGTATGTATGTATGAATGTATTATATATGTAGTATGTATGTATGTTCCATGAATGTAGTATATATGTAGTATGTATGCATGTTGTATGAATGTAGTATATATGTAGTATGTATGTATGTATGTTGTATGAATGTAGTATATATGTAGTATGTATGTATGTTGTATGAATGTAGTATATATGTAGTATGTAGTATGTATGTATGTTGTATGAATGTAGTATATATGTAGTATGTATGTATGCATGTTGTATGAATGTAGTATATATGTAGTATGTAGTATGTATGTATGTATGTTGTATGAATGTAGTATATATGTAGTATGTATGTATGCATGTTGTATGAATGTAGTATATATGTAGTATGTAGTATGTATGTATGTTGTATGAATGTAGTATATATGTAGTATGTATGTATGAATGTAGTATATATGTAGTATGCATGTATGCATGTTGTATGAATGTAGTATATATGTAGTATGTAATATGTATGTATGTTGTATGAATGTAGTATATATGTAGTATGTATTTTGTATGAATGTTGTATATATGCAGTATGTATGTAGTATGTATGTTTTTTTTTTTTTTACATTCAACACATTAGCCGGATGATGGGACTACTACTGTCCCATCATTGGCTAATGCGTCAATCACTGTCATTGTAGCAGGCATAGCCCGGTGGGACTTGTAGTCCCATCGGACGATGCCTGCACACACACACAACCCCTGGCAGGTCCGCACAGACCCCGGGCAGGCCCGTACAGACGCCCGGCAGCCCGCACAGACCCCCGGCAGGCCCGCACAGACCCCCGGCAGGCCCACACAGACCCCCGGCAGGCCTGTACAGACCCCTGGCAGCCCGTACAGACCCCCGGCAGGCCCGTACAGACCCCCGGCAGGCCCGAACAAACCCCTGGCAGCCCGCACAGACCCCCGGCAGGCACGCACAGACCCCCGGCAGCCTGCACAGACCTCCGGCAGGCCCGCACAGACCGCGCACCATGATGCACACAGACCGCGCATCATGATGACATCATTTCAGCAGTCAATCACAGCCACAACACTGGCTCATTGCATTATGGGAACTTCTGATTCTGTTATACGATATTGTAAAAATATCGGTCCTCGGTATCGGAATTCCGATACAGCGAATATCGGCCGATACCCGATATTTGCAGTATCGGAATGCTCAAGACTGCTCACGACTGGAATTAAAAAAATGATCATTTTATTTGGCTATCAGATACAAACAAAATAGAGACAGAGCTGGAAAAAGCGTATATTTAAAAAGCACAGCTGTTGCGCATCCAATTTATATCTGTGTTTAGCATCCAATGACCCAGTAAGCTGATTCTTATGAAATGCTAGCAGTGAGTGTCACTTTATACTCTTCCTAAACTCTACCTTATATTATTCTGATATTGGTAGGCAGATTGCACAAATAAACAGCAGTTCATGAATTGATTTTGTTGCTTTTCACATTGTTAACCCTCCGTCAGGCGCAATATAGTTTCTCCTCAGTTCATGCGCAATGTGCCTGACAAGCACAGGTCAGAAAACCACCTATAGTAGCTACATATTTCAATTTCAGGACTATAGAAGTAGTCAGTGACCTTCATAGGAATGTATTAAAAGAGATTACACCAAATCAGATGCAAAAAAAAACATTTATTAACCATAAACTTATTAAAACTAAAAGTACCACTTTTCGGTAGTACCGCCAAATAGGCTCCAGTTATCTTTACTTAACTATTGCTTAAATATAAAATTATGGAAAAAAACTTAAAGGATATTGCACTTAGATGTTACTTAATTATTTTCTACTCATCTTCAGTGGTTTCAATTGCAGCAGAAGCAGCACAGGTACACTTAGAAAAGCAAGGCTGGCAGACGAAAGTTGCATGGGAAAGGCAGATTGATTCTTTACATATTTTGCAGTCATATTTAGAAAGCCTTCTGAAACCAGATACAAATGAGCAGGTAGTACAACTGCGTCTTTTAGAAGGTGGTAGAGTCGGTGTTTGTTCTGGAACGTCCTTGGGACGTCCTTTGTATTTTTATCTTTGCCCAAATAATAAGCTAGATCTGTGTCTGTTTCCTCTGTATCAGTGTCATCACCATCCTGCTCTGTTCCAGAATCAGTGTTACATTCTGCTACCTCATCTTCAGATGAAATGTCACTAGATTCCTCTAAATCCTCAGTTACTGCTGGTTCTTCCTCATCATCTTCTAACAAAAAAATCTTCATTTCTTCTAAATGAAGGGGTTTAGATGAATCATACTGTTTTCTGGCCATTGCAGCAGAAAATCTGAAGCAAGAGAGAAAGAGTGTGTGTTAGGGCGCAATGTGCCTTAGAAGCCACCCTCCTTTTGTCTAAGAAAACAGTACTTATGTACACTAACTTAGCATTAATCCTTCATAAAACAAGCTAAATACACAATCGTGATGAATAAAAAAAGAAAATACTAACCTTTCAATTTGTGTTGAAATCAGGCGCAATGTGCCTGAGAAGCCAAAGTGTTGATATCTGCTCACTAGAAGGTCTGCTGAGTCACTGTGATATCAGGTTTCACAGAGCCTGTAGAGTCAGGAAATAACTAGGAGGGGTGGGGTTTTCTGATAAGTGGGCAAGGAGAGAGAAGTGAAACTAATTACTGTGTGCCTGTCAGATCTATTGCGCCTGACTGAGGGTTAACCATGCATAATACACTCAGTCTCTGGGTCAGAACGATTATAGTGATTACAAATTTCTTTAAGTTTAATGTTTTTCTACTTTTGCACACTAAAACTATTTTTTATAAAGAAAGAAATTGTTTAAGCATTGCCATATTTTGAGAACCTGTTTTTTTTTCTTTTGTCTGCCACTGGAGCTGTGTGAGAGCTTGTCTTCTGCAGTATGATTTCAAATCTTTATTGCAACTAAATTTAGTTTCCTAAGATTTTCTTATTTCTTATCACTTTTTATTTTATTTTTTTAAGACATAAACTAAACAAAAATCAGCAACTCAAGAAAGGTTTTCATTCATTATTTTAGACATTCATGTTATGGTAGAAGTGAAAAGTCAACTACTTTTTGGGTTAGTATGATTACAGTGATAGCAAATTTTATAAGATTTTCTTGCATCTTACTATTTTTGCATAGGAAAAAGTAACCAGCTCACCGGTCTGCCACGGGTCCACAGAGCTCCACCAGGACAAGCGTGAATCACATGAAGAAAGGACAAAAGTGCTCCAGCTCCCATAAAACCGTAGATTTTTATTCTTCCATTAAAAGCATTAGACAAATGGCATGCTCATGTGGGGCAGTTCAAGGAACAAGCGACGCGTTTCGATCAATAAGAGATGATAAAGATCTTATTGATTGAAATGCGTCGCTTGTTCCCTGAGCTGCCCCACATGAGCATGCCATTTGTCTAATGTTTTTAATGGAAGAATAAAAATCTACGATTTTATGGGAGCTTGAGCACTTTTGTCCTTACTATTTTTGCACTTTAATATCCTTTTTTCAAAATTAATTTGTTTTTGCATTTACATACTCTGAGAGATATAATGTTTTATTTTTAATTTCCATCGATAGAGCCAAATGAAGTGCTATCTACACTGACGAGCAAAGTGATAAAAATGCTTTGAACTTTTGGCTTTCAGGCTCCATATCTCACCATCCACTACTGCTTCAATGAGGCTACCATAATTTTATAAACAATTGTCTTGATTATCTCATACATAAATTTGAATTACAACTATTTTGTAGATGATTAGTTATGCAGTTACTGTTTTGCTCCTGGTGATGGGAAGATCTTTTTCTTCCTGTATACTACAAATTACAACATGTTCTCACATTCTCTAATAGTCCAGTGTATTATTAGGTTGATTCCCAAGTGAATGGTGACTGGTTTGAATCAAGAAGTAGCCATGAAGAAGATTTCCAAAGAAAAGAGAAATAGCATCATCCTGTTTATCAATAGCAAAATCTCAGCCAAGAAAACTGCCAAACTCCATCATGTGAGTGAAGTGTCAGTTGGAAGAATCCTAAATGAAGTCCATTCATCCATTCAAAAGCCAAGAGGTGGATTTCCAGGCAAAATATCTGAGTATCGGAATCGGCACGTTTTGGCCTATCAGTTCTGACATGACAAAAGTGGCAGCTTCGTAATTTTGAGATCATAAACTTCCATGCAAACACTGTGCGATGCACATTACACAAGTCTGAAATGGTGTCCCCCAAAAAAGTGAAGAAGCCTCAACTTCAATACCGTCATATGAAGCGTAGGCTCGAGTTTTCAAAATAGTATGAACGTGGACAGTAGAAGATTGGAAATGGGTGATTTGGCGCTGTGATGTGTAAGTCAATAGACTAGACTGTGAAGAGTGCAAATTGGTCTGAAAGAAAAAAGGGAAATAGGGGATAACGGAGTGATAAATTGATGGGACATGTGCAATAGACTTGGGATTAGATTTTGGTCGACATATGCTTGAATCTCAAAAGCGGATTTATAAAATAATAACAAAATAATAAAATAGAAAATTTTGACTTTTAGAAGCAAAACAGGTTCAATGAAGTGACATAACAAGAATATGAATAACTAATCATATGCAAAATAGTTTCAAGTCAAATTTGTGCATGATATAGCAATGGTGATTGTCCATTAAATGATGGTAGTCTCACTTTTGAAGCAATTGTGGATAGTGAGATACGGAGCCTGAAAGTCAAAAGTTCAAAACATTGTTTGTCCTTTTACTCATCAGAGTATATCATACTTATGTCACTTATTGCATTCTCGTTTGTAATGAGATGCTATTTCCTTATTTCTCAGTGCCGTACAAGAGTGCTGCTGAGAAATAAAGGCTATTAATGACAGCCATAAAACAGGTGCATTGATGGCTTAAGGGGTTAAATATGACTATATATTTTGCGAGATCGCTGATTTTGTGACGCCACAGCGATCTCGCCAGTGAGATCGCTGTGTGTGACAGGGATAAGCGACCGCCCCCCCGCCGAGTATCACTGATCGTGCTCGATTGGCCTGGGCCATTTTTCAATCACTGGTCTCCCGCTGGTCAGCACGCATCGCTGCGTGTGGCAGTGAGAGACCAGCGATCAGCGATGCTGGACGCTGGTTTCTAATATAAACATCAGGTATCCAGGAGCCATGGCTCCTGGATACCCGCTGTTTACCTTGGAAACAGGCGTACACGCTGGTTTCCAAGGTAAACAGTGGGTATCCAGGAGTCGCGCGGCTCTTAGATACCCAATATTTACCTTGGAAACCAGTGTGTACGCCGATTTCCAAGGTAAACAGTGGGTATCCAGGAGCCGTGGCTCCTGCATACCTGATGTTTACATTAGAAACCAGCGTCCAGCGTCGCTGGTCTTGATTGCTGGAGGGGCTGTCTTTTGACAGCTCACCAGCGATCAGCCTAATGAAGTCCCAGTGATCCCATCTTGTCGGATCATTGGTGGGATCACTGGGACATCGTTTTGTGTAACGGGGCCTTTACACTCTGATTCTTTCACTCTCAAAAACTAAAATCTTGCTTAACCCCTTCACCCCCAAGGGTGGTTTGCACGTTCATGACCTGGCCAATTTTTACAATTCTGACCACTGTCCCTTTATGAGGTCATAACTCTGGAACGCTTCCATGGATCCTGGTGATTTTGACACTGTTTTCTCGTGACATACTGTACTTCATGATAGCGGTAAAATTTCATTCAAATAACTTGCGTTCATTTGTGAAAAAAACAGAAATTTGGCAAAAATTTTGCAAATTTTGCAATTTTCCAAATTTGAATTTTTATACCCTTAAATCACAGAGATACGGCACACAAAAAACTTGATAACTAACATTTCCCACATGTTTACTTTATATCAGCACAATTTTGGAACCAAAATTTTTTTGCTAGAAAGTTATAAGGGTTAAAAATTGACCAGCGATTTCTCATTTTTGCAACACCATTTTATTTTTACGGACCACATCACATTTGAAGCCACTTTGAGGGGTCTATATGATAGAAATACCCAAAAGTGACACTATTCTAAAAACTGCAACCCTTAAGGTGCTCAAAACCACATTCAAGAAGTTTATTAACCCATTAGGTGCGTCACAGGAATTTTTTGAATATTTAAAAAAAATGAACATCTAACTTTTTATCACAAAAAAAATACTTCAGGTTCAATTTTTTTTATTTTACCAAGGGTAACAGGAGAAATTGGACTGCAAAAGTTATTGTGCAATTTGTCCTGAGTACGCTGATACCTGATATGTGGGAGGAACCACTGTTTCGGCGCATGGCAGAGCTCAGAAGGGAAGGAGAGCCGTTTGACTTTTTCAATGCAAAATTGGCTGGAATTCAGATCGGACGCCATGTCACGTTTGGAGAGCCCCTGATGTACCTAAACTATTGAAACCCCCCACAAGTGACCCCATTTTGGAAACTAGACCCCCCAAGGAACTTATCTAGATATGTAGTGAGAACTTTGTAGGGCTTCACAGAAGTTTATAACGTACAGCGGTACAATTAAAAAAACATATTTTTTCCACAAAAATGATCTTTTCACCCTCAATTCTTATTTTCCAAGGGTAACAGGACCCTAAACGCTATTGTGCAATTTGTCCTGAGTACGTTGATACCCCATATGTGGGGGTAAACCACTATTTGGGCGCATGGCAGAACTCGGAAGGGAAGCAGCGCCATTTGACGATTTTGGCTGGAATTGAGGTCGGACACGATGTTGCGATTGGAAAACCCCTGATGTACCAAAACAGTGGAAACCCCCCACAAATGACACCATTTTGGAAACTAGACCCCCCAAGGAACTTATCTAGGTGTGTGGTGAGCACTTTGAACCCCCCAGTGCTTCACAGAAGTTTATAACGCCCGGGCGTGAAAATAAAAAATTCGTATTTTTTCCACAAACATGATCTTTTAGTCACCAATTTTTTCTATTTTCAAAGGGTACCAGGAGAAACTGGACCCCAAAAGTTGTTGTCCAATTTGTCCTGAGTACGGTGATACCCCATATGTGGGAGAAAACTACTGTATGGGCACATGTCGGGGCTCGGAAGGGAAGTAGTGACGTTTTGGAATGCAGACTTTGATGGAATGGTCTGCGGGTGTCATGTTGCCTTTGGAGAGCCCCTAATGTACCTAAACAGTGGAAACCCCCAACAAATGACCCCATTTTGGAAACTAGACCCCCTAAGGAACTTATCTAGATGTGTGGTGAGCACTTTGAACCCCCAAGGGCTTCACAGAAGTTTATAATGCCCGGGCATGAAAATAAAAAAATTGTATTTTTTCCACAAACATGATCAATTAGTCCCCAATTTTTTTATTTTCCCAAGGGTAACAGGAGAAATTGAACCCCAAAAGTTGTTGGACAATTTTGTCCTGAGTACGCTGACACCCCATATGTGAGAAAAAACTACTGTATGGGCACACGTCGGGGCTCGGAAGGGAAGTAGTGATGTTTTGGAATGCAGACTTTGATGGAATGGTCTGCGGGTGTCATGTTGCCTTTGGAGAGCCCCTAATGTGCCTAAACAGTGGAAACCCCTCACAAATGACACCATTTTGGAAACTAGACCCCCCACGGAACTTATCTAGATGTGTGGTGAGCACTTTGAGCCCCCAAGGGCTTCACAGAAGTTTATAATGCCCAGGCATGAAAATAAAAAAATCATATTTTTTCCACAAACATGATCAATTAGTCCCCAATTTTTTTATTTTTCCAAGGGTAACAGGAGAAATTGGACGCAAATGTTGTTGTTCAATTTGTCCTGAGTACACTGATACCCAATATGTGGGAGAAAACTATTGTATGGGCACACTTTGGGGCTCGGAAGGGAAGTAGTGACGTTTTGGAATACAGACTTTGATGGAATGGTCTGCGGGTCTCATGTGCGTTTGAAGAGCCCCTGATGTACGTAAACTATTGAAACTCCCCACAAATGACCCCATTTTGGAAACTAGACCCCCTAAGGAACTTATCTAGATGTGTGGTGAGCACTTTGAACCCCCAAGGGCTTCACAGAAGTTTATAATGCCCTGGCTTGAAAATAAAAAAATCGTATTTTTTTATTTTTTCCACAAACATGATCAATTAGTCCCCAATTTTTTATTTTCCCAAGGGTAACAGGAGAAATTGAACCCCAAAAGTTGTTGGACAATTTGTCCTGAGTAGGCTGACACCACATATGTGGGAGAAAACTACTGTATGGGCACACGTCGGGGCTCGGAAGGGAAGTAGTGACGTTTTGGAATGCAGACTTTGATGGAATGGTCTGCGGGTGTCATGTTGCCTTTGGAGAGCCCCTAATGTGCCTAAACAGTGGAAACCCCTCACAAATGACACCATTTTGGAAACTAGACCCCCCACGGAACTTATCTAGATGTGTGGTGAGCACTTTGAGCCCCCAAGGGCTTCACAGAAGTTTATAATGCCCAGGCATGAAAATAAAAAAATCATATTTTTTCCACAAACATGATCAATTAGTCCCCAATTTTTTTATTTTTCCAAGGGTAACAGGAGAAATTGGACGCAAATGTTGTTGTTCAATTTGTCCTGAGTACACTGATACCCAATATGTGGGAGAAAACTATTGTATGGGCACACTTTGGGGCTCGGAAGGGAAGTAGTGACGTTTTGGAATACAGACTTTGATGGAATGGTCTGCGGGTCTCATGTGCGTTTGAAGAGCCCCTGATGTACGTAAACTATTGAAACTCCCCACAAATGACCCCATTTTGGAAACTAGACCCCCTAAGGAACTTATCTAGATGTGTGGTGAGCACTTTGAACCCCCAAGGGCTTCACAGAAGTTTATAATGCCCTGGCTTGAAAATAAAAAAATCGTATTTTTTTATTTTTTCCACAAACATGATCAATTAGTCCCCAATTTTTTATTTTCCCAAGGGTAACAGGAGAAATTGAACCCCAAAAGTTGTTGGACAATTTGTCCTGAGTAGGCTGACACCACATATGTGGGAGAAAACTACTGTATGGGCACACGTCGGGGCTCGGAAGGGAAGTAGTGACGTTTTGGAATGCAGACTTTGATGGAATGGTCTGCGGGTGTCATGTTGCCTTTGGAGAGCCTCTAATGTACCTAAACAGTGGAAACCCCCCACAAATGAACCCATTTTGGAAACTAGACCCCCTAAGGAACGTATCTAAATGTGTGGTGAGCACTTTGAACTCCCAAGGGCTTCACAGAAGTTTATAATGTCCGGGCATGAAAATAAAAAAATTGTATTTTTTCCACAAACATGATCAATTAGTCCCCAATTTTTTATTTTCCCAAGGGTAACAGGAGAAATTGAACCCCAAAATGTGTTGTCCAATTTGTCCTGAGTACGCTGACACCCCACATGTAGGAGAAAACTACTGTATGGACACCTGTCGGGGCTCGGAAGGGAAGTAGTGACGTTTTGGAATGCAGACTTTGATGGAATGGTCTGTGGGTATCATGTGCGTTTGGAGAGCCCCTGATGTACCTAAACTATTGAAACAAGTGACCCCATTTTGGACACTAGACCCCCACAGAACTTATCTAGATGTGTGGTGAACACTTTGGACCCCCAAGTGCTTCACAGAAGTTTTTAACGCTCGGGCGTGAAAATAAAAAAATCAATTTTTTCCACAAAAATGATATCTTTGCCCCCAATTTTTTATTTTCCTAAGGGTAACAGGAGAAATTGGACCCCAAAAGTTGTTTTGCAATTTTTCCTGAGTAGGCTTATACCCTACATGTGGGAGTAAAACACTGTTTGGGCGCATGGCAGAGCTTGGAAGGGAAGGAGCACCATTTGACTTTTTCAACTCAGAATTGGCTGGAATTGAGATTAGACGCCATGTTGCAGTTGGAGGGCACCTGTTGTGCGAAAACAGTGGAAACCCCCAATTCTAACTCCAACCCGAACCCCAACACACCCCTAACCCTAATCTCAGCCCTAACCCTAGCCCTAGCCCTAACCCTAGCCCTAACCCTAGCCCTAGCCCTAACCCTAACCCTAGCCCTGGCCCTAACCCTAGCCCTAACCCTAACTCTAATGGGAAAATGGAAATAAATACATTTTCTTTTAATTTTATTATTTTTCCCTAACTAAGCGGGTGATAACGGGGGGCTTAATTTACTATTTATGGCGTTTTTTATTTTTTGCAGCTGTCATACGCTAAAAGACGCTTTTTATTGTAAAAATAGTTTTTGCATCACCACATATTGAGAGTTATAATTTTTCCATATTTTGACTCACCGAGTCATGTGAGGTCTTATTTTTTGCGAGACGAGTTGACGTTTTTATTGGTACCATTTTCGGGCACATGACATTTTTTGATCGCTTTTTATTCCCATTTTTGGGACGCAGAATGAACAAAAACCAGCGTTTCATGAATTTCTTTTGGGGGGTGCGTTTACACCGTTCCGCGTGCGGTAAAATTGATAAAGCGGTTTTATTCTTCGGGTCAGTACGGTTACAGCGATACCTTATTTAGGTCATTTTTTTATGTTTTGGCGGTTTTATGCAATGAAAACTATTTTATATAAAAAATAATTATTTTTGCATCGCTTTATTCTGTGAGCTACAACTTTTTTATTTTTTCGCTGATGATGCTGTATGGCAGCTCGTTTTTTGCAGGACAAGATGACGTATTCACCGGTACCATAGATATTTATATGCATCTTTTTTATCATGCGTTATTGCACTTTTTGTTTGGCGGTATGATAATAAATCATTATTTTTTGCGTCGTTTTTTATTTTTATTTTTTAAGGGGTTTGCTAAAGGGGTTAACTAATGGGACAGTTTAATAGGGCGGGTCGTTACAGACGCGGCGATACCGAATATGTGTACTTTTATTGTTTTTTTTTTTATTTCCAAAAAAATGGATTTATTGGGGGAATATTTTTTTTACTAATTTATTTGGCGATTTTTTTTAAATTATTTTAACACTTTTTTTTAAACTTTATTACATAGTCCCAGGTGGGACATCACTGTCCTGTGACAGATCGCTGATCTGTCACATCACAGATCACTGTGACAGATCAGCGATCTGTCACAGGCACTGCTGCAGACTTCCTCATGCCTGCGCTTTGCAGGGACAGAGCCCCCTGCAGCAGCGCTGCACATTGCGCTGCTGTGGGGGGCTCAGGGAAGCACGGAGGGAGCCCCCTCCCTGCCGATGCTTCCCTTTAACCCCCGGTACACCGCGATCATGTTTGATCATGGTGTGCAAGGGTTAACGTGTCGGGGGCGGTCCGTGACCGCCCCTGACACATTGTGCCAGGTGTCAGCTGTGATAATCAGCTGACACTCGGCCGCGATCAGTGGCGCTCACCACGTCGGCGCCGCTGATCGTGCTAGACGTACTATCCCGTCCATGGGCATAGGGGCCCGGGTCCCATGGATGGGATAGTACATCTGATGTCAGAAAGGGGTTAAAGCAAAATGGACTTTCAACTCACTAAGCGATCAGATAAGAGCTGCTTATTGAGGCATCTGACAGGGCCAAATAGCAGTGCAAAGATCAATGATCTGGGGACTTTTGACAGACCATGAACTGTCTTGAAAATCATTCACATGACACACATAACAGGAAAACTTATGGGGTGATAAAGTTAACTTCTTTTCTCTGTCTATGAGACCATTACAGTTGACAGCAGCATCTTAGGAATAGTCAATGTAGTTGACTATCAGCTGTAACATACAGCTGACAATTGCTGTGTATGGTGTTCCAAGAAGTGAAGGTGTGGGGACAGCAGTACATGAACATACCTCAAAAGCTCATTTGTCTAGTATGAATGGAAGTAGTGTATTTGTAGTTCCAATAAATTCATGGTACAATTTTTAAGTGAATGTTTGATGGTTCGCCTAATACTCTAGACTGAATATATTGTTCTTAATCATCTTGATAGGCATTATAACGTTGTAATTAATTATAAGAAATTCAAAAAATCCGGCACTCAAATAATATGCAATAAAGATTTATTCAGGTAAAGCAATCGCAGGGTTCATGTAACGTTTCGGTCTTACAACTAGATCTTCATCAGACTAGTATTGAAAACAGAAGAACTAGTGTATCAATAAATAAATAAATGCTTTACGCATGATAAATTCATGTTGCAAAAAAAGTTCCATCACAACGTGACATAAAGTTGCAATACATAATGAACAATTGTTATACATGATTGATTATTCTGAAAATCATATAAGAAGCAGTTTAGACACTGCTGTTGTAATTAATTATACTATATTAGCTGTTGACACACATTTAGGAACAGACAAATGTTATTCACTCAATTATACAGTGTAGTTAATTCTATAGCATTTTACAGAAAACATCATCCTGTCTGCAATGGGGCTCAAAACTAAATTTCCTATCAGTATCTAAATATAAGGCCGGGATCACACACAGCGTAATACGGCCGACTCTCGCAGGTTAAAACCAAGCTCTGGCACCAGGACTCCGGAGCCGAGTGTGCAGCCGCACAGCAATACATGGAGCTGCACGCTGCGCTCCGGAGTCCTGGTGCCAGAGCTTGGTTTTAACCTGCGAGACTCGGCCGTATCTCGCTGTAGTGTGACTCCGGCCTTACCAGGAGGAAACCCACGCAATCACGGGGAGAACATACAAACTCCTTGCAGATGTAGTCATTGAGGGATTTGAACGGGGAAGCCCTATGCTGCAAAGCAACAGTGCTAACCACTGAGCCACCATGCTGCTTTTCAAATCAAGCAAAGAAAAATGTGCTATATTTTTTTCTTTATATCTTGTGAATTACCATTTGTGCATTATCAAGTTGATTTTTACCTCTTTAATACAACAGGAATACCAAGTTAAAATAAAGTATTTTTTTTAACATTTTATACAGGTTATTTCAGTAAATTTTCACATTTCTAAGCTCTTGCTAAGTAATAATGTATACAACTCTGGTGATAATCTTTTAGCACATAACGCTGTAGAAAATGGAATGGATGCTAAACTGTATTTAATCTATGGTTATGAAATGAACAATAATGACTAATAGATTTGTAACACACTTTCATATTGATAGTTCCATAAGAATAACAATGCTTGAGGAAGCACAAAAGAGCTTACCTAATGGTGATAACAGACTGACTTGTGCCTTGGGATGTTGGCCATCTGTTATACATACTTCATATGTCACAGATTGGCCTGCAGACATTTAAAGTAGTATGTTATAAATACTCTTTGGATAGTGATATTGTGGAAGAACAGCTGGTGATAGGTAAATACCTCCTGTTCATTGCATTCTGCTTTAAGAAAGAAAGAACCGAATTATAAATCTTTTGTACTGTGCTGTATGGAGGATGAGATTTAACTGTTGGTAAATTAAGATAGCTTTGGAGACAAAATATTTTTGTTTGCTGAATGTTTGACAGCGTATAAAGCATTTAAAAATGTATGTAATTTTTATATAGAGGTGGTTACGGTTCAAACAAAGTTCAAGCAGTTTTGCTTATGATGGATCATCACAGTTTTTACTTTTACTGCAGATACTGAGGCCGCTTGCTTTGAGGACACATATTGTACTGCAAAGCTGTGCTCTTTATTACTGTGCAGAATAGATTTTCAGATTATGTAAATGAAGTTGTTTGCCACCAGATTTTTCAAAAAAATATAAACTAAGCAAACATAAGACAAACAAAATAAACTCTAACTTACTTTTTTTGTTAATTTTTCTTGGTTCTCATAACATTACTTCCTTTCAAACCCAGGTTATCTTTTTTTGCTAAAGTAAATTGATTTTGTCTTGAATAAGTGAAAATGCACTAGTATTGGGTAACTGGGATTAAAAGAAGGTAGAAATAACATAAGTAGATTACAAATGTTATTTGCATTCATTTTTACCTTTTCCATTTAGTTTAAACTAATTTATGTATTCTGAAAACCCTATTGAATTGTCATTGTTTCAGCAAATCTGGTCTCATATGAGGTTATTGCAGTTACTAACAAAAATTGTCAATTACTTTATTTAACCCCTTTCCAACCTTAGATGTACAGGTATGTCTAAGGTTGCCTCCCTCTGTTTGATGCAGGCTCTGGCGCTGAACCTGCAACTTTTCTAGCATGTGTCAGCTGATTTCATTAGCAGACATGTGCACCTAAAAGACGTTGGTGGAATCGCGATCCACCCGCGGCTGTTGACAGCTCAATATCTGACAGCAGCATTTAACATGCTTGTGCCGATAGCACGTCACTAATCCAGCACATCAGCGCGCATGTCACTTGACCATGGGTTGCCGATGGGTTGGCATGAAAATCTGGGGTCTTCAGGAGACCCGTGTGGTTTTCATTGCCTGATAGCTGTAAGCGCCATCCAGCGGTTGGCGCTCATAGCAAGTGAGCATTTCTGCTATACAGAGCAGAGCTGAAGCCTTGCTATGTGTATCACAGGAAATCAGATGATTGCAGCTTCTAGTCTCCCATGGAGACTATTGAAGCAAGTGTAAAGTAAAAAAAAGTTTTTCAAAATATTAAAAAATAAAAAAAATAAAAGTTTATTCACCACCCATTCACTCCACTCAAAATAAAACAATAAAAAAAATATTTGTTATTGCCGCATTCAGAAACACCCAATCTATCAATATATGAAAATAATTAATCTGATCGGTAAACGACGTAACGATAAAAAATCAAAATGCCAGAATTAAGTTTTTTGGTTGCCGCAAAATTGCATTAAAATGCAATAACAGTCGATTAAAAGATTGCACCAACACCAAAATGGTATCAATAAAAATGTCAGCTTGGCTCGCAAAAAATAAGCTTTCACCCAGTCCCAGACTACGAAAAAAGGAGATGCTACGGGTATTGGAAAATGGCAACTTTTTTTTTTTTTAAATCATTTGGATTTTTTTTACCACTTAAAAAAAATAACTTACCGTATATATGTTTGGTATCTATGAATTAGTAATGACATGTAGAATCATAATGGCAGGTCAGTTTTAGTATTTAGTGAGCAAGGTAAAAAAAATCTGAAAAACCATTGTGGAATTGCACTTTTTTTTGCAATTTCACCGGATTTTTATTTTTTTCCCCATTCTCCAGTACACTATATGGCAAAACCAAAGGTATTGTTCAAAATTACAACTCGCCCCACAAAAAAATAAGCAAAAAAAATTTCTGGCTATGGGTAGAAGGGGAGCAAAAAATGGAAAAACCCAAGGTGGTGAATAGGTTAAAGTAAAGTTTAAACCCCCCCACCCCCCAAATATATCTAAATTGCAATCCACTGAGTATCTTCTTTTTGTTTAACTTGATATCTATGGGACGTGGTCAAGGTAAATTCAGCCATAGTAGCAGAGATGCTGAAACAGATTATAGGAGTTGGGGCATGTGCTTGTATGTTTCTGTGTGCTGCCTTTTTCATTGCTAAAATCAGCTGTTTTCTGGCTCTTACCTCATTATTGTAAATTTAGCTATTCTTTGACCCTTCTCCCAAATTGAATGCTAATATCTGCAGTTACCTAAATCTTTAATCCAGCCTTTTCTGTTCTAAAATCAGTTTCTCTTCATGTTACAGAAAGAGAAGAAATTCGAAGTGCACCTGAAGAAACAGAGGAATGGAGACATGTGACCCAGAGAAGCAGGAGGATCAGGAGGCAGTCAGCACCCATACTTCTCAGGAACCAGTACCAGGCTCTCACGCAGGAAAACGATGAAGAAATACATCAGGATAAGACTTTGCCCACAAACAGTAACCTTGTACTCCTTCAGAGTCCTCCTGGATGGAGAAAGAAAAGTGTTGTGAAGAAGAAACAGAGAGTGGTGGTCATGGGGGATTCCCTATTGAGAGGAACAGAGGCCGCTATCTGCAGACCAGATATAACTTCAAGAGAAATGTGCTGTCTTCCAGGTGCAAAAATTAAAGATGTGTCTGACAGGATATCAGGACTCTTCAGACCTACAGATGACTACCCATTCCTGCTACTACATGTGGGGACAAATGACACCGCAAGAAATGACCTGAAAACCATCTGCAGAGACTTTGAAGACTTAGGCAAGAAAGTGAAAGAACTGGGAGCGCAGGTGGTCTTCCCTTCCATCCTCCCAGTGGATGGCCATGGAACAAGGAGGTGGAATAAGATTCTGCAGGTGAACAACTGGCTACGTCGATGGTGCCATCAGCAACGATTTGGATTTATGGATCACGGAGTGGATTACCTTTACGATGGATTACTTGCTAGAGATGGGGTGCATCTTACGAAGACTGGAAAACATGTATTTGGAAGTCGCCTTGCTAAACTTGTAAGGAGAGCTTTAAACTAGAACAACATGGGAAGGGAAGCAAAAGACCAGAAAAAGCCATACACCTGACAAATGCTATTGAGAACTCTGCTATTAGAAGTGGAAAGGAAGAACAAAGACAAAAGAATCAAATTAATAAAAATATTGGAGAAAGAGAAACAAATCACAAACTAAAATGTTTCTATACTAATGCACAAAGCATGGGCAACAAACAAGGAGAA
The DNA here is from genome assembly GCF_039654945.1 of Dendrobates tinctorius. Lineage (NCBI taxonomy): Eukaryota > Metazoa > Chordata > Amphibia > Anura > Dendrobatidae > Dendrobates > Dendrobates tinctorius. The sequence continues at coordinate 71,978,937 of NW_027361684.1, read as the reverse complement.
TTGGAATTACTAACACAAGAAAAGAAATATGATGTCATTGGAATCACTGAACCTTGGTGGGACAATACACATGATTGGAATACAAGACTAGAAGGATACAACTTATTTGCAAGAAACAAACTTGATAAACGAGGAGGAGGTGTCGCATTGTATGTTAGAAATGCGTATATCTGCACAGAGATTGAAGCTTCAGAGACCGGGAGTTCTGTGGAAACTGTTTGGGTAAGAATACAAGGACAGAACAATGGAAAGGACACCATTGTAGGCATTTACTACAGGCCGCCTGTGCAAGCTGAAGATATGGATGAACTCTTTATGCATCAAATGGCCAAGTTCTCCAAAAAATATGACATAGTTGTCATGGGAGATTTCAACTATCCAGACATTTGTTGGGAATCTCTCTCAGGCAAAACTAACAGGTCAAGGAAATTCTTATCCTCTCTTGCTGACAACTTTATCTTCCAAAAGGTAGGGGAGAAAACAAGGGGAACTGCTACCTTGGATCTAATCCTTATAAACAGGGAGGAAATGGTTGAGGAGGTAAAAGTGGCTGGGACCCTAGGGGGTAGCGACCATGCTATTTTAGAATTTTGGTTAACTAGAGGAGGAAGACCTGTGAAGACTCAGACGTCAAGGTTAGATTTCAGAAAGGCAGATTTTAAGGGATTCAGAAAGAGAATTGGAGGGATCCAATGGCTGGATATCCTTAAAGACAAAAATATCCAGGAAGGATAGGAAATCTTGAAAAATGAAATTCTCAAAGCACAAATGTTAACAATTCCGAAAAGAGGGAAGAATAGGAAGCATTTAAGGAAACCTGGATGGATGAACACAGAACTTAAGCACATGCTAAAAGGAAGAAAAAAATGTTTATAAAATGGAAAGAGGGAGGCATATCTAAAGAAGAATATAATGCTGTCTGCAGAACCTGCAGGGCACAAATCAGATTACCTAAAGCTGACAATGAATTGAGGCTTGCAAGAGATGTCAAAAGCAATAATAAAGGATTTTGGGGATATGTCAAAAGTAAAAGAAAAGTCAAAGATGCTATAGGATTTTTACAGGATGATAATGATGAAATGGTAAGACAGGATGTTGAGAAGGCCGAACTTTTAAATTCCTATTTTGCATCTGTTTTCTCTCAGAAAGGAAATGTAACATCAACTGTTCTTCACTGTCCTATTAAGGGAATAGAAGAATCCAGGATATCTATAAACAGAAACATAGTGAGGAAACACTTAGCTAACCTAAATGAATTCAAGTCTCCAGGTCCAGATGAATTACACCCCAGAGTACTGAAGGAGATAGCAGAAGAAATTTTTGAACCCCTCTCCATAATCTTTGAAAATTCTTGGAGAACAGGAGAAGTGCCAGAAGACTGGAGAAGAGCAAATGTTGTTTCTATCTTCAAAAAGGGGAAGAAGATGGACCCAGGCAACTATAGGCCGGTGAGTCTGACTTCTATACCAGGAAAGATCTTTGAACAAATTATTAAACAACATGTATGTCAGTACCTGGATAAGAATGAAGTGATTAAACAGAGTCAGCATGGGTTTGTAACTAATAAGACATGTCAGACTAACTTAATTTCCTTCTATGACGGAATCACTGATTGGGTGGATCAAGGAAATGCTGTAGATATAGTATATCTTGACTTCAGCAAAGCATTTGACAAAGTATCTCATACAATCTTATTGAAAAAATGACTAAGTATGGAATGGACAAGGCAACTGTTAGGTGGATTCATAACTGGCTTAGTGATCGGACCCAAAGAGTGGTCGTAAATGTCTGCACATCCAGTTGGAAAAATGTCTCAAGTGGGGTACCACAGGGCTCTGTCCTGGGCCCTGTATTGTTCAACATCTTTATCAACGATTTAGATGAAGGAATTGAGGGTAAACTGATTAAATTTGCTGATGACACAAAGCTAGGAGGGATAGCTAATACTAGAGAAGAGAAAGAGAGGATTCAAAAAGATATAAATAAACTGGAGAAATGGGCAGCAACTAACAGAATGGTTTTTAACAGGGAAAAATGCAAAGTACTACATCTGGGCAATAAAAATTAAAAAAGCATATACAGAATGGGAGGAATAGGGCTAAGCAACAGCACATGTGAAAAAGACTTGGGTATACTAGTAGATCACAGACTGAATATGAGTCAACAGTGTGATGCAGCAGCAAAAAAGGCAAATGCAATTCTAGGATGTATTAACAGAAGCATACAGTCTAGATCACGTGAAGTCATTATTTCCCTCTATTCCTCTTTGGTCAGACCTCATCTGGAATATTGTGTCCAATTTTGGGCGCCACATTTTAAAAAAGACATCAGCAAACTGGAGCAAGTTCAGAAAAGAGCGACCAGAATGGTGACCGGTCTGCAAACCCTGTCTTATGAGGAAAAGTTGCAGGATTTGGGAATGTTTAGTTTGCAAAAGAGAAGACTGAGAGGAGACTTAATAGCCGTCTACAAATATCTCAAGGGCTGTCACATTGTAGAAAGATCAGCTTTATTCTCATTTGCACAAGGAAAGACTAGAAGCAATGGGATGAAACTGAATGGGAGGAGACACAGATTAGATATTAGAAAAAACTTTTTGACAGTTAGAGTGATCAATGAATGGAACAGGCTTCCACGAGAAGTGGTGAGTTCTCCTTCAATGGAAGTCTTCAAACAGAGGCTGGACAGACATCTGACTGGGATGATTTAGCGAATCCTGCTTTGAGCAGGGGGTTGGACCAGATGGCCCAGGAGGTCCCTTCCAACTCTACGATTCTATGATTCTATGATTCTCATCTTTTGTTCTTAATTCAATTGCAAAAATCAACTTCAATCTGAATATAAATCTAGATTTATATAAAAATACTAGACCAAAAATTATGCTATTCTATTTTCCACATACAGTAGAATTAAATTGTTTACATTATCTGCAGAATATAAGTGGAATGGTATGGTGTTAATGTGACTGAAATGCAGTACAGCAATCATTGAGGTTACTGCGGTTATAGCCTTCTCAGGCTATAATCGCTGTGATAATGCATACAACAATGATGAAGAGGTGGGGTTTCAGAATGAATTGGCTTCTCATTGGTCAATGTGTGATGGGAAATCAAGACAAACAAGTTCCTGTGTGCACAGTACCGGCAGACTGTTCACATTATAGAATACAGTGCAGAATAGAGAGACAGACTAGAGATATTATGAAAAAATCTGGATAATATAATGGGGACTTAATCTGGTAGGATATGCAAAACATCATGTATGGTACAAGTAAGTACAAAGCATGCTGCAAATTAAATTGAGAATCCAGCTTAATAACATTTACACGTCAAAACTGTGTGAGTTATACTAGATATTTTTCCATATTTAGAGATTATGCACAATAAAGTACAGCGTTGTAAAGCAGTAAATACTTAAAATGAATTATTGCCTCTATCTTGAAAAGTGTTCTGCACATACAAGCAAATAACTCAAATTAGAATGGTAAGTAATATAGGAAGTAGAGATGAATGAATGATTTGAAATATGAATTTGCGAGGTTCATCAAATTTGTCCTAAAAGTTTGATTTGCAGCATTTTTTTGCTATGGATTACAGATTGTGTCATTGGTAGTGTTGAGCGATACCACCCGATACTGAAAAATATCGTATCGGAATGGATCAGCCGACCTAAAAAAAGTATCGGGTATCGCCAATTCCGATCCCGGAAGTCCCATTCAAGTCAATGGAACAGAAATATCGGAATTAAAAAAAACCCTTTCTTTCCCTGTTGGTTAATTCTACATGGAGAAAAACAACTAATAATAATGTAGAATGTATTGTGGGAGGCGTAGGAGACATTAAAGCCATAGAGGTTTAGCCCAATCAAATGGAATCGCAGTATTTTTTTTTTTTTCAAGACGTTCGTAGTTACAAAGATATTGACTATGTTAAAGTCTTTAATTTTTTGTCAGATATGTATGTTTCACTACTTCCATGCTCTTCACCTTCTTTTTTACTTCTCCCACACTTTCTCCTTCATCATCTTCAGCAGCAGCAGTATCTTCTTCTTCTTCTTTTTTTTTTATTCTTCTTCTTTTATTCTTCTTCTTTTATTCTTCTACATATTCTACTTCTTCATCTTCTTCCTATTCTTCTTCATCATATTCTTATTTGTGTCAGGCATTCCTGAAGTTGTTATCTATAAAAGTTTGAAGATTACACCTTCCGTTCAGCCTGTCACAAACGATTTACAAAAAGGATTTGTCCGCGTTCAGTTTGGCCTGCAGCAGCAGGCCTTTTCCAGGGGCACCACAAGGAGGAACGGACTCACCCCCATACACTGCTTAGTCTTCTTCTGCTTATAAATTAGATAATATCATTTGCTCTGATTTTTAGTCTTATGCTTCATGTTCTTCGGCTTTTGGTTTTTATGCTTCTTGGTCTTCTGTCTCTTGTTGTTCTGCATCTTGGTGGTTGTCTTCCTGTTCTTTGTCCTCTTGGTCATCTTCTTCAGGGTCATCTTTTAGGTATTCTTCTGTGTGGTCTTCAGGGTCTTCGTCTTCAGGGTCATTGTCAAAGAGATCCAGAGTGAGAATCAAAAACCATTTCCACAAGCTTGAACTTGGAAAAGTAGCAGAAGGTACAAGAAGGCTGAGGAACTGCCGAGAACCAGCTGACGGTACTGGAACCCGGAGGGGCAAGCAGAATGAACAAGAGACAATGGCACAACCGTGGACCAGCTGACGTTGCTGGAACACGGTTACTAAGCAGGAGGTACCTGTGCTCCAAAGCACTACCAAGGACCAGCAGACGTTGCTGGAACTCGGATACCAAGAAGGAGGCACCTAGGCCAAAGGCACTGCCGAGAACCAGCTGACGGTGCTGGAACCCGGATGGGTAGCAGAAGCTGCAAGAGCAAATGACACTAGCGAGGACCAGCTGACGGTGCTGGAACCCGGTGGGGCAGCAGAAGGAACAAGAGCCAATGGGAGAACCGTGGACCAGCTGACGGTGCTGTAACACGGTTTCTAAGCAGGAGGTACCTGTGCTACAAAGCACTACCAAGGACCAGCAGACGTTGCTGGAACTCAGATACCAAGAAGGAGGCACCTAGGTCAAAGGCTCTGCCGAGAACCAGCTGACGGTGCTGGAACCCGGATGGGTAGCAGAAGGTACCCATGAAAAACAAAGTTGCAAGGCCGCAAGCCGGCCGCAGTTACCGAAACCCACAGTCCTACAGGGAGTGCTTGTCTTATTGGCACTATGGAACCAGCCTTTGTTACCAGAAACCGCAGCCCACATAGGAAGCACTGAAACTGCAGGCACCATAGACTCGGCTAACCCGACCGCAACACGACAGGACAACGTATCAGTGGCAAAGTGACATCGACACTACCCGGAAACAGCAGGCGTGCTGGAACCAGGCTGGGCAGGAGGGAGTCCCGTGCCAAAGACACTGCCGAGAACCAGCTGACGGTACTGGAACCCGGAGGGGCAGCAAAAGGAACAAGAGCCAATGGCACAACCGTGGACCAGCTGACGGTGCTGGAACACGGTTTCTAAGCAGGAGGTACCTGTGCTAAAAAGCACTACCAAGGACAAGCAGACGTTGCTGGAACTCGGATACCATGAAGGAGGCACCTAGGCCAAAGGCTCTGCCGAGAAACAGCTGGCATTGCTGGAACCCGGCTGGGCAGGAGGGAGTACCTGTGGCAAACACACTTCTGAGCAGCAACATGCGATGTTGAAGCCCAGGGGTCAATCAGGCAGCAGGCTGGGGCCAACTTGGAGCAAGTTTTATATTGGTTGTACACAACTACTGATTGTAACCGTGATCCACTTTGGCCTCTGGCTCTACTGTCTCCAGTATTTCCCCTGGCCTCCAACCACGGCAGTTGCTGCTCTGCAGAGTTGTCTGCATAATCCACACTTGTTCCTGAGTTACTGGGGCTCAGTCACATCAGTTGATCCCCTGATGTGTGTCCGGCAAAGGTGTCCTGCTCTGTCCACATTCCCACAACTATTAATGGGAATGGGGACAGAGCAGGAGACATTGCCGGACACACCACAGGGGATCAACTGACGTGACTGAGCCCCAGTAACACAGGAACAAGTGTGGATTGTGCAGACGGCACATCAGAGCAGCGACTGGCGGGGTTGGAGGCCAGGAGAAATACTAGAGACAGTGCAGCCAGAGGCCTAAGTGGACCACGGTTAAAAGTCAGTAGTAGTGTGATGTTGGAGGCAACAGGAGACTTTGCCATCCGCACAGCAGGGGAACAGCTGGCGTTACTGAACCCCACAGACACAGGAGCGAGTGTTTCTATCTGTGCGGACGGCACTTCCAAGCTACAACTGGCTGTGTTGAAGCCCAGGATCAATGCTCCAAGCAGGCTGAAGCCTACTTGGAGCAAGTGGTAAATAACATGTAGTGTGATGGAGGCAGCAGGAGACTTTGCCATCCGCACAGCAGGGGAACAGCTGGCGTTACTGAACCCCACAGACACAGGAGCGAGTGTTTCCATCTGTGCGGACGGCACTTCCAAGCTACAACTGGCTGTGTTGAAGCCCAGGATCAATGCTCCGAGCAGGCTGAGGCCTACTTGGAGCAAGTGGAAAATAACATGTAGTGTGATGTTGGAGGCAGCAGGAGACTTTGCCATCCACACAGCAGGGGAACAGCTGGCGTTACTGAACCCCACAGACACAGGAGCGAGTGTTTCTATCTGTGCGGACGGCACTTCCAAGCTACAACTGGCTGTGTTGAAGCCCAGGATCAGTGCTCCGAGCAGGCTGAGGCCTACTTGGAGCAAGTGGTAAATAACATGTAGTGTGATGTTGGAGGCAGCAGGAGACTTTGCCATCCACACAGCAGGGGAACAGCTGGCGTTACTGAACCCCACAGACACAGGAGCGAGTGTTTCCATCTGTGCGGACGGCACTTCCAAGCTACAACTGGCTGTGTTGAAGCCCAGGATCAATGCACCGAGCAGGCTGAGGCCTACTTGGAGCAAGTGGTAAATAACATGTAGTGTGATGTTGGAGGCAGCAGGAGACTTTGCCATCCGCACAGCAGGGGAACAGCTGGCATTACTGAACCCCACTAACACAGGAGCTAGTGTGTGTTTCTCTGTTAAGACGGCACTTCTGAACACCAACTGGCATTGTTGGAGCCCAGGATGAGGCATGGAGTTGGCTGAGGCCAACTTGCAGCACGTTTTATAGAAGTTGTAGACTACTACTGATTGTAACCGTGCTCAACTTAGGCCTCTGGCTCCACTGTCTCTAGTATTTCCCCTGGCCTCCAACCCCGTCAGTGACAGCTCTGAAGTGGCGTCAGCACAATCCACACTTGTTCCTGTGTTACTTGGGCTCAGTCCCGTCAGTTGATCCCCTGATGTGTGTCCGGCAAGGTCTCCTGCTCTGTCCTCATTCACACTACTAGGAATGGGAATGTGGACAGAGCAGGAGACCTTTATGGACACACATCAGGGGATCAACTGATGTGACTGAGGCCAAGTAACACAGGAACAAGTGTGGATTGTGCTGACGCCACTTCAGAGCTGTCACTGGCGGGGTTGGAGGCCAGGATAAATACTAGAGACAGTGGAGCCAGAGACCTAAGTGGAGCAGGGTTAAAAATCAGTTGTAGTTTGAATGTGGATGGAGCAGGAGACTTTGCCGTTCACACAGCAGGGGAGCAGCTGGCATTACTGAACCCCACTAACACAGGAGCGAGTGTTTATATCTGTGCGGACGGCACTTCCAGGCTACAACAGGCTGTGTTGTAGCCCAGGATCAATGCTCCGAGCAGGCTGAGGCCTAGTTGGAGCGAGGAGAAAAAGCGCTGCAGTGTGAGTTTGGAGGCAGCTGGAGACTTTGCCGTCCACACAGCAGGGGAACAGCTGGCGTTACTGAACCCCATTAACACAGGAGCGAGTGTTTATATCTGTGCGGACGGCACTTCCAGGCTACAACAGGCTGTGTTGTAGCCCAGGATCAATGCTCCGAGCAGGCTGAGGCCTACTTGGAGCGAGGAGAAAAAGCGTTGTACTGTGAGTTTGGAGGCAGCTGGAGACTTTGCCGTCCACACAGCAGGGGAACAGCTGGCGTTACTGAACCCCACTAACACACGAGTGAGTGGTTATATCTGTGCGGATGGCACTTCCAGGCTACAACTGGCTGTGTTGTAGCCCAGGATGAAGCATGCAGCAGGCGGAGGACAACTTGCAGCTGGTTTTATAGAGGTTGTAGACTACTACTGATTGTCACCGTGCTCCACTATGGCCTCTGGCTCCACTGTCTCTAGTATTTCCCCTGGCCAACAACCCCGCCAGTTACAGCTGTGAAGTGGTGTCTGCACAATCCACACTTGTTCCTGTGTAACTGTGGCTCAGTCCCGTCTGTTGATCCCCTGATGTGTGTCTGGCAAGCTCTCCTGCTCAGTCCTCATTCACACTACTAGTAATGTGAATGTGGACAGAGCAGGAGACCTTTCCGGACACACATCAGGGGATCAACTGATGGGAATGAGCCACAGTAACTCAGGAACAAGTGTGGATTGTGCAGACGCCACTTCACAGCTGTAACTGGCGTGGTTGTTGGCCAGGGGAAATACTAGAGACAGTGGAGCCAGAGGCCTAAGTTGACCAAAGTTACAAATCTGTAGTAGTTTGCATGTGGATGGAGCAGGAGACATTGCTGTCTACACAGCAGGGGAACAGCTGGCATTACTGAACCCCACTGACACAGGAGCTAGTGTGTTTTTCTCTGTGAAGACGGCACTTCTGAACACCAACTGGCATTGTTGGAGCCCAGGATGAGGCATGGAGCAGGCTGAGGCCTGCTGTTTTTTGAATGTGGAGGCAGCAGGAGACATTGCCATCCACACAGCAGGGGAACAGCTGATGTTACTGAACCCCACTACCACAGGAGCTAGTGTGTTTTTCTCTGTGAAGACAGCACTTCTGAACACCAACTGGTGTTGTTGGAGCCCAGGATCAAGCATGGAGCAGGCTGAGGCCTGCTGTTTTTTGAATGTGGATGCAGCAGGAGACATTGACGTGCACACAGCAGGGGAACAGCTGACGTTACTGAACCCCACTACCACAGGAGCTAGTGTGTTTTTCTCTGTGAAGACAGCACTTCTGAACACCAACTGGCGTTGTTGGAGCCCAGGATGAGGCATGGAGCAGGCTGAGGCCTGATGGTGTTGGCATGTGGAGGCAGCAGGAGACTTTGCCGTCTACACAGCAGGGGAACAGCTGGCATTAATGAACCCCACTGACACAGGAGCTAGTGTGTTTTTCTCTGCGGAGACAGCACTTCTGAACACCAACTGGCGTTGTTGGAGCCCAGGATCAAGCATGGAGCAGGCTGAGGCCTGCTGTTTTTTGAATGTGGAGGCAGCAGGAGACTTTGCCGTCTACACAGCAGGGGAACAGCTGGCATTACTGAACCCCATTGACACAGGAGCTAGTGTGTTTTTCTCTGTGAAGGCGGCACTTCTGAACACCAACTGGCGTTGTTGGAGCCCAGGATGAGGCATGGAGCAGGCTGTGGCCTGATGGTGTTGGCATGTGGAGGCAGCAGGAGACTTTGCTGTCTACACAGCAGGGGAACAGCTGGCATTACTGAACCCCACTAAGACAGTAGCTAGTGTGTGTTTCTCTGCGAAGACGGCACTTCTGAACACCAACTGACGTTGTTGGAGCCCAGGATGAGGCATGGAGCTGGCTGAGGCCAACTTGCAGCACGTTTCATAGAGGTAGTAGACTACAACTGATTGCATCCGTGCTCCACTATGGCCTCCGGTTCCACTGTCTCTAGTATTTCCCCTGGTCTCCAACCCCGCCAGTGACAGCTCTGAAGTGGCGTCAGCACAATCCACACTTGTTCCTGTGTTACTTGGGCTCAGTCCCGTCAGTTGATCCCCTGATGTGTGTCCAGCAAGGTCTCCTGCTCTGTCCTCATTCACACTACTAGGAATGGGAATGTGGACAGAGCAGGAGACCTTTACGGACACACATCAGGGGATCAACTGATGTGACTGAGGCCAAGTAACACAGGAACAAGTGTGGATTGTGCTGACGCCACTTCAGAGCTGTCACTGGCGGGGTTGGAGGCCAGGGTAAATACTAGAGACAGTGGAGCCAGAGACCTAAGTGGAGCAGGGTTAAAAATCAGTTGTAGTTTGAATGTGGATGGAGCAGGAGACTTTGCCGTCCACACAGCAGGGGAGGCTGTGGCCTATTTGGAGCGAGGAGAAAAAGTGTTGTAGTGTGAGTTTGGAGGCAGCTGGAGACTTTGCCGTCCACACAGCAGGGGAACAGCTGGCGTTACTGAACCCCACAGACACAGGAGCGAGTGTTTCCATCTGTGCGGACGGCACTTCCAAGCTACAACTGGCTGTGTTGAAGCCCAGGATCAATGCACCGAGCAGGCTGAGGCCTACTTGGAGCAAGTGGTAAATAACATGTAGTGTGATGTTGGAGGCAGCAGGAGACTTTGCCATCCGCACAGCAGGGGAACAGCTGGCATTACTGAACCCCACTAACACAGGAGCTAGTGTGTGTTTCTCTGTTAAGACGGCACTTCTGAACACCAACTGGCATTGTTGGAGCCCAGGATGAGGCATGGAGTTGGCTGAGGCCAACTTGCAGCACGTTTTATAGAAGTTGTAGACTACTACTGATTGTAACCGTGCTCAACTTAGGCCTCTGGCTCCACTGTCTCTAGTATTTCCCCTGGCCTCCAACCCCGTCAGTGACAGCTCTGAAGTGGCGTCAGCATAATCCACACTTGTTCCTGTGTTACTTGGGCTCAGTCCTGTCAGTTGATCCCCTGATGTGTGTCCGGCAAGGTCTCCTGCTCTGTCCTCATTCACACTACTAGGAATGGGAATGTGGACAGAGCAGGAGACCTTTATGGACACACATCAGGGGATCAACTGATGTGACTGAGGCCAAGTAACACAGGAACAAGTGTGGATTGTGCTGACGCCACTTCAGAGCTGTCACTGGCGGGGTTGGAGGCCAGGGTAAATACTAGAGACAGTGGAGCCAGAGACCTAAGTGGAGCAGGGTTAAAAATCAGTTGTAGTTTGAATGTGGATGGAGCAGGAGACTTTGCCGTTCACACAGCAGGGGAGCAGCTGGCATTACTGAACCCCACTAACACAGGAGCGAGTGTTTATATCTGTGCGGACGGCACTTCCAGGCTACAACAGGCTGTGTTGTAGCCCAGGATCAATGCTCCGAGCAGGCTGAGGCCTAGTTGGAGCGAGGAGAAAAAGCGTTGCAGTGTGAGTTTGGAGGCAGCTGGAGACTTTGCCGTCCACACAGCAGGGGAACAGCTGGCGTTACTGAACCCCATTAACACAGGAGCGAGTGTTTATATCTGTGCGGACGGCACTTCCAGGCTACAACAGGTTGTGTTGTAGCCCAGGGTCAATGCTCCGAGCAGGCTGAGGCCTACTTGGAGCGAGGAGAAAAAGCGTTGTACTGTGAGTTTGGAGGCAGCTGGAGACTTTGCCGTCCACACAGCAGGGGAACTGGCGTTACTGAACCCCACTAACACACAAGCGAGTGGTTATATCTGTGCGGATGGCACTTCCAGGCTACAACTGGCTGTGTTGTAGCCCAGGATGAAGCATGCAGCAGGCGGAGGACAACTTGCAGCTGGTTTTATAGAGGTTGTAGACTACTACTGATTGTCACCGTGCTCCACTATGGCCTCTGGCTCCACTGTCTCTAGTATTTCCCCTGGCCAACAACCCCGCCAGTTACAGCTGTGAAGTGGTGTCTGCACAATCCACACTTGTTCCTGTGTAACTGTGGCTCAGTCCCGTCTGTTGATCCCCTGATGTGTGTCTGGCAAGCTCTCCTGCTCAGTCCTCATTCACACTACTAGTAATGTGAATGTGGACAGAGCAGGAGACCTTTCCGGACACACATCAGGGGATCAACTGATGGGAATGAGCCACAGTAACTCAGGAACAAGTGTGGATTGTGCAGACGCCACTTCACAGCTGTAACTGGCGTGGTTGTTGGCCAGGGGAAATACTAGAGACAGTGGAGCCAGAGGCCTAAGTTGACCAAAGTTACAAATCTGTAGTAGTTTGCATGTGGATGGAGCAGGAGACATTACTGTCTACACAGCAGGGGAACAGCTGGCATTACTGAACCCCACTGACACAGGAGCTAGTGTGTTTTTCTCTGTGAAGACGGCACTTCTGAACACCAACTGGCATTGTTGGAGCCCAGGATGAGGCATGGAGCAGGCTGAGGCCTGCTGTTTTTTGAATGTGGAGGCAGCAGGAGACATTGCCATCCACACAGCAGGGGAACAGCTGATGTTACTGAACCCCACTACCACAGGAGCTAGTGTGTTTTTCTCTGTGAAGACAGCACTTCTGAACACCAACTGGCGTTGTTGGAGCCCAGGATCAAGCATGGAGCAGGCTGAGGCCTGCTGTTTTTTGAATGTGGATGCAGCAGGAGACATTGACGTGCACACAGCAGGGGAACAGCTGACGTTACTGAACCCCACTACCACAGGAGCTAGTGTGTTTTTCTCTGTGAAGACAGCACTTCTGAACACCAACTGGCGTTGTTGGAGCCCAGGATGAGGCATGGAGCAGGCTGAGGCCTGATGGTGTTGGCATGTGGAGGCAGCAGGAGACTTTGCCGTCTACACAGCAGGGGAACAGCTGGCATTAATGAACCCCACTGACACAGGAGCTAGTGTGTTTTTCTCTGCGGAGACAGCACTTCTGAACACCAACTGGCGTTGTTGGAGCCCAGGATCAAGCATGGAGCAGGCTGAGGCCTGCTGTTTTTTGAATGTGGAGGCAGCAGGAGACTTTGCCGTCTACACAGCAGGGGAACAGCTGGCATTACTGAACCCCACTGACACAGGAGCTAGTGTGTTTTTCTCTGTGAAGACGGCACTTCTGAACACCAACTGGTGTTATTGGAACCCAGGATGAGGCATGGAGCAGGCTGAGGCCTGATGGTGTTGGCATGTGGAGGCAGCAGGAGACTTTGCTGTCTACACAGCAGGGGAACAGCTGGCATTACTGAACCCCACTAAGACAGTAGCTAGTGTGTGTTTCTCTGCGAAGACGGCACTTCTGAACACCAGCTGACGTTGTTGGAGCCCAGGATGAGGCATGGAGCTGGCTGAGGCCAACTTGCAGCACGTTTCATAGAGGTAGTAGACTACAACTGATTGCATCCGTGCTCCACTATGGCCTCCAGTTCCACTGTCTCTAGTATTTCCCCTGGTCTCCAACCCCGCCAGTGACAGCTCTGAAGTGGCATCAGCACAATCCACACTTGTTCCTGTGTTACTTGGGCTCAGTCCCGTCAGTTGATCCCCTGATGTGTGTCCAGCAAGGTCTCCTGCTCTGTCCTCATTCACACTACTAGGAATGGGAATGTGGACAGAGCAGGAGACCTTTACGGACACACATCAGGGGATCAACTGATGTGACTGAGGCCAAGTAACACAGGAACAAGTGTGGATTGTGCTGACGCCACTTCAGAGCTGTCACTGGCGGGGTTGGAGGCCAGGGTAAATACTAGAGACAGTGGAGCCAGAGACCTAAGTGGAGCAGGGTTAAAAATCAGTTGTAGTTTGAATGTGGATGGAGCAGGAGACTTTGTCGTCCACACAGCAGGGGAGGCTGAGGCCTATTTGGAGCGAGGAGAAAAAGTGTTGTAGTGTGAGTTTGGTGGCAGCTGGAGACTTTGCCGTCCACACAGCAGGGGAACAGCTGGCGTTACTGAACCCCACTAACACACGAGCGAGTGGTTATATCTGTGCGGACGGCACTTCCAGGCTATAACTGGCTGTGGTGTAGCCCAGGATGAAGCATGCAGCAGGCGGAGGACAACTTGCAGCTGGTTTTATAGAGGTTGTAGACTACTACTGATTGTCACCGTGCTCCACTATGGCCTCTGGCTCCACTGTCTCTATTATTTCCCCTGGCCAACAACCCCGCCAGTTACAGCTGTGAAGTGGTGTCTGCACAATCCACACTTGTTCCTGTGTAACTGTGGCTCAGTCCCGTCTGTTGATCCCCTGATGTGTGTCTGGCAAGCTCTCCTGCTCAGTCCTCATTCAAACTACTAGTAATGTGAATGTGGACAGAGCAGGAGACCTTTCCGGACACACATCAGGGGATCAACTGATGGGAATGAGCCACAGTAACTCAGGAACAAGTGTGGATTGTGCAGACGCCACTTCACAGCTGTAACTGGCGTGGTTGTTGGCCAGGGGAAATACTAGAGACAGTGGAGCCAGAGGCCTAAGTTGACCATAGTTACAAATCTGTAGTAGTTTGCATGTGGATGGAGCAGGAGACATTGCCGTCTACACAGCAGGCGAACAGCTGGCATTACTGAACCCCACTGACACAGGAGCTAGTGTGTTTTTCTCTGTGAAGATGGCACTTCTGAACACGAAATGGCATTGTTGGAGCCCAGGATGAGGCATGGAGCAGGCTGAGGCCTGCTGTTTTTTGAAAGTGGAGGCAGCAGGAGACATTGCCGTCCACACAGCAGGGGAACAGCTGATGTTACTGAACCCCACTACCACAGGAGCTAGTGTGTTTTTCTCTGTGAAGACAGCACTTCTGAACACGAAATGGCATTGTTGGAGCCCAGGATCAAGCATGGAGCAGGCTGAGGCCTGCTGTTTTTTGAATGTGGATGCAGCAGGAGACATTGACGTCCACACAGCAGGGGAACAGCTGACGTTACTGAACCCCACTAACACAGGAGCTAGTGTGTTTTTCTCTGTGAAGACAGCACTTCTGAACACCAACTGGCGTTGTTGGAGCCCAGGATGAGGCATGGAGCAGGCTGAGGCCTGATGGTGTTGGCATGTGGAGGCAGCAGGAGACTTTGCCGTCTACACAGCAGGGGAACAGCTGGCATTAATGAACCCCACTGACACAGGAGCTAGTGTGATTTTCTCTGTGAAGACAGCACTTCTGAACACCAACTGGCGTTATTGGAGCCCAGGATGAGGCATGGAGCAGGCTGAGGCCTGATGGTGTTGGCATGTGGAGGCAGCAGGAGACTTTGCCGTCTACACAGCAGGGGAACAGCTGGCATTACTGAACCCCACTGACACAGGAGCTAGTGTGTTTTTCTCTGTGAAGACAGCACTTCTGAACACCAACTGGCATTGTTGGAGCCCAGGATGAGGCATGGAGCAGGCTGAGGCCTGATGGTGTTGGCATGTGGAGGCAGCAGGAGACTTTGCCGTCTACACAGCAGGGAAAAGCTGGCATTACTGAACCCCACTGACACAGGAGCTAGTGTGTTTTTCTCTGTGAAGGCGGCACTTCTGAACACCAACTGGCGTTGTTGGAGCCCAGGATGAGGCATGGAGCATGCTGTGGCCTGATGGTGTTGGCATGTGGAGGCAGCAGGAGACTTTGCCGTCTACACAGCAGGGGAACAGCTGGCATTACTGAACCCCACTAAGACAGTAGCTAGTGTGTGTTTCTCTGCGAAGACGGCACTTCTGAACACCAACTGACGTTGTTGGAGCCCAGGACGAGGCATGAGCTGGCTGAGGCCAACTTGCAGCACGTTTCATAGAGGTAGTAGACTACAACTGATTGTAACCGTGCTCCACTATGGCCTCCGGTTCCACTGTCTCTAGTATTTCCCCTGGCCTCCAACCCCGCCAGTGACAGCTCTGAAGTGGCGTCAGCACAATCCACACTTGTTCCTGTGTTACTTGGGCTCAGTCCCGTCAGTTGATCCCCTGATGTGTGTCCGGCAAGGTCTCCTGCTCTGTCCTCATTCACACTACTTGTAATGGGAATGTGGACAGAGCAGGAGACCTTGCCAGACACACATCAGGGGATCAACTGACGTGACTGAGGCCAAGTAACACTGGAACAAGTGTGGATTATGCAGATGCCACTTAAGAGCTGTCACTGGCGGGGTTGGAGGCCAGGGGAAATACTAGAGACAGTGGAGCCAGAGGCCTAAGTGGAGCAGGGTTAAAAATCAGTAGTAGTTTGAATGTGGATGGAGCAGGAGACTTTGCCGTCCACACAGCAGGGGAGCAGCTGGCGTTACTGAACCCCACTAACACAGGAGCTAGTGTTTTTCTCTGTGCAGACGACACATCTGAGCGACAACTGGCTGTGTTGAAGCCCAGGGATTATAGTTCAGGTGGTAGAAACATGAACACAACTGGAGACCCGGATACAGTTGCCAACCAATTATTTAGTCGGGAATAGGACTGGCAAATTCTGGGGAGATTCAGTCCTTGTTCATTTTCAGAAAAGTAAGCCGGTCGACGTTATCGGAAGAAAGTCTCGTGCGACGGTCTGTTAGTACACCACCTGCGGTACTAAAGACGCGTTCCGATAATACACTGGCAGCAGGGCAAGCCAGCACCTCCAATGCATACTGGCTAAGCTCTGGCCATGTATCCAGCTTAGAGACCCAAAACTTGAAGGGGGAAGAGCCATCTGGGAGTACACTCACAGGGCAAGCATGTAGTCTGTCACCATCTGACGGAAACATTGCCTCCTGCTGACTGGAGCCGTCAGTGATGGTGTAGACAATTGTGGTGGACACACAAAACTTTGCCACATTTGGGCCATAGTGGTCTTGCCTTGTGCTGAGGCGCTGCCTCTGCTCCCTCTTTGTGCCGAGTTTCCTCCACTGGGTCAACGCACAGAGGTGCTTTGTAAAGCACTAGCACCACTGCTGTCGGGTGGAATGGAAAACATGATGGACTGCACCAGTGTGTCTTGGTACTCCCGCAGTTTACGCTCCCGGTTCAACGTTGGTATGAGGGTTTGCAAGTTGTCCTGGTAGCGAGGATCTAGGAGGGTGTACACCCAATAATCAGCTGTGTAGAGAATGTGGGCGATGCGGCGGTCGTTTCTCAGGCACTGCAGCATGAAGTCAACCATGTGCTGCAGACTCCCAACTGCCAAAGAACCGCTGTCCCCTGCTTGAGGATTGATCTCTGCCTGCTCTGCATCACCCCATCCTCGCTGTACATACTGACTAGAGCTTTGTGTACCTCCCTCCTGTGGAGAGATGTCTTCCTCCTCCATGGACTCCTCCTCATCCTCCTCACAAAGTGTCCCCTGCCTAGGCCTTTGTGAGGAAGCATGTAGCGCAGACTGTCCAGAAGCAGATGGCATTTGGGACTCCTCATCCTCCACCTCTTCCAAAACCTCATCCCTTAGTGCTTGCATTGTTTTTTGAAGCATGCAGATAAGGGGGACAGTCATGCTGACTAGTGCATCATCTGCACTCGCCATCCGCGTGGAATCATCGAAGGCACGCAAAACGAAGCAGATGTCCTTCATAGAGGCCCACTCAGTGGTGCTGAAGTGTGACCGGCGCACATTGCGACTTGTTTGCGCCTGATGCAGCTGGTACTCCATGACTGCTGCCTGCTGCTCACACAGCCGCTCCAACATATGTAACGTTGAATTCCACCTGGTGGGTAGGTCACATATGATGCGATGTTCCAGAAGGCGTAATTGGCGCTGCAGAGCAGCAAGGCGCGATCTTGCCGTGCTGGAACGACGCAAGTGAGCGCACTCTATGCGGTCCTTGTGCAGCAGTGCATTAAGATCTGGATAGTCCCTCAGAAAGCTCTGCACGACCAAGTTGAGCACATGTGCCAGACATGGGATGTGAGTGAGGTTGCCAAGGCCAAGAGCTGCCACCAGATTTTGGCCATTGTCACACACTACCAAGCCCGGCTGGAGATTCGCTGGCAGAAACCACATGTCGCTCTCCTGCTTGATGGCATTCCAGAGCTCCTGCGCTTTGTGGCTTCGATTCCCCAATGAAATTAATTTCAGTACGGCCTGTTGACGTTTGGCCACAGCTGTGCTCATATCGGTCGTAACAGGCTCCTGCTGCGCTGTTTCAGAGGAACTGGAGTAGGAGGAGGAGTCAATGTGTACAGACTGGATTCCTGCAATCCGTGGAGTTGGCAGAACACGTAGAGCGCCACTCTCCAGATCTGTACCTGGCTCCACAACATTGACCCAATGGGCAGTGAGGGATAGGTATCATCCCTGTCCATGGTTACTAGTCCACGCATCGGTGGTCAGGAGGACCTTGCTACTGACGGCGTTTAGTAGCGCATGTTTTATGTTTGCCTCCAAGTGTTTCTGCAGGGCAGGGACGGCTCGCCTGCTGAAATAAAAGCGGCTGGGCACAGTGTATTGTGGGACTGCCAATGCCATGAAGTCCCGGAAGGTGTCAGTCTCCACCAGCCTGAATGACAGCATTTCAAGGGCCAGTAGTTTGGCAATGCCAGCATTCAGAGCATGTGCTCGGGGATGGTTTGCCGAGTATGGCCGCCTTTTCTCACATGCCTGATCTACCGATGGCTGCCGAGTGGCCTGGGAGTGTGAGGATGACTTGGAACGTGGTGCTGTGGGTGGAATGTCACAGGGTCTCCGGACAACAGTGCCAGAGGTTCTTCCTTGGTGATCCTGTGAGGAAGCCGAACCAGCTGTGTGTGAGCTGGAGGAAGAGGCCCCAACACAAGCTGAAGAGGTGGTAGGTGGTGCTGTGCGTTGGCCTACGTCTTCAGTGTGTCTGTGTAACTCCAGCTCGTGCTTGGTCCGCACATGTTTCCACTAGAGTTGAGCGAAACGGGTCGAAAAATTCAAAAGTCGCCGACTTTTGGCAAAGTCGGGTTTCATGAAACGAAACCCGACCCTAGGATGAGGTCGGCCACGAGGTCGGCGACTTACGCGCCAAAGTCGCGTTTCAAAAGTTTGTTTTGCGCTCTTTTTCAGCCAATCAGGATCCACGGACACTGTGGGCAACATGATGACATAGGCACGGGTCACCACCATCTTTCAGAATGGCATGCAAGTGATTGGCTTGCTTTGGTGGGCGTCACAGGGGGTATAAAAGGGCATGCACGCCGACCGCCATCTTACTTCTGCCGATCTTAATATAGGGAGAGGTTGCTGCTGATTCTGTAGGGAGAGCGTTAGGCAGGGAAGAAGACAAAAAAACTGCTTCTGCTGCTAGCGATTTGGCCTGCACAACACACCATTCACTGTGTGTGCAGTGCAAGGGGAGGCTATATAGTGGTGTATCAGTGGTGTTGGTTGTTGGGCTGCCTTCTAAGGCTTCCTGACATTCCTGCATTGCTGTTTACCCACTGCTCCGCAAACTGCTTTTTTAAAAGCAATCCCAATTTTTTTTTTTGTCCTGCTGAGAAGAAAAAAAAACTGCTTCTGCTGCTAGCAATTTGGCCTGCACAACACACCAGTCACTGTGTGTGCAGTGCAAGGGGAGGCTATATAGTGGTGTATCAGTGGTGTTGGTTGTTGGGCTGCCTTCTAAGGCTTCCTGACATTCCTGCATTGCTGTTTACCCACTGCTCCGCAAACTGCTTTTTTAAAAGCAATCCCAATTTTTTTTTTTGTCCTGCTGAGAAGAAAAAAAAACTGCTTCTGCTGCTAGCAATTTGGCCTGCACAACACACCAGTCACTGTGTGTGCAGTGCAAGGGGAGGCTATATAGTGGTGTATCAGTGGTGTTGGTTGTTGGGCTGCCTTCTAAGGCTTCCTGACATTCCTGCATTGCTGTTTACCCACTGCTCCGCAAACTGCTTTTTTAAAAGCAATCCAATCTCCCTTATCCTCTAGTCACTTTTGTCACAGCTGTGCCATCAAGCCTGTCACATAGCGCTCAGATATCAGTGGGCCTCACACAATCCAAAAGTGTCCAGTGTCCAAAAGTGTGTGCAGAGATTCAAAATCTCCCTTTTCCTCTAGTCACTTTGGTCACAGCTGTGCCATCGAGCCTGTCTCATAGCGCTCAGATATCAGTGGGCCTCACACAATCCAAAAGTGTCCAGTGTCCAAAAGTGTGTGCAGAGATTCAAAATCTCCCTTTTCCTCTAGTCACTTTGGTCACAGCTGTGCCATCGAGCCTGTCACATAGCGCTCAGATATCAGTGGGCCTCACACAATCCAAAAGTGTCCAGTGTCCAAAAGTGTGTGCAGAGATTCAAAATCTCCTTTATCCTCTAGTCACTTTGGTCACAGCTATGCCATCGAGCCTGTCACATAGCGCTCAGATATCAGTGGGCCTCACACAATCCAAAAGTGTCCAGTGTCCAAAAGTGTGTGCAGAGATTCAAAATCTCCCTTATCCTCTAGTCACTTTGGTCACAGCTGTGCCATCGAGCCTGTCACATAGCGCTCAGATATCAGTGGGCCTCACACAATCCAAAAGTGTCCAGTGTCCAAAAGTGTGTGCAGAGATTCAAAATCTCCCTTATCCTCTAGTCACTTTGGTCACAGCTGTGCCATCGAGCCTGTCACATAGCGCTCAGATATCAGTGGGCCTCACACAATCCAAAAGTGTCCAGTGTCCAAAAGTGTGTGCAGAGATTCAAAATCTCCCTTATCCTCTAGTCACTTTGGTCACAGCTGTGCCATCGAGCCTGTCACATAGCGCTCAGATATCAGTGGGCCTCACACAATCCAAAAGTGTCCAGTGTCCAAAAGTGTGTGCAGAGATTCAAAATCTCCCTTATCCTCTAGTCACTTTGGTCACAGCTGTGCCATCAAGCCTGTCACATAGCGCTCAGATATTAGTGGGCCTCACACAATCCAAAAGTGTCCAGTGTCCACAAGTGTCTGCAGAAATTTAAAATCTCCCCTGTCCTATAGACACCTTGTACCTTGTTTTACATTACTATATAGTTTGTTGGATTTTGTCTACATTTCTACCAAAAATGAGGAGGGCTGGTGGAAGAGGCCGTGGAATTGGGCGGGGGTTGGCAGCTGGTAATGATAGTGTTGGTGGTGGATCTGATGGTAGTGGCGAGAGCAAAATAGGACCGAATGCAGGAGGTGCTGACCCTGCGTCATCGTCTGGCTACATAAGGCCTCGAACGCTTAGTTTTCTAGGAGTTGGCAAACCGCTTTTAAAGCCAGAGCATCAGGAAAAAGTTTTGTCTTACATTGCTGACTCAGCCTCCAGCTCTATCGCCTCCTCTTCTTTAGTTGTAAAAAGTAAAAGCACTGAGTCGTCATTGGAGGCTCATGTTCATGAACCACACCTTTCCTTGTGTCCTTCACCTCAACCAAGATTGAAGGATGACGCAGGCCATACTACTGATTACACCATGGAGCTGTTTTCACATACCATGCCTGGATTATCAAGGGAAATGGTGAATTACCCAGGCCAAGATGAATCTGACATGGAGTGCACTGATGCACAGCCGCTGATGGATGATTCTGCTGGTACATTCACTCAGAGCACTACATTGTCCTCGCAGTGTACAGAGCCAGATTCTGACCCTGATGAGACTCAGGTGCCCCTTCCCGCACACTATACCACCATACATGGTGACACAGAGGAAGGTGCACATGACATAGAAGAGAAGGTGATGGATGACCCAGTTGTTGACCCAGATTGGCATCCATTGGGGGAAGAGGGTGCTGCTTCCAATAGCTCAGATGAGGAGCATCCACAGCAGACATCGACATCGCAACAGCTGTTATCTGGCAGGCCCGGAGCACTACAAAGACAGGTTCCAAACATCAAAAGAGTTGCTGGACAGCTTGTCCAGAGGGACAAAAGATCACAGCGTGCTAGGCCGCAAAATGTCTGCCAAAGTAGGAAGAGTGCAGTGTGGCACTTTTTTGACCAAAATCCTCATGATCAGGCCAAGGTTATCTGTAAGAAGTGCGCAAAGACCTTTAGCCGAGGGAAAAATCTGAAAAATTTGAATACCAGTTGCATGCTTAGACATTTAACCAGCATGCACTTGCAAGCGTGGACACAACACCAAACCTCAAGTGCCACATGTGCAACTGATCACAACGAAGGTAGTCAGCAACGCTACATTGTTTCCCCCACTGTAAGCCCACCGGTTAGCACAGCAGCAAATGTTGAGGTGTCGTTGCAAGACCACAGCAGTCAGGGAATCCCACTGTTATATCAACGAAAGACTGATTCTAGGCCATCAGAAAGAACACCAACTCCATCACCATCATCAACCCTCTCTCAGTCCGCCCTGTCCACCGCTACTTCCACCATATGCAGCTCTCAAGTCCAGCTCACCCTCCCAGACACTATGAGTAGGTCAAGAAAGTACTCAGTCTCTCATCCGCGTACACTGGGTTTGAACGCCCACATTGCCAAACTAATCTCGTTTGAGATGATGCCCTTTCGGTTGGTGGAAAGCACAGCTTTCCGCGAACTCATGGCCTATGCAGTACCACGCTATGACCTACCCAGTCGCCACTTCTTCTCTCGCAAAGCCATCCCAGCCCTCCACCATCATGTGAAAGACTGCATTGTCCATGCACTCAAGCAGTCAGTGAGCGGAAAGGTGCACCTCACAACTGATGCATGGTCCAGTCGGCATGGCCAGGGCCGTTACGTGTCCATCACTGCGCACTGGGTTAATGTGGTGGATGCAGGGTCCACAGGGGACAGCGGTGGTGGGACAGTGCTGCCTAGCCCACGGTATAGGAAACAGTTGGCTTTAGGCGTTTGATACTCCTCCTCCTCCTCCTCCAGAAGCGAAAGCTCGTCCACAGAGCGCAGTCGTACGAGCACTCCATCTGCAGCTGCCACTGTTGCACACGATGTGTCCCCCTATCGAGCAGCTAGTGGAAAGCGTCAGCAGGCTGTGTTGCAGATGATGTGTTTGGGCGACAGACACACCGCCAAGGTGCTGGCCGAGTACTTGAAGTGACAAACTGAGTCATGGCTGGGCAGTGTACATCTTGAGGCAGGCAAGGTAGTTAGTGATAACGGCCGTAATTTTGTGGCAGCCATAGCCCTTTCAAAACTCAGCCACATACCTTGCTTGGCTCACACCTTGAACCTGGTGGTGCAGTGCTTCCTCAAAAATTATCCGGAGTTAACAGCCCTGCTCCAGAAGGTGCGAAGACTGTGCGCGCACATCCGCCGGTCGCCTGTACACTCCGTTCGTATGCAGAAGCTGCAGCGATTGCTCCACCTTCCCAACCACCGCCTCATTATCGACATTGCAACAAGGTGGAACTCCACCCTGCACATGGTGGAGCGGCTGTGCGAGCAGAGGCAGGCCATAATGCATTTGTGGGAGGATACACCGCCAGGCACTTTGAGAGCAGACATGGAGTTGACAGGTGTGCAGTGGTCGAAGCTGAAAGACCTTTGTAAAGTCCTTCAGTGTTTTGAGGAATGCACACGGCTGGTAAGCGCAGACGACGCCATCCTAAGCATGAGCATCCCACTTATGCGTCTGCTCATGCAAACTTTGACGCACCTTAAGGAGCAGGCGTCTGCAGCCAATGTTGATGAGGAGGAGGAGGAGGAGGGAATCCTTGATGACATTCAGCCATTGTCTGCTCAGGGACCTCTCCTGGACGAGGTGGAGGAAGAAGAGGAGGAGGAGGATGATGATGGGGATGATTACTTAGGGGAGGAGGATGCATCTCGTGGGGCAAGTGAAAATGTTGGCGTGGCAATGTCTGGTACAGGGTTTGTGCGTGACTGGAGGGATGTGGATTTGCCAGAAAGTGCTCCTCCACCCAGCACTCGCAGTGCATCATTGACACCGGGAACATTGGCACACATGTCAGATTATGCCTTGCGGATCCTAAAAAGGGACCCCCGCATTGCCAAAATGATGAACGATGACGACTACTGGTTGGCCAGCATCCTGGATCCACGCTATAAAGGCAAATTACAAAACATCATGCCACAGGAGAACCTTGACCTAATATTGGCTAATAAACAAGCAACTCTGGTAAATCGGTTGCTTGAGGCATTCCCAGCACACAGCAGCGGTGATGGTTCTCACACGAGCCGTACGGGCCGGGGGCAGCTTGGCAGAGGTGTTCGTGGTGCACACAGCAGAAGTGGTGTTGGAGACAGGGGTTTCATGACAATGTTGTGGACTGATTTTTCAAATACCGCTCACACAACTGGTAATACTGCATCGATGGAAAGTGACAGGAGACAGCAGTTGTCAACTATGGTTACAAACTACTTTTCCTCCCATATCGATGTTCTCCCACACAGGTCATTCCCCTTTGACTATTGGGCCGCTAAACTGGACACCTGGCCTGAATTGGCCCAATATGCCTTACAGGAGCTCGCTTGCCCAGCTGCAAGTGTGCTATCGGAAAGAGTCTTCAGTGCAGCTGGATCAATCCTGACAGAAAAAAGGACCCGTCTGTCAACCCAAAATGTGGATGATCTAACCTTCATTAAAATGAACCACGCATTGGTTTCCAAGGATTTTGTCCCACCTTCCCCTGATGACACATAGGGTGACAGAAAAATGGCTTGCTTTGGTCCACCTCTTCCTGGTACTTCACCTATTTCGCCTTTTGCATCTGCTGAATGTCCAACATCAACATATGCCACTTTCTAAAACTCCCTAACTGTGCTGCCTCCCCCCCCATGGCCGGGGTCACCACCTAGCGCACGACACCGTGCGAGTGCCGTTGCCCTGGACAGGTGGGTAGGCCGACTCTTGGGCGCGGGCACTGGCACAGGGTCCCTCATAGTGCAATCAAGTGTCTCTGACGGTGGTGGTGCACACCCGCCGTCAGACACACCGCTGTACTATGAGGGGCCCAGTGCCAGTACCGACGCCCACGAGTGGGCCCCCTTGCTTGGGCAGGGCCACAGCATTTGCAATCTTTACCTCTCCCTGCTCCTCCGCTGTGTAATCTGGGCCGTCAAATCCATACTGTGCCTGACACCGTCTGAGCCTGCCTCCTGATGTATAGACATATATTTTGAATGTGTACGCTATCCATACATGTTATCCGGGGATACGGTACCCTTTCTAACCTTTGTGCAATCACGTGCAATCCATACTGGGCTGAACACCGTCTGAGCCTGCCTCCTGAGACATATATTTTGAATGTGTACGCTATCCATACATGTTATCTGGGGATACGGTACCCTTTCTAACCTTTGTGCAATCACGTGCAATCCATACTGGGCCTGACACCGTCTGAGCCTGCCTCCTGAGACATATATTTTGAATGTGTATGCTATCCATACATGTTATCCGGGGATACGGTACCCTTTCTAACCTTTGTGCAATCACGTGTAATCCATACTGGGCGTGAGAACGGCTGGCGAGCTGTTAAGCAAGCTACAGCACCTGTGGTTTTTCATTTTTTCAGGAATGACGGTTAGGCCTAATTCCGGAACTGCGGTTGACCTGCACTTACTGGGAAATCATTGTTCGCGGGTAATAATTGTAATCAGTGATCCCCATCACTAACGTTGTTCAGCGGGTTATCTGCACCTGTAAGCAACAAACGCTGGCCTTTTCAGTGTAGCGCACATGCAGCCACGGACATGTAAGGGCATGACACACCAGTTATTGGCCAATCTCATGTGCCAGAGCCTCACTTGTCCCTCTAGTAAGCCGGACTCGGACCGCGGGGCATGACGGAGTCTCGTTCGTTAACGGAATTAAGCTTGCAATGTGTGCATCTGTTCTGTAGCTGGCATGGTTGAGGTTTCCCAGGTGGAGTCGAATTTAACCGTAGGCTCCACTCCTAGTGGTGCCCTTCTGGACATTCCTTTAAGGTTCAGCTTTGCAACCATACTGCCCACGTAAAACAAACACTTTCCCTTCATGAACGTTGTTTGGAGGGTCATGACTCGTGGGAATAACGCCGCCCAATCAGTTAACCTGCTAGAGAGATCCTTTGTTGCTCCCAAGCATGACATCACACTCCCTAGGAGGAAGGTAATGCCACTGTGGCGACCGTACTCCTGGGGGCGACACAAGTGCACTGATGCCCAGCCACTGCTAAATGAATCTGCTGGTACATTGACCCAGACCACTACATTCCCCTCGCACGCTACACGACCTGAATCTGACCCTGATGAAACTCAAGTTACCCTTCCCATATACAGTTCCATCTTACACGGTGACAAAGAGGAAGCTGCAGATGAAAGTGCAGGTTCGGCCCACCCGCCATCAGACACACCACCGTACTATCAGGGGCCCTGTGCCAGTGCCGTCACCAACGAGTGGGCCCCCCCTGCTTGCCCAGGATCACAGCACTTGCAAAGTTGAAATACTGTGCAGTGAGATGGAAGATGGGGACGACGAGGAGTCCAGACAAGTACAGGGATTCCCTAGCGAGGAGACTTATTTGATTGTTTTCAATGTTGGGACAGCAATTTTTGGGGAGCACTATACTCTGGAGAATGATAGATGGGGCCCACCATACACTGGAACATTCCAAAGGTGGACATCAGACACTGGAGCAGCATTTACAGGGCCCATTATACACTAGAGCATTAGAAATGGGGCCCATTATGTTTGGAGCATTATTTGGGCCCATAAGACAGTGGAGCTTCATCCATGGGGACCAACATATACTGTAGCATTATGTGGAGCTCATCATATACTGTTTCAAACATTATATGGGACCAATGATTCTGTATAGAGAAATAGATGGGCCTCGTCATGAGATGTAAAAAGTGAGGTATTTTTCATTGTACTATACCGCTATTTCTCTGCCGTATCGGAGCATGATGAGTTGTGGTATGTGTTAAAGGGGCGCTCTTTCGCCCAGGGCACATGAAAACCTGGAGCCAGCCCTCCCCCCCACAGTCTGTAGCCAAATAACCCCCATTTTTCAGGGCGTAACTTGTATTATGAAGTTAATTAAGGTTGACAAGCTTAAGTAAGAAGAATTGATGCTTTTGGCATTCAAATGGGCACTGTTGGTGTGTTTCCTGTCCTCCTCTCGCTGCCGACTTTTATTCCCCATTGACTTACATTGGGTTTCGTGTTTTGGGACGACCCCGACTTTTCCCTATAATCGGACAATCTTGCTCGACCCGACTTTTGGAAAAGTCGGGTTTCACGAAACGAAACGCAACCCTAAAAAACCAAAAGTCGCTCAACTCTAGTTTCCACATATTAGTGGTATTGAGGTTGCTGACATTATTCCCTCTTTTGACTCTCTGATGACACAGCTTGCATTTGACAAAGCAAATGTCATCTGCAAATGTGTCAAAAAAGGACCACACACTGCAAGTCTTGGGAGCGCCATTTTTGCCTTTTGAAAGTGGAATGCTCCTAACGGGTGCCGAAGTGGAGGCTACAGGCAACCAAGTCTGCCCCTCCCTCTCCCTCCGGTTTTGGCCGTTCGGGGAATCTCTTCCTCAGAGCTGCTCCCACCACCTTCCTGTTCCTCAAGCCATGATGGGTCAAGGACCTCATCATCTACACTCCCCTCTTCAAACACCTGCTTCTCCTGGGTTGTCTCGCCAGCACCGTAAGCACCAGAAAGTAGTAACTGAGTCTCGTCATCATCTGATGCGTACTGAGGTGTGCTGACCATAGGCACTGGCCCACCCACCTCTTCAGATTCAGAGGGACAAAGAAGTTGAGCATCACTGCATACTCCCTCTTCTTCACATTCTGGAATGCTGCTTGGCTGGCCCCCTCTTTCCAAACCAACAGATTCCGAGAACAGAAGTAGAGACTGTGATGGCTCCTGTCCAGGGCTCTCTGACTGCCTGGGCACTTTGGCAGGTGGTGAAGAGACAGATGGTTGCTCTTCAGTGCTCTGGCCCTGAGAGGATGTGGAAGTAATTGAAGTCGATACGTTAGCTGCCATCCATCCAACAACGGCTTCGATTTGGTCCTCCCGCAGCAGTGGGGTACGGTGAGGTCCTACAGAGCTGCGCATAAAGGACTGCTGCCTGCTAAAACTGGGGGATGCTGTCTCACTGGTGCCAACAGCAGGCACAGAATCCCCACGACCTCTCCCTGCAGAATCCCCACGTCCTCTCCCTGCTGAAACTTCATGCCCACGGCCACGTGCCTTACTCCCTGCCTTCTTCAACTTGCTAGACTGAGAAAGATAGGCAGAAAAGTACAAAGGGGGGCCCTAGTGTGCTTATTCCTGAACAGCTGGTTATAGGTATAAGAAACACTAATTTTATGAAGTGTGTGTGTCGACTACACTTTATTGGGAGCTAATGAGGCCTACACAACTTTCAAATGTAGTGTTTGGTGAACTTTGTTGTTTTTTTGGGGGGAAAAAAAATCTCAAAGGATGTGACCAAAGATTTGAAAGTCAGTGTATCACCAACTTTCTGGAGCTATTACAATGCAGGCAGGTAACCTACAATGCAAAAGATGAGGCTCCAAAAAAATTGGGTAATACTAATCTGGCTGCAACTGAAGGGCACAGGCCAGAAAAAAGGCTCCTCTATCTACTCCTATATAGTGTTTGCAACCAACCAATGTAGATGGATATGGATGGATGCACACTAATAGGAGAAGGAAAAATGAGCTGCAATTAAAGAAATACAGTGGGGCAAAAAAGTATTTAGTCAGTCAGCAATAGTGCAAGTTCCACCACTTAAAAAGATGAGAGGCGTCTGTAATTTACATCATAGGTAGACCTCAACTATGGGAGACAAACTGAGAAAAAAAAATCCAGAAAATCACATTGTCTGTTTTTTTTTTCATTTTATTTGCATATTATGGTGGAAAATAAGTATTTGGTCAGAAACAAAATTTCATCTCAATACTTTGTGATATATCCTTTGTTGGCAATGACAGAGGTCAAACGTTTTCTGTAAGTCTTCACAAGGTTGCCACACACTGTTGTTGGTATGTTGGCCCATTCCTCCATGCAGATCTCCTCTAGAGCAGTGATGTTTTTGGCTTTTCGCTTGGCAACACGGACTTTCAACTCCCTCCAAAGGTTTTCTATAGGGTTGAGATCTGGAGACTGGCTAGGCCACTCCAGGACCTTGAAATGCTTCTTACGAAGCCACTCGTTCGTTGCCCTGGCGGTGTGCTTTGGATCATTGTCATGTTGAAAGACCCAGCCACGTTTCATCTTCAATGCCCTTGCTGATGGAAGGAGGTTTGCACTCAAAATCTCACGATACATGGCCCCATTCATTCTTTCATGTACCCGGATCAGTCGTCCTGGCCCCTTTGCAGAGAAACAGCCCCAAAGCATGATGTTTCCACCACCATGCTTTACAGTAGGTATGGTGTTTGATGGATGCAACTCAGTATTCTTTTTCCTCCAAACACGACAAGTTGTGTTTCTACCAAACAGTTCCAGTTTGGTTTCATCAGACCATAGGACATTCTCCCAAAACTCCTCTGGATCATCCAAATGCTCTCTAGCAAACTTCAGACGGGCCCGGACATGTACAGGCTTAAGCAGTGGGACACGTCTGGCACTGCAGGATCTGAGTCCATGGTGGCGTAGTGTGTTACTTATGGTAGGCCTTGTTACATTGGTCCCAGCTCTCTGCAGTTCATTCACTAGGTCCCCCCGTGTGGTTCTGGGATTTTTGCTCACCGTTCTTGTGATCATTCTGACCCCACGGGGTGGGATTTTGCGTGGAGCACCAGATCGAGGGAGATTATCAGTGGTCTTGTATGTCTTCCATTTTCTAATTATTGCTCCCACAGTTGATTTCTTCACTCCAAGCTGGTTGGCTATTGCAGATTCAGTCTTCCCAGCCTGGTGCAGGGCTACAATTTTGTTTCTGTTGTCCTTTGACAGCTCTTTGGTCTTCACCATAGTGGAGTTTGGAGTCAGACTGTTTGAGGGTGTGCACAGGTGTCTTTTTATACTGATAACAAGTTTAAACAGGTGCCATTACTACAGGTAATGAGTGGAGGAAAGAGGAGACTCTTAAAGAAGAAGTTACAGGTCTGTGAGAGCCAGAAATCTTGATTGCTTGTTTCTGACCAAATACTTATTTTCCACCATAATATGCAAATAAAATGAAAAAAAAACAGACAATGTGATTTTCTGGATTTTTTTTTCTCAGTTTGTCTCCCATAGTTGAGGTCTACCTATGATGTTAATTACAGACGCCTCTCATCTTTTTAAGTGGTGGAACTTGCACTATTGCTGACTGACTAAATACTTTTTTGCCCCACTCTATATGTGTGAGGCAGTGACGCACGCTGAGCAGCCTACAACCAGACGTAGCTGCAGGACACACTACTCAGCGTGAGCTGCACTCCCACACAGTCAGAGACCTCTCAGACAGCCGTGAACAGTGCAGCTAAGTGGGCACTAGCACTGACAGGCTGCAGAAAGGCTCCGCTGTGTACTCCTAGAGTGTTTGCAACCACCGTATATGGATACGGATGGATGCACACTAATAAGAGAAAAAATGAGCTGCAATAAAAGAAAAATGTGACAGGCAGTGACACGCTGAGTGGCCTACAACCAGACGTAGCTACAGGACACACTACTCACACTACTGTGAGCTGCACTCACACACAGTCAGAGACCTCTCAGACAGCCATGAACAGTGCAGCTAAGTGGGCACTAGCACTGAAAGGCTGCAGAAAGGCTCCGCTGTCTACTACTAGTGTTTGCAACCAACGTATATGGATACGGATGGAAGCACACTAGATAGAATTTTTTAAAAATAAGCAGCTCAAAAAGAAAAATATGTATGAGGCAGCAGTGAGGCACACTGGGCGGCCTGCAACCAGACGTGGCTGCAGGACCCACTCCACAGCGTGTGCTCCACTCACACAGCCCTTGCAGACAGCTGTGAACACTGCTGCTAGGGAAAAGCAAGCTACAGTGGTGGTTTATGTAGCCTGGGTAAAGCACAATATTGTTTTGAGAATCACTATTTCTAACTGTCCCTCACAGTCTTCAACAGCAGCCTGTCCCTAACTGAATTCACAGCAGAGTGACCAGAAATGTTGGCGGCAGTGGCTTTTATAGTGCATCATGACATCATTTCAGCAGCCAATCACAGCCATGCCAATAGTTAACATGCCTACATGCCTAACAGGATGTGCCCACACTTCTGAGGAATCCCATTAGCTGAATCAAAGCGAGCAGGCTGATAGCATTATGGGAACTTCCGATTCTGGTAACCGATATGAAAAAAGTATCGGAAGTCAGTATTGGAATTCCGATACAGCTAATATCGGCCGATACCCGATACTTGCGGTATCGGAAAGCTCAACACTAGTCATTGGTCGAAAAATGAGGGAGCGAAAGAATAGAAAAGGGCACTGACAGGAAGTAGGTAGAGAAAAAGAAAGATTTGACATTCTGAGCTATTTTTCTACTGTCAGGACATGGGAAGGATGTGTGTCAATTGAGTGCAAATACAGCAAAGCGGAAAATAGCAAATGTGGCCACTAAATAGACCAATTCTCATGATCAACATAATTCTATAGCATGGAATAGCATAAAACTTAACTTTTTTGTGACATTAAAAAGGTGCTCAAAACGAAATCAGGGCAGATAGTAAAAATTGGGGGATCTCATCCATTTCTCTGGAGATCTCCCTCAGAAGCCAGTGTAGGGGGAAGAGGATTAATAGAGCCTTTCAATTCCTAATATCCCCTGCCGTGTCCCATATGCAGAACTCTTGCCCTAGCAAGGGCAGTACCCAAGTATAGCCCAATCGTAATGAACCCCAGCTATTCCCTATGCATTTCTGCCTTTATGCATACAGTAGGTTTCATAAAAGGAAAATAATTAGAGTTGAGCGATACCGTCCGATACTTCAAAGTATCGTATCGGATGGTATCGGCCGATCTTTAAAAAAAGTATCGGTATCGCCGATTCCGATACCGGAAGTCCCATTCAAGTCTATGGGACTTCCGGTATCGGAATAAGAAAAACCCTTTCCTGCCCTTGTACAGCCTCTCTGGGGTCTGTACGGGCCTTTCGGGGGGCTGTGCCGGCCTGCCAGGGGGTCTGTGCAGGCTCCGGTGGTCTGTGCCGGCCTGCCGGGGGGCTGTGCCGGCCTGCCGGGGGGCTGTGCAGGCTCCGGGGGGCTGTGCCGGCCTGCCGGGGGGCTGTGCCGGCCTGCCGGGGGGCTGTGCCGGCCTGCCGGTGGTCTGTGCAGGCTCCGGGGGTCTGTGCAGGCATCGTCCGATGGGACTACAAGTCCCATCGGGCGATGCCTGCTACCATGACAGTGATTGACACATTAGCCAATGATGGGACAGTAGTAGTCCCATCATCCGGCTAATGTGTTAAATGTAAAAAAAAAAAAAAATTACATGCTACATACATACAACATGCATACTACATACATGCTACATTCATACTACATGCAACATACATACTACATATATACTACATGCATGCTACATACATACTGCATGCTACATACATACCACATATATACTACATACATACTACATGCATGCTACATGCTACATACATAACACATATATACTACATGCATGCTACATACATACTACATGCTACATACTACATATATACTACATGCATGCTACATACTACATGCTACATACATACTACATATATACTACATGCATGCTACATACATACTGCATGCTACATGCATGCTACATACATACTACATACATACTACATGCTACATACATACTACATATATACTACATACATACTACATACATACTACATGCATGCTACATGCATGCTACATACATACCACATACATAACACATATATACTACATGCATGCTACATACATACTACATGCTACATACATACCATATACATACTACATGCATGCTACATACATACTACATGCATGCTACATATATACTACATGCATGCTACATACATACTACATGCTACATACATACTACATATATACTACATGCATGCTACATACATACTACATGCTACATACATACTACATATATACTACATGCATGCTACATACATACTGCATGCTACATGCATGCTACATACATACTACATACATACTACATGCTACATACATACCACATATATACTACATACATACAATACATTCATACAATACATACATAGACATACAGTACATATAACATAGAGTAACATACTTACCAATACTTGTCACATTGTTCCCCGAAGCCATTGTCTTTCCGGAATAAATATTAACATAACAAACCACAAAAATACTCACCCACGATCCGAAGCAGTCCACGAGTGTGTCCCACGACGATCTTGGGTAGAGAACGGCAGCATCAGATGATGCTGCCGTTCTCTACGGGCTGCAGGAATCCAATGACGGAAGGTAGGTATCCTTCCGCACTGTATTCCTCCACCACTTAAAAAAAAAGAAGTCCCTAGTCTCACTTTATGCCATTGCTGTGTGGGAAATTCCCACGCAGCAATGGCATAAAGTGAGACTAGGGACTTTTTTTTTTTAAGTGGCGGAGGAATACAGTGCGGAAGGATACCTACCTTCCGTCATTGGATTCCTGCAGCCCGTAGAGAACGGCAGCATCATCTGATGCTGCCGTTCTCTACCCAAGATCGTCGTGGGACACACTCGTGGACTGCTTCGGATCGTGAGTGAGTATTTTTGTGGTTTGTTATGTTAATATTTATTCCGGAAAGACAATGGCTTCGGGGAACAATGTGACAAGTATTGGTAAGTATGTTACTCTATGTTATATGTACTGTATGTCTATGTATGTATTGTATGTATGTAGTATATATGTGGTATGTATGTAGTATGTATGTAGCATGCATGTAGTATATATGTAGTATGTATGTAGCATGCATGTAGTATATATGTAGCATGTATGTAGTATGTATGTGGTATGTATGTAGCATGTAGTATGTATGTAGCATGCATGTAGCATGCATGTAGTATGTATGTAGCATGCATGTAGCATGCATGTAGTATGTATGTAGTATGTATGTAGCATGCATGTAGTATGTATGTAGTATGTATGTAGTATGTATGTAGCATGCAGTATGTATGTAGCATGTATGTAGTATGTATGTAGTATATATGTAGTATGTATGTAGCATGTAGTATGTATGTAGCATGCATGTAGTATATATGTAGTATGCATGTAGCATGTAGTATGTATGTAGTATGTATGTAGCATGTATGTAGTATGTATGTAGTATATATGTAGTATGTATGTAGCATGTATGTAGTATGTATGTAGCATGTATGTAGTATGTATGTAGTATATATGTAGTATGTATGTAGCATGCATGTAGTATGTATGTAGCATGTAGTATGTATGTAGCATGCATGTAGTATGTATGTAGCATGTATGTAGTATGTATGTAGTATATATGTAGTATGTATGTAGCATGTAGTATGTATGTAGCATGCATGTAGTATGTATGTAGTATTTTTTTTTTTTTTTTTTTTTAACATTTAACACATTAGCCGGATGATGGGACTACTACTGTCCCATCATTGGCTAATGTGTCAATCACTGTCATGGTAGCAGGCATCGCCCGATGGGACTTGTAGTCCCATCGGACGATGCTTGCACAGACCCCCGGACATCAGCACAGCCCCCCGGCAGGCCGGCACAGCCCCCCGGCAGGCCGGTACAGACCCCCACAGGGTGCACAGACCACCGGCAGGCCGGCACAGCCCCCCGGCAGGCCGGCAGAGACCCCGGGCAGTCCACACAGCCCCCCGGCAGGCCGGCACAGCCCCCCGGCAGGCCGGCAGAGACCCCCGGAAGGCCCGAAATGACGGCGCATCATGATGCGCACACACCGCGCATCATGATGACGTCAGGCCGTCAATCAACTGAACTTCCGATTCCGATGCCGAATTCCGATATTGAAAAAATATCGGAAGTCGGTATCGGAATTCCGATACAGCAAGTATCGGCCGATACCCGATACTTGCGGTATCGGAATGCTCAACACTAAAAATAATACAAAGGGGTAGGTATAGATTAGATATCATATCTTGCGTATGAAGTGGCACTGAGTACTCAAGTTAAGGCATACCAGATAGTATCGCCTATAGTGTGTCTGACATCTTCAAGGCCATGTGTTTTGCCTCAGCTGTTAAAACCCTTATAAAAGGCTTGGAGACTGTCATCAGTATCTATCCGCTGGGAGGGGGGGCCTTACCAGATTGGCTGAAACCCCTCCTACAGCTGGATATCACAAGGTTCATGGCTAAATAGAAAAAGCTCCCGCGCATTGCTAACCGGCCCATCAGTTGACTGCAGATAAAGTGACACACCGGGTCCTAAATCGATACAACGTGATGTGCATCATCAGTAGATGATGCAACATGTGTCATTAGGGGGCATGACGTGATGCGCGTCATTCCTACTTAATTGGAGTTGTGCTCTTATCCGCATGACGTGATGCACATTTTCATCATTGATGGTTGTGTCTGCAATTGGCCTTGCATGTCTTTCAATTCAAATTATTCTTAATTTGTTGAAAGTTAAGTTTTGTGGTATCCCATGATATAGAATGCAAATACAGCAGAGTAAGTAGACCAATTAAGTAACTACACTAGCATTGATGATAATACTGTGAATCTATAGATTTGTTCTACATATTATTGACAGGATTATTTGTCAAATGTTTTAGTGAATGTTTCCTTGTCCCAACTGCTGAGCTCTATTGCCCAAATACTAACCTAAAATTACCCTATAATGGATTATCTGTCAAGTCTTCAAATAAGATCTGATAATCCTCCTAATGCAATGTGACTGCTGCAGTACTTCATGGAGTAAGCCAACATGGCTGCACAAAACATCAATAGTCCACTGTCTGATGCTTCAGTAGAGTTTGAAATGCAGCAGGGCATTTTTTGTTTCATTTTCATTCCCAAGCAATTGAGTCACAAAGTGTTCAAATTTCTGGCGACCTGATATTTTCAGAAAATTCAACGTGAAGTATATCCTTTG
This sequence comes from Dendrobates tinctorius, assembly GCF_039654945.1. Taxonomy (NCBI): domain Eukaryota; kingdom Metazoa; phylum Chordata; class Amphibia; order Anura; family Dendrobatidae; genus Dendrobates; species Dendrobates tinctorius. The sequence continues at coordinate 71,943,286 of NW_027361684.1, read as the reverse complement.
CAGATTGATCTGCTCATCTCTAGAATGTTTCGTCTATAGCCTAATTAAGATACAGAACATGTACAACGTTCTTTAACGGACTACAATTATCACTACCACCTAGATTTTCATCCACAAAACAATAAATAGTTATAAAAAAGTTTAATACTATAATTTTATTTGCGGCAAAATACTTTACACTATAAGGAAATGTAGACAAGCGACCCTTCTTCTTACATGAGCTTGTTAGACATTGCATTCCAAAATGATTGACTAAACTTTTGGATAATTTTTGAGTCTATAATATGAAAATCCAATAAAGATTAGCATAAGATTTTATAGTGTGTTAGGCGTCGGGTTTCTTTCCCTGCACAGGAAGAATCCCGAGCCTTCTCCCATTCATTCCCGGCCGCAGAGGAGGCTGCTCTGCAAAGACGTCGATCCCGGCATCTTGCTCAGCCTGGTGTTGTCGGCTTGGTTGCTGCTGGCATCCCTGGTTCAGCTTTAGCAATCCACAATAGCCAGCAACGAACAGCTCCTTGGACTAAATCCTTCCAGTCTACTGAGCATGCCTGTGGGACGACCTCTTATTGGAGGTCGGAGGTCACATGCTCAGGTCCTGTTGCTGCTCTGAGTGGTTCACTAGGAAGGTCCTGGAAGGCTGCAACCATAAAAGGTTCATATGGCCGCATGGCCATGTGTTAATATAGGAAAAGATTCTAGACCATGTGGAGTGAGTGTTGTATGCACTTAAGAATGTCGCTGGTGAATGACTCATTAAGGATCCCCTACCCTTGGTTACACATGTGTTGTGTAACGTTGCCTTTTAGTGACCAGGCTGAGGTGCAGGTAGGAGGCAGAGTCTGAGACTGGCATCAGCGCCAAGTGGTTGCTTGTCTGTATGCCACAGTGCACTTGGTCGGCACTCCACGGTCGCCAGCGTCAATTAGTGGCATCCGCAGGTGCGACGCCACACGCTTATTAGGTCTAGAGAGACTCTGACCCCGTGTCCTTGGGGCAGAGTTCTGTGACTATATACTGAGCACTCACCTTGCTGAGCTCTGTGAGCTTTAACAGGCTCTGGCATTTATGTTCCATGGTACTACGGCTCTGTGAAGTAACAGAGTTCACCTCTGTACACACCAGGTGACATTAACCCGCATGTGTTCCTCTCTTATACCACCATATAGCGTCCGTCATTACCGAGTAGCAGTTTACCATCCCTGCATGGTGAATCCCGGGCTTTGAATGCACCTTATCACCATCTTTTATTATTTGGTGCATTCCGCCAGCCCTAACATAGTGTTCCTGTATGTTGTGTCTATTTTACTTAAAGAGCACTTAAGACAGGCATTAGACAAATCAAGGCTAATGATCTGTGTTCCAATTCATGCATAATATATATATATATACAGTATATATATCATACATATATAAAATTATATATTGAGCAGTCTGGTCCTCTTCTTACCTCTATTAATCTGTTCATTCTGTTCACAGGGCTTTCACCTGTGAACATGACTCAGAGGTCATTGTGCATTGCACATGCTTAACATCACGTCTAAAACACAGTAATTTCTGTGGCCTGTTTGCTGTCAAAAGTCCCAGCGTAAAGTGAACACACTGGAAAATATGGATTGCAACGTAATGAAGAACAGACAACTCTTAGGAATGGACGGTGAAAAGCGAGCAGCTGAGGAGTAAATAGGTGAGATAAGATAAACATACTTTTTCAATTGTTTTTCACATCTTACATTTATTATTATCTGGGGTGTTAGTGTTGGCAGAATGCACCAAATAAAATATAGGAAGAAGAAGGTGCAGTTGCCACCCAGGGTTCACCACGCAGAGATGTGAAACTGCCGCTAATATGATCAAAGGCAGAGCAGAGCTGTGAGCAAGCACCGTAAACAAACCGAGTTGAACATCACTCGGTGTGATGAGAGTGCAAAGTACCTGACTCTGTTACTCCACAGAGCAGTACAACAACGGAGAGCACTCTAAGCTATGCCCTGTTAGACATCACAATAGCATAGTGGTAATGACGCTAGTTGGGGTCCCTATAGCTATCCCACCAGGAAGTCTAAGCTGGTAGTTGAACCTGCCTGACACAGTGTGTTTTGCATGTGCACCTGAGGACACACAGTGCAAATGCAAAGTTCAAGTGGGAGTCCTCATCCTACACTACCTGTCTAGAAAAACACTCACAATGCTATTAGCGGTACACGTGCGCAAAGGGTGGTAGCGTATCCACCAACACCCCAAACACATACGATCTTAGCACGCCTATGTGTGCTCCAGAAGACCTTTTATACATTCCTGTTCAAGTCCAGTCAGACAGGACCTTGCTCGTGGACCAATCTGGAACTGCCATGTCACACGAGCAGCTGACGACCGATCACCAATGAGAGGTCGCCTCACGAGCATGCTCAATAGAGTGATTTCTGGACTTAGTCCCAGGAACGTCTGATTGCCGCTGCCTATTGCTATTTACTATAGCCTTAACTGTAGAGCCATCAGTAACCAAGTGAACAGCACAAGTCTGAGCAAGATGCTGGGACCGACGTCTTTGCTGAGCAGCACCCGCTGAAGCTGAATGGGAGACCACAGAAGGCGACACAGCTTGGGATCCATCCAGTGCAGTGGAAGAATCCCAGCACCTAGCATGGGTTCTGGAGAGGCCACAAAGAATAATAAGGGACATTCAATTCACACAGTACATGTCTGCAGCAAATTGAAATTCACCTGGAAAATTTTGGTGAATTTTAATTTTGCAGTGTGAAAAATTTTTAGGAAGTTGTGGAAAAAATGCTGCAAAGTAAGAATAATTTAAAAAAATAGGAGTGTTTAAAGCTTATTTCTATCAAATTTTAGTTTTAAACTTTGTCTTTATTTATTCAATATACTGTGTAGAGAGATAAACAACATACAAATTACAATTACTGAGATACGGAAATATCTACCAAAACTTTAAACTGGATGCTCAAATCCTGAGCGTTATACAGAATGAAAATAAAACACCATTGAGGATTACAAAAAAAGATTATGAAATTACATAGCCAAAATTGCTAAAGCCAATTGCAACAAACCAGACATAAATATAAACAAAGAAAAATGAATAGAAATGCAGAAAAGAATATTCAATTAACAAAATCAAAAAATGAGAAGACATATGAAAAATGTAAACCAAATCAACATTTGCTGTGACCACGCTTTGCCATTTGGAAAGCATGAAGGCATCTATTCTTCCAGGTACACTTACACACAGCTTCTTAAGGAGCTTGATGGGTACATTATTCCAAGCATCTCGGAGAATTAAATACACAACATCTGTGGATAAGTATCTGCCTGCATTTCTCAGTATTTTGGACATGTTTGCTGAAATGCAGAACCAAACTTGCAAGAAACTTTCACTATGCTACACTTTTACACTCAATATTGTATTATTCTACAGCCCTTTATCTCATCAGTTCAGATTACCTGTTGAGATTTTTCAGCACCCCATCTCCTATAATTTTATGCATAGATGAGTTACTTTGCGTGTTTCTATATCAAATATATTTTTTTAACAAAATTTGTCCATGAAAACCACATCTGACCCAGCAGCTCTGAACAGTAGAAATATTTTGCTAGTCCTACTGGTCACTGCCAGGTCTGAGCTCATAATATCAAAGAATGATGTGCACTCTGTCTATCGGAGGGATGGTGCTGGCTGAACACAAAGTCCAATCTATAATATCGAATCAGTCGCACTCAGAAACGTGGATAATGGTGCAAACAAGAGTATTTTTTATTATTTTTTCTCTTTTCAAACAAGCATCACCAAGGCATTGAAAAAATGACATGTAAGACTTGCGGGCGAAGAGGTTGAGGTGACATTTCAACCAAAATTTTTTTTTTCAAAACCTCTCTGTAACATATATTATGCATATTTTGTTACAAAGAGGTTTTGAAAAAGACCAATTGTGGTCGAAATGTCACCTAAACCTCTTCGTCCGCAAGTCTTATATGTCATTTTTTCAATGCACTTGGTGATGCTTGTTTGAAAAGAGAAAAACTAATAAAAATACTCATGTTTGCACCATTATCCACGTTTCTGAGTGTGGCTGATTCGATATTATAGATTGGACTTTGCGTTCAGCCAGCACCATCCCTCCGATAGACAGAGTGCACATCATTCTTTGATATTACGGACTATTATTTTGATGTTAGCACCTGTCTCCTGATGTCCACACAAACCTTTGCGTTTGATGATACAGCAGCTTCTACTATTCTGTCAAAGATCACCAAATCCAGTGATTTTCTACGGACCTCAGCACAGGAGATAAGAAGCAGGGACTATCAAAGAGAGAGCAGAAGATTGATGTCATACGATCTTCACTCAATCACTTTGGCAGAATACCAATAAATTGAACCAAATTCCTAGAGGTCTTCGCTGTAATTTACGTCCTACACTTTTTTCGGACAGACCTGAGTATTGTGAAAAATATAAACAAATTTTGAACAAGTGTTCACTTGATATAATCCTTTTAACCATTGAAACTCTACATACTGCAGTACTGGAATCCGAAGCAAAAGTGAAATCCATCGAAGAACAGCTTTGCTCGACCCTATCTACATCTGACTGGCAAAATCTGAAAACGAAGGTGGATAAGATCATTGAAGAGAACAGTAAATCTTTACAAGATAAAAAAAGGAACAAATTCCATAGAGATTCAGAAGACTTTAGATTGTAATGTGTTTACAGATGGAACAAATCCACAAACTCTGGACAATGGCAAGGGAACTACACCTCAAGGCGCCCCGGCCCCTTCAGTTCAGACAGCAGTGGCTCCTCATACAACCAAACCCAAAGATGTTTTTTAGGGAGAAAGCAACCCATGAGGGACAGTAAATGACAAACTGGAGGAGACCGACAAGGAGGTCAGCCCGTAAATCCAACCGAACAAATGGTAACGAGATCACAGGTAGGAATTCCAAACAGGTGATAAACCTCTCCTCCTATACTTTGAGCCCATTAGAGTTATCAATCCTACAGCGTGGTCTTTCTTTCTGTCCAACCCCAGCATGGGATAGTTTTAAACTAGAACAAGATCTACAATATTTTTATCGTACCATTCGACTCAAAACTCATTTTGCTTTACAGAATGAATCAACCAGGAACAGGGCTCCCCCAGTTGGAGGGACCCCAGTTCCTGAAATGTCTATTTCCTCCTTGGGTCTTTTCAATAAAAGCTTTTTCCAACCACCCCGTTAATATCATGCAGCCGAGGCGTGTATTGACCTGATACATAGAGACGTACAGGATTATTTCCCACCAAAAATAACATAAGACCATTGGAGAGACGAGCTATCGAATCTCTCAAAACAAACAAAAATATAATTATCAAACTGGCCGATAAGGGTGGGGTGATAGTTGTTATGAACCAAGCGGATTACATTAGGGAAAGCAATAACCAACTATCTGACACATCTACATAGGGGAGACCACACTACATGTTCGTGATAGAATCTCAAGTCACAAGCCAACTATCAGGTTGAAAAAGACATGGCTCCCTCTCCCCCACCATTTTTCTTTGGCAAACCACTCAGTTTCATAATTGCGCTACCAGGTAATAGAACAAGTATCTAAACCGAGACGAGGAGGTAATCAGATAAGGATTCTTAAGGAAAGAGAATCCTTTTGGATTCATACGTTACAGACATTGGCCCCCAGAGGACTTAACAGGGAACTGGATTTAACTTTTGGTTGATGCATCTGTTGGATTCCTATATTATAATGTTCTATTCTGATATTCGTAAAGTATATCGTTATCACCATGGTTTTTAGCTTTTGACCAGTGCCATCATCCTAACCTTTCTCATTCTTCAGATTTCCTGACAGGTAGCTACCTGAATCACTCCTCTTTTCAAATCGCACATTTGGGTAAGTCCTTCCTTCTCCCCTCCCCCCCTTTTTTATCCCCCTTTTTTTTCCTTCTTATTTTCTTTCTTTTTTTCTTTTGTTCTTAGTTTGGTTTGCATTGTTGTTTCATTTTTTGCATTTTCATTTTTATAATTATTTTCATTTTTATTTTTATTGTTCACTTCTTATTTTTTTTCATTTTTTCATTTAATTTTTTTCTGTAGCTTTTTTATTCATTATTCCAGCCAATTACCCCCCCTTTTTATGATTGTGTATTATTAGTATATATTTTCACATATTTTCAAATATTTATATTTTTACCATTTTATTTTATTTTTGATTTACATTCACAATGAATGAATGTTTCTTACAGGTTGTAAATTCGGATATATTCAACTCATTAATTCTTATATACTTAATTTTTCATGTGCCCTTCCACCCGTCCATAAGAAACCCTTTTCTTTTCCTTTCCCTTTCCCTCCTGGTTTTTCCCTTTTGTTGATTTCTAAACTTTATTCCTGCCTTCCTTTTTTCACACTTTCCATAGAACCTGAGCCTTTGATTGTAGTACCAGCCTTCTTTACTCTGTAACGGGATCCCTAATAATAGCAACTATAGACAGCACACTTGCGCCGACCTGGCGTTCAGCATGATGTCATAGTCCTCTGACCTGAGCCCTCCACGCAAGTGCTACACTCTGCTCCATCACAGCATATGGGGGTGGTGCTCTTTCGGCTGTGACACATTCTCCTATAGTCCTTACACAGGGGGACATGTGCCAGCTCTCCTCCTAGCCTCACCGCAGGTCTTCTGAACCCAGAAGTAACAACGGGCTTCTGGTATCTGCCACTGCTACCTATGACAATTCCAGCGCCTTATCTTATGTTCCAAGCCTCACTCGGGACCTTATGACCCCGGAAGTGACGTTAAACGCGGGGTCATATAGCGCCACAGCCACCATTGCAGAGTGAAGCAAGAAAGAAGAAAGGATGTGTGTAACAAGGGCGCGATCAACCCCAAAGAATTCAATATAATGTAAAGATATCAAAAGATGCTATAATAAAGTACAAATAACAATTGTTTATTGACATAAAGACAAAGCACATGAACACGTGACGCAAATTAAAAACAATTAAAAAAGCCAGAATATGGCAATGAAAAGTACTCCAAAGCAAAAAGATCCCATAATACCCATAATAGGGATCGATTGTTCACCTCCTCCAAAGTGCTGGGCAAAGAGAAATAGAACCAAATCACAAAATATCAATATATGTGAAGTAGAACCTAAATAGAGCATATGATAGACACAATCTTACTTAGTAACATGATAGAGCATTATGCACTTGAAAAAGAACCCATACTGCACATTTGGAATCTCAATAAACCTAAAGGAATGATGCATTGATGAATGAAAAGGGAACAGGTGGTATATAACACATAATGTCATCGGGTACCCATAAAGTAATATCCCTCAAAAAACACCAGACACATCAGGTATGAGATGTAACCACAAAATATAAAGATTCCTAAAAAGTGCACTGCAGATGAAAAAGCAGAAGGGTTAAATAGAAAAAATGCCTGAAAGGTGAAGCCCAATGCGGGCATACAACCTTTGCAAAGTCTAAAAATGAGAATAATTGCCCGCATGATATGCCAGGAGGAGATGGGTGGAAATCCCACACGTATTGTCCACGTAGCGTGGCTTCCTCAGGGGAAAATGGAGAACAGCCACCATTGCAGAGCACAGCATCCTTTAACAGGCGGACAGGACACACTTCACTAAGCGCAAGGTATGTGTTTTCTTATGGGCGCTTCCCTGGACAGCCTGTAACCTCAGGTTTATGCCCTGTTTTTAACCCTTCCTCTACCCACATACTTGTGTTCTTCTATTTCTATAGCTTACCCAGGACTCTTTCTTCTATGAACGCTACTTCTATTCTTTTTCACATACGGTTAGTGGATGAATATATTGGCCTGTTCAGTTTGCCTAATGACGTTTGGATATGTATGTGCTCATGTTTCTCTATGCTTCATGTGCGAGTCTCTGAAATTTTCCCTGCTGCTCCTGTGTTATAATACCCTGTGTAACCAATTGATATATGATTATGTGACAGACCAACTTAGCTAGGTGATCTTTTTGATGTAATTACTGTACATATGTTTATAGAAGCAGGGTTTAATTAGTTTTAACTTGCGGTTTTTTTTTTCTTTGTATTCACATATGGATGTACAAGAACACTTATATTATGTATATTTTGTTACAGAGAGGTTTTGAAAAAGACCAATTGTGGTCGAAACGTCACCTCAACCTCTTCGTCCGCAAGTCTTATACGTCATTTTTTCAATGCACTTGGTGATGCTTGCTTGAAAAGAGAAAAAATAATAAATAATACTCATGTTTGCACCATTATCCACGTTTCTGAGTGAGGTCTGAGCTCATGACACTACTAGACATATTCATATATTGAAGAAAATTCATCATGATATGTCTTCCATGGATCAAGTTTTTTTGGCCAAACATTGCATCTACTGTCCTTAACATTACCCTTGGTGCTACCCTTAAAAATAATGGTGATAATACAAAATACTAGATGTAGTAATTTTTGATGTGGGGTGTATTCATTTTAGCATCAACTAATTTAAGTAAAACTGAAGATTTTTTTAACTGAAAGTTATATTAATCATCTTAATATCATGCTCCAGGTTAAAAAAAAGGTTCTATTAAGCACATTCTTGTCAATATTTTAAAATTTTTTCTTGTATTAAGCAAGTAATTGAATAACATCTTACCTTTCATAGGGGTGTACTCATATGCATCATATGCATACATTCAGTACTGTGAAAAGGTTTTAGTTGGGAGTGGAAAGGTGCTGCAGTGTAAGATTTTTTTTTCAAAAATAGAATTGTTTATTTTTATAAATGAGCAAATTTCAGAATAATTGAGCAAAATAGAAGTTTAATTCAAATCAATATTTGGTGTGATCAGGATAGAACTTCTCTCTAGCTCGACTCCTGGGATTTTGTGTAGGGTTGCATCATGTACAATAGGTAGACTCATTTAGTCTTCATTCCAGATGCACTAATGGTTCAACATTACATTAATTTGGATGAGGAGCTAATGGTACAACAATTTCTCCAAAGTGTCCTACAAACCATTTTTTCAACATGACATTGTCAGGCCACATGTTGTTTGTGCTACTGGTAGCAATCTGTGTGGCTAAAAATAAGCAACAATGGTCTACAGGATCTCTGGACAGCTCTACCATCGAGAACATATGGAACATCATTGGTTCATTTGTCAGCAATCAATCGCAAAGGGAGCTGTCAGCAGAAGATCTTGATTTGCATATAAAAGTGCATTCAAAATATCAGAAAACCCAGTCTACCATTAGTAACATCACTGATAGAATGCCAAAGCATATAAATCAAGATGTTTTGAATTTGTATTTCCATTTTTTCATCATTTGCATATTATTAACATGTCTATTGAATCTGTGTATTTCATAATCCAATGACTTTTCCTTCTTGTTGTTGCACTTTTAATGTTGAGGATGCATAAGATAAATGCTAGATATCCTTTATCAGATAAGCCCCTGTAAGTAAAATTTCTTGAAGGAAAAAGAAAATCAAATGAATGTGTTAAGCGACTGACAAAATGACAAAAACATTTTTGAAAAAGTACAGTATATTTAAACTTTAAAGACCTTTTTTGAAAAAAAATTAAACCAATTAGAAAATATGATATTACATGAAAATGATATATCAATATACTGAATTTTACCAATGGTGCATAATAAGTCTATACTTTAAAAAAAAAATGGGTATAACATGGCAAGAAATATTTCTTGAAAGCAACACGTTAAATGCCAAAACATTAAAAGTACCATTGGAAGAAAAAAAGAAGCAAAAATATAGAAGTTAAAAAACTTCAGAATAAAAGAAACTAAGGATATCAGGTTATAGCGATGTCATTGACAGATAAATACGTAGTAGCACTAAGCCACTATTATACATTAAAGGTTGGAATTTTCAGGGTTAACTGTCTTTTGAACCACAGTTTCTTAAAGGAGTCATACTTTTCTTTTAGGGAATTTCAGCATCAATGTCCTTTGCCTAATTAAAAATTGAGACATGTTGAATACATTATGCTTTATTATTATCCATTGATGAATAATTTCTATCAACACAAAAGAAGAGAAAGCCTGCGACGACTGCAAATGTACCAATTAGTAGAAAGATAAAATAAACTGTTTATTAGAGTATATGAAATATATTTGTGTTTTCTGAACACATTTTAGCATTCTTAGCATTTAATTTATTGTAAATGATGGAAACTAAGATATAAAATAAATATTAGACCTCTGCAGAAGTTGGCATTGAATATTTACAGTATTGAATTACAAGCATATACGGTGTAACATTGTATAAATAGAAATACAACATATTAAAGATGAACCTTATTACAAACAGTTATCAGACATATAATGTATGCACTTTATGGACAAAGCATTGGAACAACTACATTTTAAACCTACAAGAGCTTTTATAGCATCTCCTTTATAATCTATAGGCATTAATATGGATTTTTTTCTTCCCCTTTGCAGTTATTTCAGCTTCCACTCTTTCTACAAGATTTTGGAGTGTGTCAGTCGGAATTTTTTGTCCATTTATTCAGAAGAACGTTTGAGAGGTCAGACATTGATGTTTAACGTTAGGATCAAGTTTTTAGTCTGTGTTCTAATTCATCCCAAAGGAATTCAATGAGTTTGAAGTAGGGGCATTGGGTAGAATTTCAAGATCTTCCTCACTAAACGCTCTATGTTTATAAGCTCTTTGTCTTGTGCGTTAGGTTAAAGTCATACTAAAACCGAAATGGTTCCTATAATGTTGGAAGCATATAATTTCCCCAAATGTCTTGGTATCCTAAAGCATTAAGATTTCCCTTTTCTAGAACTAAGGGGACAAGACCAACCAATGGAAAACAACCATATACGATTATCCATACTCAAGCAAACACTACAGTTGAAACAATTAAGTCAGATAAGTATAAATATTTCTACCATGTGCAGCACACTTATGAAACAGGAGGAAATTAATCTAATTTAGGCTCATCAGATGTCCTTGCAGTTTGGAGCACATGATATGTTTTTGCCTGAAAGCAGTAATATCAATGTAGAAAATGAATACTCCGGCTATCTTTACTTGTTGGTAAATACAAAGTCCAAGATAGTTTTTAAAAGGTAAGATAAATAGCATGGCAAAAACATCATACATAGCAAAGCTAGGACACCTACAGGTTACACCCTTAGTCATGACTAAAGATGTAATGCAGTTGAAATGCGTACATGTCCTTGCTCTACAATGAATGATGTTTTAGCCATACTATTTATCTGACCTTTTAACCACTATCTGGGAATTCGTATTTATTCACACATAAAAATGCTTATTTAGTTTACAGTGCCGGGGTATCCATTCTCTGCAGCACCCTTATCCAGTGATCAATGGAGTGGAAGTAGGAGTGAATCTGCCACACCTGTGCAGAAGCAACACAAAACATATAAGGGCATGATACTAAAGTGGAATGTCGGCAACTACAGTGCACAGGAGCAGACTTTCTGGACAAGAACTAGATATCACAGGGACACTGAGATGTGATGGGAGGCGATAGCTTAGCTAATGAAGTGAGGAGGCAGCAATAGCTTCCAGACAATGTCTGTCACATAGCTTGGAAGAGCTTATTTACATAAAAGGTTAAAAGATGATTTTCCACAAGAAGGAATCTAAGATGAGGCATACAGGTAGGACTTTTTTGAACAGTCTATAACCTGTATGCACATAAGATTAGGTTAGAAATGATAAATGTTGTGACAGATTAATTTTAATGGCTAACTTGCTGTGATTTCTAGACTCTTTCAGTTTTCAAAGTGCTATTTATAGTTACTAGTGAAATACTTAGTAATAAGGAAATTTGGAAAACTAACTTGTTGCAAAGGTGACATGCTAATGATTTTAAAAAACCTTTTGGGATGGTCAAACATGGCATTTTATCATATTAATAAATTATTTGTTTTACTGATTTCCCCTGTAACTAGGCTGGCATATTAGGCTCAGTTACATAGAAAATAATGTTTCCTGCCTGCTTAGCAAAGCTGATTGGGTTTTCCTCAAACCCAACAGGTCCTGTTCTTTCCCAACACACAATGACCTGACAATCACGGAATACACAGTGCTTGTTCAGAACAGGATATGTAAAAATGTTATTTTTCAATGCTTTATACTACAGTAATAATAATTTATTTTAGCACATTAAATATAGTATCAATAATATTACATTTATAAGAAAATGGTTAACATTTTGTCTAGATTGCCATCACTTGCATAGAACAATGCATTTTGTTATATAGTGCATTATTAGTATTTAAAGTCATAGATTATTTTAAGTGCTTTCAATTATCTGAACATAGAACACAATTACAGCAAGAACATTACACCACCATTTTAGAAATTCATTATGTAAATACATTCACAGTAATAATGTAATCATGAAAATAGATAAGGGTTAATTAAAATAATTTCTCCATTTTGTACTCAGTGCAAATATAAAGATATACAGTAAGTTGTTTTTAGAATATCGCTTGAAAATTTACTTAAGCAAGAAGGATTCAAGAATATTTTTGACTGTCCAATTATTGAAGCTGGGAAAAATATTCATTATCCATTTAAGTAACACAATATGTATTTGAATGTATCATTACTATTTTGCTAATCCCTTAAAGTGGTTGCATCATCTGATATAACCATTTTACAAATAAGCTCCACTGTCTGCACCCTATGACACACATGGATTTCATTTTTAAGAGGGAGCATGTTTCATACTTGTTAAAAAAAATCACACCTTTAATGGACCAATCCACTGTTGCATTAGTCAGAAATTATTCTTCATTCGCATATGTTAATATGGCACTTGGTGCTCCCTGGTCATGGCATAGCAGCTCAGTGCACCTTCTCAGCTACTTGTTTTCTATGTATCCAACAAGTAGCTAGACTGAATGCTCAGGCATGCCAAGGGTGTATCGAACATCCTATTGGCATATTTAAATACAAAACTAGGTTAGAGGTAGGATTTAGATTAGATATATAATCTACACGCTACTCTGCTTGATGTGAACAGTCATTTTGTGCTGTCAGATCTTTACAATTGGCAAAAAAATGTTAATTTTAAAAAGTTGCAAAAAGTTGCAGTTTTGATTCAAATAGGTTTGATTAAAATGTGGTAAAATAATTATAAATTGAAATGTTAAATTAGGCATGTGCCAAATGTATCAAATATGAATAGACACTTTCTGTGATACCTTATTTTTTGCTTCAAGGTGTTAAAAAGATTTTAGTACATAAGGGGATGTAGATAATTCTAAAAAAAGTAATTATGCCATTTTTATATATTTTACCTAATGAATACAATATTTAATTGTATACGTAATTTCAAGTACAGTTGTGCCAACTACAGTATATGTGTGCTCTCTAACACGTCTTGGCATGTTTTAAAGGTATTTTGTCAGAAGGGTTTCCCCCTAAACTATTTAAATGCATATACAGCTCTTTCAAAGAGAAGTACGGCAATTCCTTTATCTAGACCTTCAGATTCTCCATTACTGCATTTGAAATTATATTCAATTTAGGCTTGCAGAAGAACTGTGTAATCCTGTGTAAATTGGTCAATGTCACTCATGTCTCTTTCCCTTGCAGAAGCATCATCAAAGTAAAACGAGGTATCAGATTATTGACAGTGTTCCGCTCCCTAGGAGAGGAGGAGATAGAGTTAAAAAGCTAAAATCCAGGGAGGCTTTTTGGATATATACTTTGCAGACATTGGAACCATTGGGCATGAACAGAGAGTATGAAGTTGCCTTTTGATATACTGCTTATGAATAGTAATACAGTACTTGATGTGGGTAACAGCTGTAATATTGTTTTTCTTTTATTTCAGATTACATAATGAATGGGGTAAAAAACCTTCTTTCCTGTTCTTTCCCCCTCCCTCTCTCTTTATTTCTTCTTTTTCCTCCTTATCCCTTTATCCTGATTATACTTATTCATTCCTATAAATAATAATTGCTAATTTTTTCCTGCATGATCTTTATATGTGTATTCTCTTGTGCTGTCCGGCGCAATCTATGGCTTCCATATAACTTTGGTGCATGCGCGCTGCTCTTTTTCTTGATCTGTTTAGCCACTTGATTGGGCTCTTTCCATCACCTCACATGGAATTGCACAGACTGCACATGCCTGCGTACTTATTCCTCTTGTTTGTCAACTCCTGGCTTTCTGTACCTGGCACCAGTCACATGACCTGATGTCAAATGGTATAAAAGGTCCTGTTTGGACCATTTGGACACCGCTCTCCTGGGACACACCTTGTGCACCGCTTCATATCACTACAGGTATTTATTAGCACTATTACAGCCATTTTTGTTATTCTGTCCTTTCCTATTTTATTGTTTTTGTTTTCCTCTTGTTACACCGTGTCTGCTCTCCCTCAGGGAGTATTACTTTATCCATGGGTATTTTACCCTTATGGTTACAGGCAATTGAGATTTGCATATATTTTCTATTAGGACTTGTTCTGATCTGAGACTGTATTATTATCTAGATATGGTGGGTTGTTACTTCCATATAAATAATATATTTTTTTCCTTCTGATATCATTGAGCTACCCAAGGGATCTCACAAAATAAACTTTATGTTTTTGTTATATAGATATATGTTGTACAATAATATGTATTGTTAATTCATAGTATGTAAATTTTGTCATACTTATGTTATTATTTTTTTGTTGTTTAATAGAATTTACCCTTGACAAAGGCCATTAAGGCCAAAATATTGGGAAGATAATTTCTGCTGAAAAATTCATTTATTGTCTGTGGATTACCAGTTCATAGTGTAATAAAAATCTGTTAACCCTTTGTTGATTTTACCTTTACTTTTTGAGTGCTCGAGATTGCTCCATTATATTGATAAAAAAAAATTTCTCTGAGCACCACTCATACAGAGAGTGTTCGAGTGCACATTTGACCTTGATTACATATTATTATTGAGAGTTTGCTTCATGCCTGACAGGACCTGAGGCACATGACAGTTGGGGGTGCGGCCAGAGCTCTGGAGATCTAGGAGCCAGAGGAAGGTAAAGAGAGTGGAGGTAATGCAGCACAGAAATACCTAGTGACAAAATATAGATGTAAACAGGATAGACCGGGGTCAGAGCACAGGAGAGTGTGACAGTACCAAGGGGCAAGACAGAAAGGATAGTAGGGGCCAAGCAGAGATCAATACCATTATGGGCAGAGAAAGTACAGAGGCAGTATCCAAAAATCAGAATCCAGAGAAGAGACTGAGTCAAAACCAAAGTATCATGCAAACCGGCACAAGGCACAAACACACTCAGGGGTCAACACACTCAGCCAAGGGCGTAAGTGTCACTGACAAGGTGAAATCCCAGATGGAGGCTATAAAAAGCCCACCCAGGATCAGAGTGAGGCCACAGAAATTGACCGTAGGAGAACCGACACAGACCAACCATGACAAGCAGTAGATGTACTGGCTAGAAGCTGCCCGCTGATCCTTTGCACTCTGCTCCCTCTTTTGCTGTGCTGCTGTGGCAGAGTGGCCACCTGCTCTTCCGCCGAACAACGCATGTCCCTAGGATGGCTTCCTCTCTGTGTGGGGTTGAGGACCTCATCATCCCCTGCATCATCTTCCACCGACTCCTTAGCCCTGCCCTCCTTGCCAGTCTGTACACTGCATGAAGACCCTTCAGTTAGCAACTGAGTTTTGTTGTCACTTGATATGTTCTACAGTGGTCCACTAACCATGTGAACTATCCCTCCCTCGTACTCATCATCCAACCTAACAAGTGGTTGGGCATCAGTGCACTCATTCTCTTCCTCTTCTGAATCAGAGACAGGTGGATGGGTGATGGAACCCAAGCCAGCAGAGTCATCATAAAGCAGAAGAGACTGCTGCATGACTTGGGTCTCCCACAGCTTGGCTGATTTGCAAGGTGGGGAGGTGATAGCCAGATGACCATGGTTCTCATATGCGAATTGTGCATTTTTGGCACTGGACCAGGTGAAAGCTAATGTGAAGGAATTGAAGCCACTCTCAGCCACCCAATCTAACATCTGTTCAACATCTCGTGACCTCATCATTCATGCAGCTGCATTGGGGCTTAGGCTAATTTCACACTAGATTTCAGGAGGGCTGCATATGGCAGCCTACTTCCTCCTTTCTTGTCTCCGTGAAGCTCCACCCATGCTCCGCCTACTACAGCATGTGTCCAGTGTTTCCCTGCGTACCTATCTTTAACATTGGGTACGCAGGGACATGCATTGTATGTGGATGCGTCCGCATGCGGCAATTTCATGTACGCATCGACCGCACGGAAACGCAAAATCAAATCACCGCATGAGGATTCATCCGCATACAACGCATGTCCCTGCGTACCCAATATTAAAGATAGGTACGCAGGGAAATGCTGGACACAAGCAGTAGTAGGCAGAGCGTGGGCGGAGCTTCACAGAGGAAGAAAGGAGGAAGTAGGTTGCCATCTGCAGCCCTTCTCAATGCAAGTCTGAAGCCAGCTTTATGAAAGTTTGCATATCGTCCTGTCACCTGCATGCACTAGAGGAAGGTGTTTGAATTGGGCATGAATCAGGCACAGAATAACCACGTCCTCTCCCTGCATTAGCTACAGTATAACACCACCACCCGCAGCAGCTACACTAGCACCACCACAGCCACGTCCCTGTCCATTATTTGATGCTCTCCTCATTTTTTGAAGATGATTTTGAGAAAAATTACTCACAAAGATTGCGAAAGAGTAGATTTATTTATTTGCAACAGCACTAAAAAAAACCCACAATGATCATGTAAACTTATGTCTTTGGTGAAAAAGGAAGAAGACAGCTGATGCCAATTATTTATTTCCAAGCCCTGAAAAATTATTTTTGGGGCTTAAAAATGGCAATGTGGCAACTGATGCCATATATTCTTTTGCTAAAGTACTAGAAAACACACATTGCTTAAAAAGTATTTTTGTGGCCTAGAAATTGCATAAGAAGGCTGATACACTATATTAGTTTGCAAAACACTAGAAAACAGACACCAGGCCTTAAAAATTATTTCAAGGACAGTACTCCCACAGGCAGGGGTTGAAGAGTACAGACAGAGGCTTCAAGGACAATACTTTCACGTTGTGTTAGAAGAGTGCACAGTCAAACTCTGTCCCTCACACCAGATGTATCCTATTCCTACACTAACGGCAACATAATGGCAGCAGCACTCATGATCTGGCCTTGCTACAGGCCGGGTCACGTGCTGAGCCGGCCAATCACAGTCATGCCAATACTTGGTATGGCTATGAATGCTCTGAAAGTCACTGCAGTCTAAAAACTTGTTGATTGGCTGGCTGCAGCCTTTCAACAAACTTTATTAGACTGGCAAACTTAATATCATGGGGTTATCGCGACAGTTGACTCTATGCATGTGATTAATAGAGTGGAACAATTTCCTTGGTGAATATCATGGAAATGTTTAGATAGACCAGACATAGATTTTTTTTTACTTTTAATGGATCTGGTAATGCATCATTAGTGCTCAGCAATTCTAATTTTCAACTTGCGGGAAGTGCAGCCAATGTATTGCATGTCGCACAATGAGCACATGGCTGAGTATATTATGTGTGTTGTATTGCAGTTTATGAAAGTTGCAATGCCATATGTGCATTTGTGATCTGAAGATCAGAACACAGATGTCTTGTTCATATATTTGCACAAACCACATCTATTCTGCCCACCTTTACACGACAGCCATGTGGTGGTATTTTTGTTCCCATGACTGTGAAACATGCTGGGTGATAAGAGGTTACTAAGGTTAATGTCTCTGTGAGCTGAAGAATTCTCCCCAGAATATATTATTTTAGACAGAACTTCATCTTGTTATAGTAGTGGTGGATTTTTTTTGAATAATATTTAGGATATCATAGTAATTCGAGCTATATGTGTTGGTAAATGTAACACTATTAGAAGAATATCTCTTTGCCTCTTTTTTATATTTCCCACTTTTTTACCATACATGAGATTGTGCCTGTGTCTGCAGCTGGCGATGGCCTGAGCTCTGGTTACCAGTGGTGTCCTATTCATACCCATGGAAGAGAACTCTGTCGTCTGAGCACGGCATTCTCTTTTAAAACTAGTGTCCTCAGAACACGCACACTGCGCTCTTATACATTTTCCAACCGGTAGTATTTTATTACATTGATGACAACCAGTTGCATGCAGGATGGAATTACCACTCACTAGTTTTCTGTAAAGTTCTGTGTCAATTCTGCCAGTATGCACATTACCTACCAGAATTACATCCAAAAAAGGTGTTATATTGGTATGGCAGTTTACTGTGAATGTCAGATTAATGTTATTTTCATTCAGATATTTGGAAAATGAGGAATCATCATAAGAAGAATGATTAGAAGAAAAAATGAAGATGGGGTCATCAATATATCTTGCATAGTATGTAATATTTTTGCGCAGGTGATTGGACAGTGAATATAATATTGTCTCCTTCCACCACACCATGTAGAGATTCACAAGAGAGGGGGAGAATTTAGCCTCATTAGACAGCCCAGAACCTGCAAATAGTACATACTATCAAACAATCAATAATTATTGGTTAGAAGAAAAGAAGTTACAGACAAAATATACATGATTAGATCATCTGAGAAGGAGCCGTACTTATGCAGGTGGTGTGACAGTGCAGTAAGTGCTGCATCATGTGGAATACATGAATATAATGATATCACATCACTTTTTACCCAATTGTAATGTCATGCCATGTGATTTTGTCCATAATCTGTAATAGATATTTTGTGTCTTTTGTATGGCTGCTTGTTTGTTTCACAAAGGGCTGCAGAATGTTAACAAGCCATGACGATAAGTTCTCAGTGAGTTTATACCAGCCACAATGAGTCAAAGAGTAGAGGGAAAATGATCTTTATGCATTTTTGGGAGCTCATAGAAAATAGGGCATGTGGGTGTTTCGTTCATAATAAATTCCTGTTCCTTTTTGGAAATAAATCACAGAGTGACTCCTTCCTCCAACAATTTAAACATCTTTGCAGATATACGGTCAGTAGGATCAGAGGAAAGTTCCTGATAGGTAGAGGAATCTGAAAGAAGATTCGTAGCTGATTTATGTTACAACATATTTTTCATGATGTCAATTGATCCTCCTTTGTCGGCTGCTCATAATTGTGATATTTGGGTTATCCATTAATTGTTTTAGCATCATTCTTTGTTTGTAAGTCATATTAGATTCTTTCTTTTTTGTATGGAAAAAAATTCCTTCAAGTCCCTTTCTGTAATATGATGGAAATTGTCCATGGCTGGTACCCTGGTATTAATAAACAGAAGATTATCATCATTATGTCGATTGCCCAATTCTGTTAGAGTGTTAATGTATTATTGCTCATGAAAGGATAAAGTTTCACAAGGTGGAGTATCCAATTGTGAATATTGTATATCATTAATTGGATCTTCATTAAAAAGTAAAATTTGACCATTAAGAGCCTCATAAATTTATTGATATCAATAATAGTATTGAATATATTGGTATTATTAGAAGGTATAAAATTTAGACCTTTGTTAAGAATGTCTATTTGGTCTGATGAAAGGATGTTCACTGATAAATTCAGAACTGTAAAACGCTCAGTTGTATGGGATGGGTCAGAAACACACTCATCTAATTCCTGTTGTGAGTTGAGTAGGGGTTGTTTTCTTTTGTGTTTTTCCATGCCCTGGCCATTTTTTTAAATTACTGCTTTGAATATTATTATCAGAGCCGGAATTTAGATAGTGCACCTGAGCCACCTGACTCATGTCTGAACCACTTGCATCAGTGTAAAAAGAGAGATCCTCACATGAGTCCTGTTTAGGTGAACTGAAGCTAACACTTCTGCTTTATGGCTTTATGTGCTTGTTTTTAACTTACAGATGATATTTTTAAAATAGACTTAGGAGAAAATTTATAGGTATTAGTTTGCAACGTGTATACTAAATTTTGTAATCTTTAAGTTCTCTATTGAATTTTATATTCAAAGTGAGGAAGGGTAATTTATTTTATTGTATATTGATTAACTTTTCTATTTTTTCATTTTTTTAAAAAATTTTTACTTAGAGCCTTTGTTGGAATTAAAGATTCTACAGTTTGTTCAAAGCTTCTGAATTTTAGCACATTATACCCATCAGATTTTCATTGAAACACTATTCGACACTGCTGCTGGTAAGACTTAACAGGCTTCACTGGATGGCAATCACAAAGACTGCTGCTAGATCTTGAGTTAACACAGCATCTAGATGATTAAGGATGATTAACTGTTGGGATCACTGATATCAACAACCTTTAAAGTTGCACCATTGTATTAGCTGTATGCAACACCTAACACCAGATAAAAATGTTGAGAACTCAACTTCTGAATCGCAATACATGAAATAATATTAATATTTCTTTTTAAAGCCTTGTTGATTCGATGGTGCTGTACATGTGAAAAAGATTACCTATTGTACATATGTCATAAAAAACAAAGTAAATATACTGATAGACTGATACATAAAGGTACTGTCACACTTAGCGATGTACCAATGATCCCGACCAGCGATATGATGCGGTTAGGATCACTGGTGCATCGCTAAGTGGTCGCTAGTGAGCTGCCACACAGGCAGATCTCACCAGCGACATCGCAGGGGTCGGGGGTCGCTACTTACGTGTCAGACGAGGTGATGAAGATGTCCTCCCGCCCGCGTCCACGCGTCGCTCGTCGTCACAGCAGGAAGCCCCAGCAGGAAGCTGATGACGAGAAACGGTCCAGGACGTTCTCGCACGATTAGCGATAACCAGCGGGGGGAGCGGTCGGAGGTAAGTATCAGACATAGCGATATCGCTTGCAATATCGCTATAATGTCACAAAAACCAGTGACGTTATAGCGATATTGCTAGCGATATCGCTTAGTGTGACAGGCCGTTATGAAGAGGGCATAAAATCTACAGGCAAATGGGGAGGAAACAGCAGGTCAAGTGGTTGCAGCAGCTCTGCTGACTGTGAGGTGAGACAGCGTCGGACTGGAGCACCTTGGGCCCACCAGAGAAAATCATTCTTGGGGCCCACTATGTAGCTACATAGAAATAAATACAAGACAACCAATTGTGCAGTATAACATGATAATATCCGGGTATAATATAAGGTAGTACATGTCTTAACTATGTAGCAGGAGTTGGGGTAGCCTCCCTCATAGAATATAAAGCAGCCCCCTCATATAGTATAATGCAGCCTCCTCATAGAATATAATGCAGCCATCTCATAGAATATAATGCTGCCCCCCTCATAGGGTATAATACTGCCCCCCTCATAGGGTATAATAATGCACCCCTTCATAGGGTATAACGCTGCCCCCTCATAGGGTAAAATGCTGCCCTCTCATAGGGTATAATGCACCCCCTCATAGGGTATAATGCTCCCCCCATAGGGTATAATGCACCCCCTCATAGGGTATAATGCACCCCCTCATAGGGTATAACGCTGCCCCCTCATAGGGTATAATGCTTCCCCCCTCATAGGGTATAATGCTGCCCTTTCATAGGGTATAATGCACCCCCTCATAAGGTATAATGCACCCCCTCATAGGGTATAACGCTGCCCCCTCATAGGGTATAATGCTTCCCCCCTCATAGGGTATAATGCTGCCTCCTCATAGGGTATAACACTATATAGATAGATAGATATGGGATAAATAGATCTATGGATAGATAGATAGATAGATAGATGATAGATAGATTTAGAGATATAGATAGATAGATATGGGATAAATAGATAGATCTATGGACAAATGGATAGATAGATATAAAGATAATAGATAGAGATAGATATAGATAGCTATAGATAGGTATAGAGAGAGATAGAAAGATAGATAGTCTATCTATCTCTATATCTATCTATCTATCTCTATATCTATCTAACTCTATATCTATATCTATATCTATATCTATATCTATCTCTATATGTAAGATAGAGACATATAGATATAGAGATAGATAGATAGATAGATAGATATAGAGATAGATAGATATACAGATAGAAATAGATAGATATAGATAGATAGAGATAGATAGATAGATATAGAGATAGATAGATAGAGATAGATGGATAGATATATAGATAGATGGATAGATATAGAGATAGATCGATAGAAAGAGAGAGCGATATATATAGAGATAGATATAGAAATAGATATAGATAGATAGAGAGAGAGATATTGAGATAGATAGATATAGAAATAGATATAGAGATAGATAGATAGATATAGAGATAGAGAGATAGATATACAGATAGATAGAGAGAGATATAGATTGACAGATAGATATAGAGAAAGATATAGAAATAGATATACAGTAGATAAATATAGAGATAGATAGATATAGATCGATATAGAGATAGCAATAAAGATTGATAGATAGAGATATAGAGAGAGATAGATATAGAGATAGATAGATATGGAATAAATAGATAGATCTATGGACAGATGGATAGATAGATGGATAGATAGATAGATAGATATAATATATCTATATCTATCTATCTCTATATCTATATATCTCTATATCTATCTCTTGATCTATCTATATATCTATTTATCTCTATATCTATCTATAGAGATATAAAAAAAACAAATCACAATACTCACCTCTCCTCCTCGCTCCCACGCTGATGCCTGCTTCAGACTCAGGAGCTGTCCCGTCTGCCAGACACACAGCGGGTGCGCGATGAAGTGACGTCATCGCGCATTGCCTGTGAGTCAGGAGCAGAGGGGACTCATGGGAGAGAGACGCTCTCTCTTCCATTGCAATTGAGGGCGGCGCCGGCTGCCCAGGCTGGGGGGCAGGGCCCCGGGGAGTGCAGCCCGAGAGTGAAATGATATTCATTGCTTGCCACGCCCATGTGGGCATGGGAAGCAGTGAATATTCATTTCTCTTTAGTAGCGGGGACAGGGGCTCCTGCCTTCTGACACCCGCTGCTGCTCCACTGGCACAGGGCCCTCATAGCAGCTGTGTGGTGTGCCGCTATTAGCGGCAGACCACTGGCTGGGGACCCGTGGAGCAGCGGGAGCCCTAGGCAACTGATGGCCCTGTATGCCAGCAGGTGCCAAGGCCCACCAGATGCCAGGGCCCACCGGAGAATCCTCCGGTTCTCTGGTGGGCCAGTCCGACGCTGAGGTGAGAGCTGGGGTCATTGTAAGCTTTACGATATTTAACAGACCAGCTGAAGAGCATGGTGATGCCCAGGCATAGTAACTAATTGCCATCCCACTCTCTCCCTCCGCAGCCCGGCTCTCCACTCGCCATCCCGCTCTCTCCCTCCGAAGCCCAGCTCTCCACCCGCTGTCCTGCATTCTCCCTCAGCAGCCCTGCTCTCCATCCACCATCGCGCTCTTTCACTCCACATCCCCTGGCTCCACTGGCAGTCCCAATTTCTCCCTCAGCAGCCCCACTCTTGATCCACAGCCACGCTGTCTCCCTCCCTAGCTCAGCTGTCCATCCACCATCACGCTCTCTCGTTTCACAGCCCCACTCTCTCCCTCAGCAGCCCCTGTCTCGATTGGCCACCCCACTCTCTCTCTCCACAGCCCCTGTCTCCACTGGACATCCTGTGCTCTCCCTTAGCAGCCCAGCTCTCCACCCACATCCCAATCTCTCCCACCACAGCCCCACTCTCCATGCGGCATCCTACTCTATCCCCCCAAAGCCCTACTCTCTCCCTCTATACCCATGCTCTCCACATGCCATCCTGCTCTATCCCTCCACAGCCCCACTCACCATCCGTGTCCCTCTCTCCCTCACAGCTCCGCTCTCCACCAGCATCCCGCACTTTCCCTCTGCAACCCCACTCTCCTTCTGCCAGAGGGTGGGGCTATGTGTAGTGGGCATGACTTGATACATACACACATACACTCATCTTTATATATACTGTAGATAAGTCACTTCCAGAGGTACCTGGCAGCAGCTTCTCTACTCCCTCATTTTAAAATCAACATACATTTAATACTTAAAATAAATGCTTATGGGGAAGCTTGGAAAAATAATTGTCAACTGAACAAACAAACTGTATTATGAGCATGGCTATGGACTCTATTCGCATCATTGTTTGCATCTCTGTTAGAATGCTAAGTGTGAGATTCAATGACTATATATCAAAACAAATAGAACAATATATAACCATACACTACATTTTTTGGTTGAATGTTTGAAAAAAAATTAAATGACTTAACTATGGTCAAAAGGGTCCATTGAGCTCCATTTGCATCCTACAAATGACAAATCTGTTTTCTGCATGAATTACGTTTTTCTGTTTCAAAAACAGAACAAGAAAGTTGATTTATTAATAGGTGAATTATAAATATGATGATAAAGTGTAATGTATTAAAATATTTATGTAAAGAAATATACTTAACAGCAGCATTCCATAGCAGATATCTAAAATTAGCTCAGTAAAAAAGTCATGTAATAATGACTTTTATTCAAGATTTTATTAATAATATTCAATTACACCTTAATAAAACAAAAGAGATATCCAATACTTGATGCTAATGAAAAATCATGTTCCTTTTAATTAATTAAAGCATTTTTCAGAAATCAACATGACTTAATCCATTTTAGGATTGTTCTTAAAATTGTGGTATTTATCAGATTAGCTAAAGAACAAATTAGGTCAATTTCTTTTACCACTGCTTGAGTTCTTTAATTGGTCTCAGTAATAGGTAACTGTAAACACAAACAGTTTAAGGGCAAACAGCTTGGCATTTAACATTTATAATCCCTCAAGAAAGTTTTTCTTTGTTTTCTTTTTTTCTTTTATTTCTTTTACATAGAGGTGAAGAAAAATAAATCTTTTTTATGTTATTTTTACTTTCACTAGTTATATTTCACAATGACTTTTACATGTCATAATTATCTTACTAAGAGTATCCTAGTAACTAGGCTATGAGTAAATTATATTTTTACACATGTAACAATTTCATAGCAAGTAGCAATTATACTGCATATACATTAAAACAATATTAACACTAAAACTACTCTACATAAAGAAAAAAATATCTGAGGGTATACGAATCCATTGAAAGTTTTAAATAACATAAACAAAATTAAATATGTGAAATTGACAAACATATAAAATGGAAGGTTTCTTCAAAGTCTGTATGTAATGACTGTGATAGGGCAAAAAGATCACTAATAGAGAATGAGAAAATAACAAACAGCATAAATACCAGATTAAATACAGGCGTGTGATCTTCTGACACTATCCAAATGTGTTTAAAGAAAAAAGGGTGTGACTGACCCCCATGCCTTATGCCAATAACCTGTGGATTTTCAGGGGCATGTAAAATGCATATAATTGATCTGATACACTATTTGTTATTTTTTCATTCTTTCTTAATGATCCTTTTGTTCCACCACTGCTATTTTATACACTATTGATTTATATGTTCTCCCATTAATACTTTCTTTGCGCATCATCAATATTTAGATTTATTTTTTGCTCTATATTCATACCTTCTGACTGTTTACTATACTACCTGATTGTATGTATAGATGTATATATTCAATTATAGGGAGTATACTGGGTTTTTCCCATGTATTATATGTAGGACACTCTATTCTTTTTTGAGTAAAAATATGTATTTTTTCCTATTTTAATTGGTTTTAATGTATTACTTTTTTTGTTTATTAAGTATGATTACTAGGGATGAGCGAGCACTAAAATGCTCGAATGCTCGTTACTCAAACCAAGCAATTCATAATACTCAGATGCTCTTTTCGAGTAATGAGTATAATGGGAAACTCGAGGAAATTTTTCCAACAGACTCTACAAGGAGGTTTAGGGGGCAGTGAAAATATTGAAATGGAATGAAAAAGTTCTTAATGCAATGAGAACAGCATGGGGAAGATGCCCTGGAGGCATCTCTGTCTCCTGTGTCACTGCTGAGAGCAATGGTGTAAAGGTACTGTCACACTTAGCGATGTACCAGCGATCCCGACCAGCGATATGACGCGGTCAGGATCGCTGGTACATCGCTAAGTGGTCGCTAGTGAGCTGCCACACAGGCAGATCTCACTAGCGACATCGCTGGGGACGGGGATCGCTACTTATCTGTCACACCAGGCGATCCTGCATCCTCCCGCCCAGCTACACGCGTCGCTCGTCGTCACAGCAGGAAGCGCCACAGGAAGCTGACGACGAGAAACAGTACAGGACGTTGTCGCGCGATCAGCGATAACCAGCGGGGGAGCCGGTCGGAGGTAAGTATTAGACACAGAGATATCGCTAGCAATATCACTATAACGTCACTAGTTATAGCGATATTGCTAGCGATATCTCTTAGTGTGACATGCCCTTTACTCTATTGTAAAGGCAAAGAATAAGACATTCAAAAATTGAAGAGAAATTGCAATTTACAAGAAAAAATGTTAATAAACATGCTTTCCTATATAATGACTTGTATATAAGGCAACATTTAAAAAAATCTTTAAAAAATTGTAAGTTAAGCTAAATTGAATTTGGTATTAAAAAATTGATAATTTAAGTAAGTTATGAAGAAAGCAAGAACTGCTATAAATTAGATGGAAGAGGGACTCAGATACAACTTGCATTAGACATAAAAGAGTGCCTCATACACATTCTGTTCAAATTGTTATGGAGTGTTACTCGTAGACTCATAAAGACTGTGCACTAAGTGCAAAGCCTACCAAAAATTAAAAGCAAGGTCATCCATA
Organism: Dendrobates tinctorius; assembly: GCF_039654945.1. Classification (NCBI taxonomy): domain Eukaryota; kingdom Metazoa; phylum Chordata; class Amphibia; order Anura; family Dendrobatidae; genus Dendrobates; species Dendrobates tinctorius. The sequence goes on along the minus strand of NW_027361684.1, from coordinate 71,916,531 downwards.
CACCCTTGAAGGCATCAACTATAGTGCCTCATTCAAACCTTATGAACAAAGTGTAGTTGTCGAACTCCTACACTCATCAAAGCTCTGCACACAATGTAAAGCCTGCCACAAATTACAAGCAGGGTCATGCATACACCCTTGAAGGCACCAACTGTGTTGCTTCATTTAAATATTGTAAACAAAGTGTAGTTGTGGTACTCCTACTATCATAAAAGCTCTGAACACAGAGCAAAGCCTGACAAAAATTACAAACTGGGCCATCCAAACACACTTGAAGGCACTAACTGTAGTGCATCATTCAAATATTAAGAAAGTGTAGTTGTGGTACTCCTAAACTCTTTAAGTCTCTGAAAACACAGCTATGCCAAAAAAGGATGGTCAGCCATATACCATTGAATGCACTTAATGGAGTTCCTCATAAAAATAAGAAAGTTTAGTAGTGGCACTTCTACACTAATAAGGGCTTTGAGCACAGTGCAAATCCAGAAAACATTTATAAGGAGAGTCATCCATAGACCCTTGAAGGCAACAATTAGGGGGCCTCATTCAAACATTTTGAAAGTGTAGTTGATGTACTCTTACACTCATAAATGTTTTCCAAAAAGTTCAAAGCCAGGAAATAATGATGAGGGTAAGGAAGTCATCTGTAGACCCTTGAAGGCAACATCTGGCAGGCCTCATTCAAATATGGAAAGATTAAAAACACTTTATGTGCTGCTTTCATCTGGTGGTGTGGAAAAGTTGGAGCTAATCTTGTTAGGCGCCTGGATACTCCTGCTGCACTAGATAGATCCCAAGCCTTGTCTGGTGCAGCAGTCTCCCATTCATGCTCATCCAGTGGGATAACTGCTCAGCACAGACTCCAGACCCAGCACCTTGCCCAAGCTTATACTGCATGTGTAGTTGCTGCTGGCTCTCAGGCTAAGCCTATGGTGACTACTGATATACATGTGCAGCATTGTGCTCTGGAGCCTAAGTCCAGATTTCTCTCTACTGAGCATTTCCATGATGTGGAACCCTCTCATTGGTCCTCGGACGTGAGCTGCTCTGGTGAGGTGGCAGCTTCTGATTGGTCCACAGGCAAGGTCCTCTCTGTATGGACTTGAGCTAAAGATATAAAAGGCTTTCAATGGCACACACCTGTGCGCTAGTATCAAGCTTATTTGCTCTGTGTGTGTGTTTTTGGGTCAGTTACCACTCTGTATGCACATGTGCCACTAATAGCACTATGAGTGTGTTTCTAGACAGGGAGTAGAAGGCGGGAACGCCTGCTTGAACTTAGCATCTACACCAGGTGTCCTCAGGCACGGGCTCAAAAGCCACCATAAGTTAGAGCAGGTTCAATCAGCGTAGTGGGGGGTGAGTTCTAGGGACCCCACTAGCGTCAATTCCTCTATGCTCCTGTGATGTCTATAAGGGCATAGTTAGAGTGCTTTCAGTTTTCATACTGCTCTGTGGAGTAACAGAGTCAGGCACTTTGCACTCTGTTCACACCGAATAATGTTTTACTCAGTGTGTTTATGGTGCTTACTCGCGGCTACACTCTGCCATTGTCCTCTAGCTGCGGTTTTGCCATCACTGCACGGTGGACCCTAGGTTGCAAATGCACCTTATTACAATTTACATTTGGTGCATTACACCAATCCTAACAGTATATTAGCGCCAGGGTATGGCTATCAATGGCAGATGATCTGCATCTTCAGCGGTTCGTCCAGCAGCTTGAGAGCAGGTTGACCACTCTTGAGTGGGCTACCTCTGCTGTGGACTTCGCCGCGATGGTAGCACAAGCAGCAGCCAAAGCCGCTACTAAGGTTGCTGCTGCGGCTACTGTTTCTTCAGTACTGCATTTTTCACTGCCTGAAAATTTTTCTGGGGACAGCTAGGCTTTTAGAGGGTTTGTGAATCAGAGCTCAGTCCACCTTGAGTTACTGGCTTCACAATACCCAATAGAGCGTATTAAGGTGGGGTTTATTATTTTCCCTTTTGTCAGGCAGGGCATTGGAATGGGCTACTTCATTATGGGAATGAGATGATCACCTGATCCTTAGCACCACTCATTTTTTGGGAGCTCAAAAGGGTTTTTTTGAGGCCACAAGTAGCCCATGATACTGCATTGCAGCTCCTGGCTCTAATTCAGGGTTTGTTCATGGTTAGCCAGTTTGCCATCAAATTTCGTACTTTGGCTACAGAATTGAAGTGGCCCAATAAAGTCCTGATACCTATTTTATGGAGGAGCTTAGCAGATCATGTCAGGGATGCTTTTGCCAGTAGGGAGATACCAACTTCCCTGGAAGAGTTAATGTCAGTGGCCACTCACATAGATCTGGGGCATGCTGAGTGAGATTTGGAGCGAGCTCATACTAAATCTAGGGTTCTATTGGCTCCAAACTTCGCCAATCCCATGTGTCCCCCAACTCAGGTTGACAACCATGTAGAGCCCATGGACATCTCTTGAGCAGAGCAAATATCCCACTCTGTACATCTGCAGCCAACTTGTCTTGCCTGTGGGCAAGTTGGTCTCTTTGCCAATAAATGTACCAAACGTCAGAAAGAGTCACAGCATCAAGTGGCCTTGGGGAGAGGTTCACTAGATCCTGTTGAGGTGTCACCAAAGTTGACTTTTGGGGTTTCTCTGATGTTTGGGCTGGCTACTCTTACAGCACAGGCTTGCATGGACTCAGAGGCTTGGGGCAATTTCATGTCTGCTACCATCGCCCAATGGCACGCTATCCCATTGGTAATGCTACCTAAGCCCATGTCTTTTCGGGTAGCTAATGGGTCTGTTTTGCCAACCCCAATTTCCCATCGGACAGTAACCATTTACCTCACTGTGTCTCCAAACCATCAGGAAATAATCTTTTTCTGGTTATTCCGGAGTGTATGGATGAGGTACTTTTGGAGATACTGTGGCTGTGCCTCTATTACCCCCAGATTGATTGGGCAATGGGGTGCATACAAAAATGGGGCAGCTTTTGTGAGAGTCTGTGTCTGAAAGCCCAGGTACCCCTGGGCAAGTTCTATGTACCATTTAGAGCTTTAGCCAATCAGCAAAAACACATCCATGCCTCCCAGCATATGGTGGCTTTTAAGCATGGCATATGTCACCAGGAAGCGGGTGTTAGAGGAGGGTAATGTTAGGCACTGGGATCCTCCTGCTGCACTAGATAGATCCCAAGCCTTGTCTGGTGCAGCGGTCTCCCATTCAGGCTTGGCCAGTGGGATCACTGCTCAGCACAGACTCAAGACCCAGCACCTTGCTCAAGCTCATGGTGCATATGTAGTTGCTGCTGGCTCTCAGGCTAAGCCTATGGTGACTACTGATATACATGTGCAGCATTGTGCTCTGGAGCCTAAGTCTGGATTTCTCCCTACTGTGCATATCCATGATGTGGCGCCTTCTCATTGGTGCTCGGATGTCAGCTGCTCTAGTGAGGTGACAGCTTCTGATTGGTCCACAGGCAAGGTCCTGTCTGTCTGGACTTGAGATAAAGGTTTAAAAGGCTCTCAATGCCACACACCTGTGCTCTAGTATCAAGCTTAGACAGGCAGTGTAGGGTGAGAACTCCCTCTTGAACTTAGTATCTGCACCGGGTATCCTCTGGTGCGGGCTCAAAAGTCACCATATGTCAGATCAGGTTCAATCACCAGCATAGTGAGGGGTGAGTTATAGGGACCCCACTAGCTTCAGTTCTTCTATGCTCCTGTGATGTCTAACAGAGCATAGCTTAGAGTGATTTCAGTTTTCGTACTGCTCTGTGGAGTAACAGAGTGAGGTGCTTTGCAGAGTGACATTTAACTCGGTGTGTTTATAGTGCTTACTCACGGCTATGCTCTGCCATTGTTCTCTAGCTGTGGTTTTGCCATCACCGCTCGGTGGACCCTGGGTTGCGAACGCATTTTATTATAATTATATTTGGTGCATTCTGCCAATCCTAACAATCCAGGCTTTGTTCATTTCTATCAGAGTGAACCTGTCAACATTTTTTGTAGACAGCCGAAAGCATCTGTCTTTAGTGACCCCATCATCAGCACTTAAAACCTGCTGAGACAAGATGCTAGCAGCAGGGCAGCAAAATACCTGCAAGGTATAGAGGTTCATGCCAGGTGTTCAGCTTTGAGATCCAATAGTTGAAGGTCACGGAGGAGAATCAGGGAGTATGTTGGCTTTGTCAGGCAGGTATTGCTTGACCATCTTTAAAAATTTTTCCCTCATTGTCAAAAATACTCGATCATCAGGGCATGGACACTGGGAAGGTGTCATGAAATTGGCCATGTGGTCCATAGCCATCTCACTGATCTCAGAATAAAGAGTACCGTTATTATAATTCAAGGCCCGTTGGCCAACATAACACTATGCCCAATAGTCCATTGTCACAGTCCATACAGTCCCTCATCCGCAATTTAAAACAGGGGTGTAATTAGCACACTATAGAGGCATGCAGTCCATAGAGTCCTGACGTGTCCACATCATCACGTAATTCCTCCCCTTTTTGCTGGTAACAGTACCTTTTAATAGCACAGTCCAAAAGGACAGAAGGGGTCTCGCACCCTTTAAGAGTTCAGAGTCCCTTATTCAAGCAGAGGAATGTGCAACAGTGTGCAAAAGCAAAGCGGGAGAGGAAAAGCATAAACTCCTCTGGCCATCCTAGCCAACACTGTGATCCCTAGCACACTTTAGGGCCTACTTCCCTCGTGAATACAGAACAGTTCCTCAGTAGTTCCTTCCTGTGCAATAGGCATAACTGTGCCTTAAAGAGCTTATAAGTGTATGATTCTTCTCCTTCCTTGGGAACTTATTTGGAGAATAATACCATCACAATGTAATATTTACCATATTGCACTGTATGAATGACTAATTGAATCCAGAAAAAGTTATTGAATTTTTTTTTAGGTTAGAACCACCGTTATGTAACACTAAACACGTTTGTGGAGGTTAATCCAACAGTAATGTAACACTAAGCACATTGCACTATATGGATGACTAATTGAATCTAGAAAATGATATTGAAATTTTTATGCAACAGTAATGTATAGGTTGATACAACAGTAATGTAACACTAAGAACTAATTGAATCCAGGAAAAAATTTTCTTCAAATTATTTTTATTAATTTTTAAAGAGAAAGGTTACAATACACTCATAAGGAAATATACAATGAAATATTTTGCAACAAGAAAAATGGGAGGAAAAGGGAAGGGATCAATGGAATGCAGATAGGAGGGACATAAGAAGTTAAGTTAAAACATATACATTCGGTGGCTCAATAAAATAAGGAATTTATTTAGCAGGACTTAAAAATGACAAACTTGGTTAATAAATTGATGCAATTCTGGTGTCCAGGATGCTCCTAATCATAGTCTATTGTTACTGTGTGTCACCCGCTGGAGACATAACACCCACCAGTTTTGTCTCCCATGGACTCCAATCTTATAAGCGTGGTCAGCTCCAATCACCACATTTTATATACATAAAAGATCGATTGAACCTTTTGCACCTCATACAATATTTGCAGAAAAAACAACTTAAAGTCTATTCAATAATAAAATAAATGGTATAGATTCACACGATACATACTTTGATCATATGTGTTGTTTTTAAGGACACCTATTTATGAGGATATATCGAGGTTCATATGGACCATTTCAAGTTGAAACTTGAATGTGAGTTATTTCTGAATGCATATGTATATTTAAACATACTATTGTTCCTAATTCTGTCTACAACATCTGTAATTGAGGGAATACATGTTTGTTTCCATTTAGACAGCAACAACAGCCTTGTTATCAAGAAAATTTCTTGTCATGGTGACGTGTGACTGGACACACCGCCTCCAGCAGGGCGAATTTATATGACACGTGTGACCCTTGATACACAGCCTCCAGCAGGGCGAATTTAAATAATAGAATGTGCAGCCGGATACACCGCCTCCAGCAGGCGAATTTCAGTAGTACACGTATGTCTGGAAACACCGCCTCCAGCAGGGCGAATTTCAGAATAAAGGGGGAAAACCAGGAAAACAATTACAATGGTGGCCCTGCGATAGGGAATGGGAACATGAGACCTCCTGCACTCCCCTGAGCCAGTGTATCTACACCCCTAACGATCCCTAGGCCGGTTCTGCACTGGGCGCCAATCAGGATACCTGAAATCCCTAGCTCGCTCTGAACCAATCCCTTACTAGTGAAGTGGACGGTGAAGAAACTAATCCCACCACTGCACTAAAACACACATTGAGGAAAGTGACAAACAGGGAAACACCACTTAGCTTTGCTCTGTTGCTAATGCTCCAAGCAGCAGAGTCCGACACCTGAGTGCATCTTTTCCTCCAACCGGATCCAACACCTGAGTGCAGCTTTCCAGCAACAGAGTCCCGCATCTGAGTGCAGCTTTACAGCAACAGAGTCCAGCATCTGAGTGCAGCTTTCCAGCAACAGAGTCCAGCATCTGAGTGCAGCTTTCACCATAGCTGCCACTCCACCAAGCTTTGCAAGAACTCCTCGCTGACTCCATAGCTGCCAGTCCACCAAGCTTTGCAAGAACTCCTCGCTGACACCATAGCTGCCACTCCACCATGCTTTACAAGAACTCCTCACTGACACCATAGCTGCCACTCCACCAAGCTTTGCAAGAACTCCTCACCGACACCATAGCTGCCAATCCAGGATTCTGACTGGGCTGCCCGGGACTCTTCTCAAGTTCCTTCCTTCACCAAGGATGGTTAGAAAACACCAATATCACCAACAGTGAGTGAGAACACCTGACACACCTTTATAGTTAGGAGCCAGAGTCTCACATATGTTAGAGATTCCCGTGCAGTAACGCTCACCACCACCGGGGGCAAACTAGAACAAAAGACACCACTGTGTAATAACCCTAAAGGCCACCAGGGGGCAAAACCAACTCTAAGCAACCAGCTAAAAGGAAAAAAAGGTTACTTATTCAAAACCTGTCATATCCAACCTGGATCATGACATTTCTATTATTATAGATCTTATTTTAAGTGGAAAATCATCTATTCCCAGATTTAGGATGGTTATTTGAGGAGTAGGTGGAATATCTATGTTAAATATTTTATTAATGAACTCAATAACCTCTGTCCAAAGAGAAGAGATTAACGGACAGTTCCATAGTGTATGTAAAGGAGGGCCTTTTTGGCTACATTTTCTCCCACATAATTCAGATTGACTGGGAAATATTCTATAATGTTTTGCCAGTGTATAATTCATTTTGTCATGGTTTTATAATGTGATTTGTGTAGGTTTGAGTTTGATTAATTTTATATCCCTTTTTGCCATATATCAACTGAAATTTAGAGCTTTTCCCACTCCAGCATATATTTCTTTGAAGAGTACGACATCATTGTTGAATAAAAAATATATATGTTTAGTATTCCATATAAATTTATTGCACTGACTACTAATTATAGAAAATACTGTTTTAGGAAGCATTGGAGGAAATTTACATTTGTTTCTCAGGTATTTTCTCATTTCTAAATATGTAAAAAATTCTATTTCTTGAAGGTGGTATTTTATTTTGAGATTTTGGAAGGGCATAAAAGAGTTTTCTTTGTTATCACTCAATATCTGAAATTACTTTGCTTTCCCACAATTTATAGTCAAAATGTGGAATTTCCTTTATAAATATAGAAATGTGGAGTTTGTCAAATCTAATTGGTATTAAGCTGGACTTAGGGGTTTTATATAGAGTTTCCCATGTTAATAATATGGAATCATTAATGGGGAGAGATGTAAGATTTGATGAATGATCCAATAAGTGTGAAAACTTAATATAAGTATAGGTATATTCTTATTAAAATAGTTTTCCAACTCCATTCAACTGGTTTTATTCAAAGATTTTGACAATACATTTTTGCTCTGTATAATAATGTTGGATAAATGATATGCGTCTAGGTTTAATACACTGTATCACCTTTTAATTTTTGCTTAAACAAAATATGTTTGGCAATCCTTGGAGATTTGGAAGTCCAAATACGTTTGGATTGTTGTTTTTGTATTTTTTAAACCAAATTCCTGGAATAAGTAAATGAGTTTTGGTAGAATAGACATTGTGCAGAGAATGATCTTTCCTAACCAAGAGGTTTCCATTTTTTCTATTTTGGATAAGTCACTTTGCAGCTCTTTCAAGATATCAGTTTTCATTTATTATTTTGATTCTGGGATTTGTTAATGATGCATTATGTTCTTCCCATGAAAAAGGGGATTCATTTTTAATGACATTGGATAATTCCGCATCTATATAGTAACCTAAGACTTTTGATTTACTAGTGTTTATGTTATAATATGATGTTTTGGAGAATTTCTCTATTATATTAGATATTTAATGCATGGGGTTAAGTGGGTCAGTGAAAGCTAAAATGATGCTGTCAGCTAAGAGGTCTACCTTATATTATATAGAATTAGCAGATATGCCTTTAATAACATTATTTATTCTAATTGTTTCTGCTATTGGTTCTAAACTAAGTGAAAAAAGGTTTGAGGAAAGTGGGCATCCCTGTCTTGTTCCAATTGAAATTTTAAAATTTTAGAAAGAATATTGTTGTAGGATAAGAATATAAAGCCATAAAATAAATGTAACAGACCTGGAACTCAGCTTAACCCCTTCCTGACATCTGACATACTATCCCATCAACGGGACATGGGACCCTATGTCCGGGGACGGGATAGTACATCATCGCGATCAGCGGCGCTCACTGGGGGAGCGCCGCTGATCGCGGCCGGGTGTCAGCTGATTATCACAGCTGACACCCAGCACTATGTGTCAGGGGCTGTCACGGACCGCCCCCGGCATGTTAACCCCTGGCACATTGCAATCAAACACGATCGCAGTGTACCGGGGGTGTAGGGGAGCATCGGCAGGGAGGGGCTCCCTCCGTGCTTCCCTGAGACCCCCGCAAGCAGTGCGATGTGCAGAGCTGCTGCAGGGACCTCCTTCCCGGCAGGTACCCGGATCCAATATGGCAGCAGGGACCTTCGGGGGCTTGCAGGGAGGTGTCTATCTCAGTGCCTGCTGAGAGGAGGCTCTGAGAAAGCCTGCAGCAGCGCCTGTCACATTTCTGATCTGACAGAGCGCTGTGCAACCTGTCAGATCAGCAATCTGACATATAACAGTGATGTCCCCCCTGGAACAATGTAATAAAGTAAAAAAAGTGTAAAAATAATTTATAAAAAATCGCTAAATAAATAAAAAAAATATTCCCTAATAAATTCATTTTTTGGAAATAAAAAACAATAAAAGTACACATATTTAGCATCGCCGCATCCATAACAACCCACCCTATAAAACTGTCCCCTTAGTTAAACCCTTTAGCGAACCCCTTAAAAAATAAAAATAAGAAACAATGCAAAACATAATGCTTTAATATCATACCGCCGAACAAAAAGTGCAATAACGGCGATCAAAAAGATGGATATAAATAACCATGGTACCACTGAAAACATCATCTTGTCCTGCAAAAAACGAGCTGCCATACAGCATCATCAGCGGAAAAATAAAAAAGTTATAGTTTGCAGAATAAAGCAATGCAAAAATAATTACTTTTTATATACTGTAAAATTGTTTTCATTGCATAAAAGCGCTAAAACATAAAAAAGACATAAATGAGGTATCGCTGTATTCGTACTGACCCAAACAATAAAACAATTTTACGGCACGCGGAACTGTGTAAACGCACCCCCCAAAAGAAATTCATGAAATTCTGTTTTTTTCTCATCCTGCATCCCAAAAATCAGAATAAAAAGCAATCAAAAAATGTCACATACCTTTCAATGGTACCAATAAAAAGGTCAACTCGTCCCACAAAAATAAGACCTCACATGACTCGTGTGGTCAAAATATGGAAAAATTATAGCTCTCAAAATGTGGTGATGCAAAACCTATTTTTACAATAAAAAGCGACTTTTAGCATAAGACAGCTGCCAAACAAAAAAACCTGCCATAAATAGTAATTCAAACCCCCCTTTATCACCCCATTAGTTAGGGAAAAATAATAAAATGTATTTATTTCCATTTTTCCATTAGGGTTAGGGTTAGAGTTAGGGCTAGGGTTAGGACTAGGGTTAGGGCTAGGGTTAGGGCTAGGGTTAAGGCTGAGATTAGGGATAGGGGTGTGTTGGGGTTAGGGTTGGAGTTAGAATTGGGGAGTTTCCACTGTTTGGGCACTCAGGTGCTCTCCAAATGCAACATGGCGTCTGATCTCAATTCCAGCCAATTCCGCATTGAAAAAGTCAAATGGTGCTCCTTCCCTTCCAAGCTCTGCCATGCGCCCAAACAGTGTTTTACCCCCACATATGGGGTATCAGCCTACTCAGGACAAATTGTAAAACAACTTTTGGGTCCAGTTTCTCCTTTTACCCATAGGAAAATAAAAAATTGTGGGCAAAAATATCACTTATGTGGAAAAAAAATATGATTTTTTTACTTTCATGCCCCGGCACTATAAACTTCTATGAAGCATGGGGGGGGTTCAAAGAGCTCACCACACATCTATATAAGTTCCTTGGGGGTCTAGTTTCCAAAATGGGGTCACTTGTGGGGGTTTCAACAGTTTAGGCACATCAGAGGATCTCCAAATGCGACATGACACCCGCAGACCATTCCATCAAAGTCTACATTCGAAAATGTCACTACTTTCCTTCCGAGCCCCAACGTGTGACCAAACAGTAGTTTTCCCCCACATATGGAGTATTCGCTTACTCAGGACAAATTATGCAACAACGTTTGGGGGCCAATTTCTCCTGTTACCCTTGGGAAAATAAAAAAATTGGGGACTAAAAGATCATGCTTATGGAAAAAAAATGATTTTTTTATTTTCACGCCCGGGCGTTATAAACTTCTGTGAAGCCCTTGGGGGTTCAAAGTGCTCACCACATATCTAGATAAGTTCCTTGGGGGGTCTAGTTTCTAAAATTGTGTCATTTGTGGGGGTTTCAACTGTTTTGGCACATCAGGGGCTTTCCAAACGCGACCTGGCGTATGATCCCAATTCCAGCCAAAAGAGTAAAATGGCGCTGCTTCCCTTCCGAGCTCTGCCTTGCGCCCAAATAGTGGTTTACCCCCACATGTGGGGTATCTGCGTACGCAGGACAAATTGCACAATAACTTTTGGGGTCCTGTTACCCTTAGGAAAATAAAAATTGGGAGTGAAAAGATCAATTTTGTGGAAAAAATTTGATTTTTTTAATTTTGTGGCTTATGTTATAAACTTTTGTGAAGCCCTGGGAGGTTCAAAGTTCTCACCACACATCTAGATAAGTTCCTTGGGGGTCCAGTTTCCAAAATGGTGTCATTTGTGGGGGTTTCCAATGTTTTGGCACATCAGGGGCTTTCCAAACGCAACATGGCGTCTGATCTCAATTCCAGCCATAAAAGTCAAATGGTGCTGCTTCCCTTCTGAGCTCTGCCATGCGCCCGAATAGTGGTTTACCCCCACATATGGGGTATCAGCGTACTAAGGACAAATTGCACAATAACGTTTGGGGTCCTGTTCCCATTGGAAAAATAAAAATTGAGGGTGAAAAGATAATTTTTGTGGGAAAAATATGATTTTCTAATTGTATGGCTGTACGTTATAAACTTTTGTGAAGCCCTTGGGGGTTCAAAGTTCTCACCACACATCTAGATAAGTTCATTAGGGGGTCTAGTTTCCAAAATTGTGTCATTTGTGGGGGGTTTCCACTGTTTTGGCAAATCAGGGGCTTTCCAAACGTGACATGGCATCCGATCTCAATTCCAGCCAAAAAAGTCAAATGGCGCTGCTTCCCTTCCGAGCTCTGCCATGCGCCCAAATAGTCATTAACAACAACATAGAGGGTATGAGCGTACCCAGGCGAAATTGCAGAATAACTTTTAAGGTCCTGTTACCCTTGCGAAAGTAAAAATTGGGGGTGAAAAAATCATTTTTGTGGAAAAAATATGATTTTTTAATTTTATGGCTGTACGCTATAAACTTCTGTGAAGCCCTTGTGGGTTCAAAGTTCTCACCACACATCTTGATAAGTTCCTTGGGGAGTCTAGTCTCCAAAATGGAGTCCCTTGTGGGGGGTTTCCACTGTTTAGACACATCAGGGGCTCTCCAAATGTAACATGGCATTCAATCTGAATTCCAGCCAATTTTGCATTGAAAAAGCCAAACGGCGCTCCTTCCCTTCTGAGCTCTGCCATGCGCCGAAACAGTGTTTCCCAACATATCAGGTATCAGCATACTCAGGACAAATTGCACAATAAGCCTTGCAGCCCAATTTCTCCTGTTACCCTTGGCAAAATAAAAAAAATTGGATCTGAAGTAATTTTTTTGTGAAAAAAGTTAAATGTTCATTTTTTTTTTTAAACATTCAAAAAATTCCTGTGACGCACCTGAAGGGTTAATAAACTTCTTGAATGTGGTTTTGAGCACCTTGAGGGGTGCAGTTTTTAGAATGGTGTCGGTTTTGGGTATTTTCTATCATATAGACACCTCAAAGTGACTTCAAATGTGATGTGGTCAGTAAAAATAAAATGGTGTTGCAAACTTGAAAAATCGCTGGTCAACTTTTAACCCTTATAATTTCTTAACAAGAAATAGTTTTGGTTCCAATATTGTGCTGATGTAAAGTAAACATATGTGAAATGTTATTTATAAAGTTTTTTGTGTACCATATCTCTGTTATTTAAGGGCATAAAAATTCAAAGTTGGAAAATTGTGAAATTTTCAAAATATTTGCCAAATTTATGCTTTTTTCACAAATAAACACAAGTTATATCAATGAGATTTTACCACTAACATTAAGTACAATATGTCACGAGAAAACATTGTCATAATCATCAGGATCCATGGAAGCGTTTCAGAGTTATTACCTCATGAGGGGACAGTGGTCAGAATTGTAAAAATTGGCCAGGTATATTTCCAGTGCAAAGGATCAAAAGCTTTTCCAGGATCTTATGACATGTGGCTGGTATTTTATCTTTTTCAATTCACAGGTGCTTCTCACAAAATTAGAATATCATCAAAAAGTTGATTTATATCAGTTCTTCAATAGAAAAGTGAAAATCATATTTTACATAGTCATTACAGAGTGATCTATTTCAAGTGTTTGTTTCTGTTAATGTTAAAGATTATGGCTTACAGCTAGAGATGAGCAACTTTGCCTTTTTTAGGGTCAAGTCGGGTTTCACGAAACCTGACTTTCTCAAAAGTTGAGTCGAACGAAATCGGCCGACTATCGTGAAAAGTCGAAGGTCCAACTGAAATACGAAACCCAATGCAAGTCATTGGGGAAGCAAAGTCGGCAGGGAGTGGAGGACAGTAAACACACCTACATGCCGGACCACTTTTTTAAAGTGCGCAAAATCTCTCTCTCTTTTCCCGGATGCTGCACATGTCATCTTGTTGCCCACAGTGTACGTCCTTGCTCAGTAGCTGAAAAAAGTCACGTGCAAGCATTTTGGGAGATCCAACTTTGGCGCTCGTTTTGCTGACCGCATGGCCAACTTCACTCTGTGGTCAGGTTTCGGTCGGCGAAACTCAACTTTACCATAAGTCGGCGACTTATGAATCTGGCCGACCTGTTTCGCTCAACTCTACTTACAGCCAATGAAAACCCAAAAGTCATTATATCAGTAAATTAGAATACTTTATTACAACAGATTGAAAAATGATTTTAAAATACAAAATGCTGGCCTATTGAAATGTATGTTCAGTAAATGCACTCAATACTTGGTCGGGGCTCCATTTGCATCAATTTCTGCATCATTGCAGGATTGAGAGTCCTCAGTAGTTGATACCTTTTAATGGCTAACTGAAAAGATGGTAACACATTGCAAGCTTTCGAGACTACTCAGGTCTCTTCATCAGGCTAGACTAATACAATGTGTCGCATGGATTTATGTCTTTTTACATCAATTAAGGAATTTCCTTTTAAAACCTTGCGGGGCAACACAGAACTAGACCCCAATCAGAGGACCATAAAACATCCAGACTCCTTATCTATGAACTGGTCCAATGTTTATATTTATGTTTCTCCCTCTCCCATATTGATAGTTCTGCTTCACGTCACTTGTCTTATCTATTGCATTTTTTCTAGGCTGTATTGTGCATAAATATGTGACTTCAGATTTTGTATTAGTCTAGCCTGATGAAGAGACCTGAGTAGTCTCGAAAGCTTGCAATGTGTTACCATCTTTTCAGTTAGCCATTAAAAGGTATCAACTACTGAGGACTCTCAATCCTGAATATTTTTCTATCCACTGGCTAACACGGTACAAAGATATACATCTTTCCTGTATGCATCATTGCAGTGTGGCATGGAGGCAATCAGCCTGTGGCACAGTTGAGGTGTTTTGGAAGCCCAAGTTACATTGATAGGAGCCTTCAGTTAGTATGCATTGTTGAGTCTGGTGTCAACTCATCTTCCTCTTGTCAATAGATTCTCTATGGGGTTAATGTCAGGTCAGTTTGCTGGCCAATCAAGCACAGGGATACTGTTGTTTTTAAACCAGGTATTGGTACTTTTGGCAGTGTGGACAGGTGTCAAATCCTGCTGGAGAAGGAAATTTCCATCTCCAAAAAGCTTGTCAGAAGAACTTATGAAGTGCTAACTTTGGTCTTGATAAAACATAGTAGACCTACACCAGCAGAAGACATGGCTCACCAAACAATCACTGATTGTGGAAACTTCACACTGGACCTTAAGCAGCTTAGACTGTGTGCCTCTTCATTCTAGCTCCTGACTATGGGACCTTGATTTCTAAATGAAATGCAAAATTTACTTTCCTTGTGGAGTGTGTCAATGTCTGTCTTCTGGACATCTGTCAAGTCAGCAGTTTTCCAAATGATTGTGGAGCCTACTGAAACAGACTAAGAGACCTTTCTAAATGCTAAGGAAGCCTTTGCAGGTGTTTTTTGTTAATTTTTCTAATTTACTGAGATAATGACTGTTGGGTTTTCATTGGCTGTAAGCCACAATCATCAACATTAATGGAAATAAACACTTGAAATAGATCACTCTCTAATGTCTATATATAATATATGAGTTTCACTTTTTGTATTGAACTGAAATAAATTAACTTTTTGCTGATATTCTTATTTTGTGAGAAGCACTTGTTTGAAATTAGGTCAATAGTTTGTGTGGCACCATCAATGGATTGTCTGCTTTTTGTTATAAATCAGACTTGATCTGTATTAATTAAGTTGGGAATAAATTCCAAAATGATGTTTGCTATAATATTGGTGATTATTTTAACCCCTTAATGACCAGAGGTATTTTCATTTTTGCGCTTTCATTTTTTGCTCAACTTCTTCCCAGAGCCATAACTTTTTTTATTTTTTTGGTCAAAATAGCTATGTGAGGGCTTGTTTTCAGTGAAACAAGTTTTGCTTTTGAACGACATGATTGATTTTAACATATCATGTACTGGAAAATGACAAAAAAAATTCCAAGTGTGGTGAAATTGCTAAATGCTCAAACTGACCTGACATTATGATTCTCCAGGCCATTACAAGTTCATAGACACCAAATATGTTTAGGTTCTTTTCTAAGTGGTGAAAAAAAATCCAAACTTTGGTAAAAAAGGCACCATTTTCCAAGACCTGTAGTGTCTCGGCTGGGTGAGGGCTTATTTTTTGTGCACTGAACTTACGCTTTTATTGATATAATTTTGGTGTATATATGATCTTTTGATCACCGGTTATTGCATTTTATTGCAATGTAGTGACCACCAAAAAAAATGTAATTCTGGCGTTTTGATCTTTTTCTTGTTACATCATTTACACCATTAACTGATCCGGTTACTTTTTTATGTTTATAGATCAGACGATTAGTTCACAGTTTACAGCAATAAATTATAAGAAAATATCACGTAGGCTCACAATGTACTCTTACGCTTACACAATAAAAGCAACAATCTTTATTTCCATATACTTAAAAACAGTACCCAAAATAATGTTATATATACATCATACTGCCACGAAAAAATTAGAAATGATCACGATAGGGAGGTGCCTATCCCTACACTGGCCTGAATCACCCTACCTAACAGCGGAGTTTGGCACCCTAGAACTTGTGCAGTGGCGCCCCGCTCCATGATAGCTATCCCTGCTCACCCTATATGGTCCTGTAATGGCAAGGGTGTGAACAGGTGTTAGGCAGGTGAGAAAGAAATGTAAGAGGTATCTAGAAATTCCTTAAATTGTAGATGTCAACATTTGTACATATGCTTCTTCACTAGGTGTATCTATGTCAGTACTAATTTTTCTTCTTCTTACTGTAATAAATGCTAGATAAATATTGATCTTCCTTCTTCTTAATTGTCTTAAGGTACTGTCACACTTAGCGATATACCAGCGATCCCGACCAGCGATATGACGCGGTCAGGATCGCTGGTACATCGCTAAGTGGTCGCTAGTGAGCTGCCACACAGGCAGATCTCACTAGCGACATCGCTGGGGACGGGGATCGCTACTTACCTGTCACACCAGGCGATCCTGCGTCCTCCCGCCCGGCTCCACGCGTCGCTCGTCGTCACAGCAGGAAGCGCCACAGGAAGCTGACGACGAGAAACAGTCCAGGACGTTCTCGCGCGATCAGCGATAACCAGCGGGGGAGCCGGTCGGAGGTAAGTATTAGACACAGAGATATCGCCAGCAATATCGCTATAACGTCACTAGTTATAGCGATATTGCTAGCGATATCTCTTAGTGTGACAGGCCCTTTAGTCTCTGTTCTGTTGTTTCTAATCGTGGAATTGCACCCCCTGGGAGCACATGGTTGGAGTCCCCACCAATTGAATCAATACAACAATCCTATATCCTATTTTCAACAGGAGTACAATAAAGTGAGAAAAAGGTTGGCCCTACAGAATGTCCAGATGTGCCTGGACCTAGATGCATACACCTACTATTTCAGACAAAACCTTCACTATCAATAACATCTGTCTATATTCAAGTTGCAATATGAAGATATCTAGCCCTCTGTATCTTGAACTGGCTCAATTAGATGTGAGTTTGTTTGATTTATGCAAGATAATAGTGGTGCATTATGTTATCAAATGTCAAACATGAGCATAGGTATAGATATAACACTATCAAAAGATACTCAGAAGAATTGTTATTAACCATGACAAAGAGTCCACTCTAAGCTGAGAGGCATAATCTAAACTAATGAACTCTAAGATATTCACAGATAATGACCAGGCAATTCCTGATAAGAACTACATGGAACCAGTATATATCACTCCAACATAGACCCACATCGCCAGTGTTAAGCAAATGATAATCCAAATAAAATTACAGATAAAAAAAAAAATACCTCTCCAAGCCATGTTAAAATTTAAGCAAATAACACTCCAGGCCATGTTGCATCTCAACGCGTTTCCCCTCTTCCAAGGTTCATCAGGAGTATGGTAAAACAAAACCACAGAGCACTTAGCTTATCGCTGTCTCAGTTCAATGGTAGAACGGATGATATTAGATATCCAGGGTCAATCCCCTTCCCGGTATGATGCACAGAGTTAATGAAGCCCTGTCTGCCCTTTATATACCATGTGCAATATTGCCATCCCACGGCGTGCATGTAAAACTTGAGTTCCAAAAGACTGGAAATCCTGACGAAGGAGCACTTCCAGAACTCGCGTCGGAGCGCGTACTGCACCATTGCTGTTTTTGACCCACTACCCAGGTACAGTTGTGGCCAAAAGTATTGACACCCCTGCAATTCTGTCAGATAATACTCAGTTTCTTCCTGAAAATGATTGCAAACACAAATTCTTTGGTATTATTATCTTCATTTAATTTGTCTTACATGAAAAAACACAAAAAGAATTGTCCTGAAGCCAAATTGGATATAATTCCACACCAAACATAAAAAAGAGGGTGGACAAAAGTATTGGCACTGTTCGAAAAATCATGTGATGCTTCTCTAATTTGTGTAATTCACAGCACCTGTAACTTACCTGTGGCACCTAACAGGTGTTGGCAATAACTAAATCACACTTGCAGCCAATTGACATGGATTAAAGTTGACTCAGCCTCTGTCGTTTGTCCTTGTGTGTACCACATTGAGCATGGAGAAAAGAAAGAAGACCAAAGAACTGTCTGAGGACTTGAGAAACCAAATTGTGAGGAAGCATGAGCAATCTCAAGGCTACAAGTCCATCTCCAAAGACCTGAATGTTCCTGTGTCTACCGTGCACAGTGTCATCAAGAATTTTAAAGCCCATGGCACTGTGGCTAACCTCCCTAGATGTGGACGGAAAAGAAAAATTGACAAGAGATTTCAACGCAAGATTGTTGGATAAAGAACCTCGACTAACATCCAAACAAGTTCAAGCTGCCCTACAGTCCGAGGGTACAACAGTGTCAACCCGTATTATCAGTCGGCAACTGAATGAAAAGGGACTGTATGGTAGGAGACCCAGGAAGACCCCACTTCTTACCCCGAGACATAAAAAAGCCAAGCTGGAGTTTGCCAAAACTTACCTGAAAAAGCCTAAAACGTTTTGGAAGAATGTTCTCTGGTCAGATAAGACAAAAGTAGAGCTTTTTGGGCAAAGGCATCAACATAGAGTTTAGGAGAAAAAAAGAGGCATTCAAAGAAAAGAACACGGACCCTACAGTCAAACATGGCGGAGGTTCCCTGATGTTTTGGGATTGCTTTGCTGCCTCTGGCACTGGACTGCTTGACCGTGTGCATGGCATTGTGAAGTCTGAAAACTACCAACAAATTTTGCAGCCTAATGTAGGGCCCAGTGTGAGAAAGCTGGGTCTCCCTCAGAGACCATGAGTCTTCCAGCAGGACAATGACCCAAAACACACTTCAAAAAGCACTAGAAAATGGTTTGAGAGAAAGCACTGGAGACTTCTAAGGTGGCCAGCAATGAGTCCAGACCTGAATCCCATAGAACACCTGTGGAGACATCTAAAAATGGCAGTTTGGAGAAGGCACCCTTCAAATATCAGGGACCTAGAGCAGTTTGCCAAAGAAGAATGGTCTAAAATTCCAGCAGAGCATTGTAAGAAACTCATTGATGGTTACCGGAAGCGGTTGGACGCAGTTATTTTGGCTAAAGGTTGTGCAACCAAGTATTAGGCTGAGGGTGCCAATACTTTTATCTTGCCGATTTTTGGAGTTTTGTGTGAAATGATCAATGTTTTGCTTTTTGCTTCATTCTTTTTTGTGTTTTTTTCATTTAAGACAAATTAAATGAAGATAATAATACCAAAGAATTTGTGTTTGCAATCATTTTCAGGAAGAAACTGAGTATTATCTGACAGAATTGCAGGGGTGTCAATACTTTTGGCCACAACTGTAATTATTGCAGATTTAGTTCCCCCTTTTTTGACCTGGTTAATGCAGTATATAACTAGAAAGGAGGCATTTCAGATCTTGTGCCCCCTCCCTATGTAGGATCTTTCTCCACATTATATAAATTTGTGATTGAGGACATGTCCCTTATCAATGGGTGCAAATTGCACTACAGCATCTTATAATTTCTTGGTTGAGTGTATAACCTGCATGTAGAGAGATTTTTCCTCACTGTTTAGCAGCGAGCATAGGGCGCAGTGGCACTTGGTATACCTCTGGCACATTTATAAGACATATCTTTGAGTGATTATTACATATTTAACTTACGAGTATATAGCACAATAGCACTTTATATGGTATATGTAATATATTTGGAATGATTTCCTTTATTTCTAGCTTGGAGTGTATTGCACTCTGTATATTTGGCTTTTTCCATTAGGAGTGATCTTTTTTCACTCTTGCCAGCTGGGAGCAATTTCTTTCACTTTGCACTTTAATTTTTGCACCTTGGAAACTGTTCTCTGACCGGTTATTTATACTTTTGATGAAATTTATATATATTACAGAGCTCTGGTATGTTTTCACTTGTTTATGCATGAATTAGCACTCAGCACTTTATATGTGCATATTATTGAAATATTTATTTTTTATTTATTTTTCACCTTAATTTTTTTTTGCTCTCTGCTGATTTCTGAATTTTTTATGTCATGCCTATGTGTTATACACTAAATCTAATCTAAATAAGAAAAATTCATATAATTATCGTGGGCCTATATTTTAATTGTACATTAACTTTATATCTGTTTTCTACAAATTGGTGCAGTTTTGTGTGTACAGTATTATTTAACCACCAAGAAAGGTTTTTTATTAATACTTTGCCTTACGTCCTATTTTGCACTTTCATCCATAGGGATTCAGCACTTTTCTGTATCTAATTACCGAATGGTTTGCCATTCAACCTTTTTTAGCAGATATATATTTTATTTAAGGGAATATCACCTTTATTTGATTTTTTTATATACACAACTTTTATTCTATATATTTACTCTGCTTTGTTTTTACTAGTGTTATACCTATAGCTGTGCTCATATTTGACGTTTGATAACATAATGCATCACAATTATCTTGCATAAATCAAACAAACTCACATCTAATTGAGCCAATTCAAGATACAGAGGGCTAGATATCTTCGTATTGCAAATTGAATATAGACATATGCTATTGATAGTGAAGGTTTTGTCTGAAATAGTAGGTGTATGCATCTAGGTCCAGGCACATCTGGACATTCTGTAGGGCCAACCTTCTTCACACTTTATTGTACTCCTGTTAAAATAGGATATAGGATTGTTGTATTGCTTCAATTGGTGGGGTCTCCAACCATGTGGTCCCAGGGGGTCCAATTCCATGATTAGAAACAACAGAACAGAAGCTAAGACAATTAAGAAGAAGGAATATCAGTATTTATCTAGTATTTTGTACAGTAAGAAGAAAAATTAGTACTGACATAGATATACCTAGTGAAGAAGCCTATGTTCAAATTTTGACATCATCAATTTAAAGAAACTCTAGACATCTCATACTTTTCTTTCTCACCTGCCTAATAACTGTTCACACCCTTGCCATTAAAGGACCATATAGGTGTCACATGCCCCGTCCTGATTGACACGGCCAGCAGACCGGTAACTGATACAACAGGACGCGGCAAATGTAATTGTACTATGTGACGCGGCCCACAGGCTGGTAATTAATACAATAAGACAAAGGGAATGGGGAAAACCTGGGTAACAATAACAATGGTGGCCCTGCGATAAGGAATGGGGACGTGGAGACCTCCTGCACTCCCCTGAGTCAGTGTCTCTACACTCCTAGCGTTCCCTAGGCCGGTTCCACACCGGGCGACGATCAGGAACCTAAAACCCCTGACCCACCCTGCACCTAAACCCTCACTAGGGAATTGGTTTGTGCAGAAACTAATCCCACCACTGCACTAAACACACACAAGGAAAAGTGACAAAACAGAGGAACACCACTTAGCTTTGCTCTGTTGCGTACACTCCCAGCAACAGAGCCCACCACCTGCATGCATCTTTTCCTCCACCATGTCCAACATCTGGGTGCACTGTCCCGAAACGGATCTTCTCAGCACCATAGTGCATCCTTGGATCAAACAGAGTGCACACCTGCGTGCAGCTGTCCCAAAACAGAGTCCCGCACCTGAGTCCAGCTTTTCTGCCAAAAAGTCCAGCATGCTTGAGTCCAACTCTCAGCAACAACGTCCAGCATTTTGAGTGCAGCTCTACACCATAGCTGCCACTCCACCAATCCATGCATGAACTCCTTGCTGACATCATAACTGCGACTCCACCACGACATGCCAGCCCTCCTTGCGGATACCATAGCTGACACTCCTGGACTCTCACTGAGCTGCCCGTGACTCTCCTTTAGCTCCATCTTTCACCTAGGCTTGCTTGCAAATGAGGACCTTATCACCAACAGTGATTAACACACCTGATACTCTCTTATAGAGCACTCTCACCTGTAACATAATTACATGCACAAGCTAAGGTAACCAGAGTGTAATGAACCTAATGGCCACCGGGGGAAAACTACATCTGAAATCACCACAGTGCAATGACCCTAATGGCCACCGGGGGCAAAACCACCTTTGGCACACAGCCAAGGGAAAAAAAAGGTTACTTTGTGCATTTACTCTGTCAGATCCAACCTAGATCATGACGATAGGGTGAGCAGGGATAGCTGTCGTGGAGCGGGGGCACCACTGCACAAGTTCAAGGATGCTAACATCCGCTGTTAGGTAGGGAGATTCAGGCCAGTGTAGGGATAGGCACCTCCATGTGGTGATCATTTCTAATTTTTTTATGGCAGTATGATGTATATATAGCATTATTTTGGGTACTGTTTTTAAGTATATGGAAATAAAGATTTTTGCTTTTATTGTGTAAGCATAAGAGTACATTGTGAGCCTCTATGGGACGATTCTGAATGTGGCGATACCAAATATGTGTATGTTTGATTTTTTTTTAATTGTTTTATTTTGAATGGGGTGAAAGGGGGATGATTTGAACTTTTAATTTTTTAATTTTTTTAAATATTTTTAAAAACTTTGTTTTACTTTTTGCATGCTTCAATAGTCTCCATGGGAGACTAGAAGCTGCAATTCTTTCATCAGCTCTGCTATATACAGGCAATAATGAGATTGCCTGTACATTGTTGAAATGCTCACTTTGCTATGAGTGCCGACCACCGTGCGGCTCTCATAGCAATCTGGCTATGATAACCATAAATGTCTGCTGGAGAACTTCAGATGTCATGCCAACCCATCAGTGAATCATGATCACGTGATGGGGTCACAAATGGGCAGGATTTCCCATGCGCTTACCAGCAGCATGAGTTAAATGCCGCTGTCAGAGATTGAGATTGCTATTCCACCCACAGCTGTTAGAGGCAAATGTTAGTTGTTCTAAACAGCTGACATGTGCCGTCAAAGATGTGGGCTCAGCACTGGAGAACACATCAAAGGCAGGGATTCTGACATGGGCGCACTATTATGCCCAACATCGGAAAGTGGTTCATATAAGTATTTAATAATGATATTGGTCTCTAGATTAGTACTGAAGTAGGGTCTGATTGTTGTATATGAATAACTACAATTGTGGCTTGAAGATTTTAAGGTGTAATTCAGAAATTGGTTACGTAAACATGTTAGTTAAAGGTAAAATAATTAGATATTTAAAAGATTGTACAAGGACTGACAGTAGCTAGAAAAAGCATCCAAAATATCCTTCATGTTAGAAACACAAGTATTAGATTTTTGAATACATGAGACTTTTGTTTTTATTCTTGGGTTTTGCATTTATTTACCATTAATCTTGACATTTTGTTATATTCAAAATAGTATATAGAAATCCAAAAAATTGAGGCAGCACACTATTTTCAGTGGAAAAAGAGCTACTTTTATTAACCCATCTTAGCAACGTTTCAGTCCATAAATATGGTGACCTTTTTCAAGCTAAGATGGGCTAATAAAAGTAGCTCTTTTTTCCACTGAGAATGGTGTGCTGCCTCCATTTTTTGGATTTCTACAATTGAGGTTTGGTCTGTGCCTGGGGGACTTTGCACCCGACTTTTTCTTTTTGCTTTTTCTTACTTTGTGCTGCTCTAATTTTCTTATTTTTCAAAATAGTATCTAGCTATAATTGATTGAGTCATCTTGTCAAACTTTTCTAATAGTAAATATTTGAGTTCAGCTCTCAGTCTCATAATCTTTTTATGTGTGTTATGTGAAGGATTGGATTTTCTTTTTCTTCTTGTTCAACATCATTAATAATTCCTTGAACCTTATCTTTGACTTGTTTATTATATTGAGTATTTACTTGTATCAGTATGCCCCTTAATACTGCCTTGTGTGCTTTTCATACTATTTTTGATTAAATGTCTTGTGTAGTATTTTCTTTGAAATAATTCTCTATTGTACACTCAATTTTATTGCTATATAATGGATGATTAAATAGAAATTAGTTGCATCTCCATGACTTAGGATACAGAGCTCTGCTGATAAGTTGAAGCATAGCAAATAATAGACCATGATATGACCAGGTGATCTTCCCTATTGATACCTTCTAAAATCTTACTAAAGAATGGATGTTTGCTGGAATCATATTAACTTGAGAAAAGCCTGGAATCTATTTTAATAAGAGGAAAATTGCTTTGAAGGCAAATTGAGTTGGATATATCTTCTTGGTTAATCCATTTTTTTAAAGTGAAAAATGTTTTTCTTGATGTAGCCATGGTATCTAGTAGATGATAACGGATATTATTGTAATCACCAAAAATTATTACATTATTAATTCTCCCTTTTGATTTTTTTTATAATTGTATATAAAAAATGTGTCTGCTATTTGGTGAGTTTATGTTGACTATAGTAAAATACATATATTTAATCTTACAGATGAGAGTGTGAAAATGTCCCCTTTCACCTTTCAATTCTTCAGCAAATGAAAGACTACAGTGGCCTTTCTAATGACCGCAATAACTCCTCCTTTTTCTTATCTGATGATGAATTATATATATATATATGGAAAGTTTTTATTTGTAAATTTAGGTAAGTTTATAGATGAAAACTTAGTTCCCTGTTGGGCTATTACGAGTATATCTGAATTTGTGATTTTTTCCTCTCTCCAAATAAAATTTATCCATATAGGGTTTTATAGTCCTTTTATATTATGGGACATAAATTTAACTGACATTAAACTTTTCACTTAAGATCACTTTTTTGAGCATAAAAGTATATGAAAAGCTGTAAAAGAAAATATGGTTAGCATATTACAGGTGCATACATACGTATTTTTTGGATTATAAGACGCACCCCAATTTTGAGAAGAAAAATAAGAACAATTTTTTTTAATAAAGTGGTGGTGATTCTTATAATCCATGCGTCTTATTGCTTACCGGGGTGGTGGCTGCAGTGAAGTGAGGTCCCAGGGTTGCTGCTGAAGGAGGCAGGAGTGGGGTGATGCTGCAGGCTTCAGGCTAGAATGAGGGGATGTCAGATGTGCAGTGTACCGCTGCAGGTGTCCGGTGCTGTGGGTGTCCGGTGCTGTGGGGGTGTCCGGCGATGCAGGTGCCCAGCGGTGATGTGGGGGTCTCCGGTGCTTCAGGGGCTCTGCCGACATTTTGTGAAAGGCCAGAGCCCCCCGCAGTTCTTTGCTTCCCGTGCAGTGGACTCTGGGAAAATGGTCTCCAAGTGGGAGACGCATGCACAGATGGAGATCTCGGCATCAAGATCTCGGGAGATGGAGTTTCAGCTCTGTCCTCATGCAATCCATAAGTCTTTCTTTTGTTTTAAAAAAATGAAATCTTGTTATTCCCTTTCTAGGTATTTCCTTAACAGAAATCTGTGAGCTATTTCTTTTGTTAATTCTAAAGCGATGATTGATAGTAATGCTTTGCTTGAGAGTCCCATTATTTGAATTGCCTGAGAGACTCTGGAGTGCTGCACAGGTAGTATCTATGTGACAACTGAGTCACAATATGGTATGGGAATTCTACTCACGGTGGTAGCTTCTCCTGAGTCCAAGTCAGATATTAGAGGCTTTTACTGAGTATGGAAGTTCTTCTTCTTGTTTGGAAATGCAGTGCTGGAACAGTCTGGAGATCGTGGATCCAGTGCAGATATGCTGGTCTTGCCTGTCCCTTGAATCCTCTGTGCTGTTAAAGCTTGGGTGACAGCTTCTCCTGAGTCCATCATAAGTAAAGGATACATTCCTTTAACTTGAACATTCCTTTTCTTGCCCGTGGTGATGTTGATTTCACTGTCTAGACAGTGGGGATCCTTGGTAGAAGCGCAGAACTTGATTAATGGCTGAATCCTCTGTGATGTAATGACAGATGTGACAGTTTCTTCTGAATCCAGTAAAGATGGAGGGGTCTTCTTTTAAGCTTGGTTGTAGAGCTTAAACTTGTGGGTCTGGAATTCTGAAGTCCACAGCAGATAGATTGTTTCTAACTGCAGCTTTTACTGGTTGAAGCTGTGTACTGAGAAAAATTCAGCTGTTTTACTGAATTTATTTGTCAAGGAGAAATCCTGTTTTTTCTTTGTTTTTAAGTGGCGTAATAAAGTCCAAAGTATAACCCAGGTATTCCTGATGAATACAGGCAAGTTTAGCTCCAAGTTGTAATTGTAAATCCACTGTAGGAGTGTTCAAGTTGCTTTTGCAGGCCTGATCCTGGAGAAGCTATGATAAACATGTCCATGTTGTCTGAGCTTCAGGCCACATCCCCCCAGAAAAAGATTTTGAACAGTTTTTGTGAGGTTGATACCTTCATAATGTAACACTAAGTATGTTACACTGTATGGATTACTAATTCAATCCACAAAGATTTTTGAACAGTTTTTTTTGCAGTTTTATGTATCACTGTAATGTAACATTAGCAATGTTAAACTGTTTGGATGACTAATTGAATCCAGAAAGATTTTTTGAACAGTTTTTTAGATTAATATCACCCTAATGTAACACTAACCACATTACAGTTTATGGATTACTAATTCAATCAAGAAAACATTTTTTGAGCTTTTTTTTGGAGGTTAATGCCACTGTAATGTAACACTAAGCACATTACACTATATGGAAGACTAATTAAATCCAGAAAGATTTTTTTCAACATTTTATGGAGGTTAATATTACTGTAATAAAACACTAACCACATTAAACTCTGTGGATAACTAATTGAATGGAGAAATATATTTTTAACTTTTTTTGGAGGTTACTACCACTATAATGTAACACTAACCACATTATACTGTATGGATTACTAATTTAATGCAGAAAGATTGTTTGAACTTTTTTTTGAGCAACACCATCATATTGTAACACTAAGCATGTTACACTGTATGGATGACAATATAGTAAGCTTTTTCACCCCAAAAATACATTTGGTCATGTGCAGCAGCAATATATTAAACAACGGACTGCAAAGTCCTAAGCCCTGCCTAGAGGCTGTATTCTGCTACTTTCCATGCTCTTGCAGCTGTGCCTAGGCAAAATATAGAATCTATCTGATAAAGACAGCAAAGCACAGGATTAGACATTAGAAGGACCATTAGTATGATGGTTCAGCATCAGCACTACACTAGTATCACCACTACAGGACTCTGATCAGTTAAACTGTTCACATGCAGGCCTTAATAGCTGCTCTCCCTCCCATCATAACTATCCTTGAGCTGTGCAATGTAATATGCGCCTCTTAATGAATTAGGAGCATCTGACTACCACACACTTCCTCATCAAAACCACTGTGAGCAACGCCAAACTTGATGAATCAGGGCCAGAATTGTTACTATATCAAGCAGAACAAAAAGAAAAAAAAATCTTTTTTAAAAAATTCCATCCAAAGCACTATTAAAATAGCAACCAACAGAGTTAAAGGTGAGGAGTGTGATTGACATCTTTTATAACTGGTGGCTGTTAACATTATTCATCTATTAAAATGTGATCTGCTTCATCATTCACTATATCATAGTAGAGACAAATATATGACCATTCCTTTAAAGTATGTTAAATACTGGAGTTTCTGTAGGGGTTCTGAAATTTTGCATCATTTACAGGATGAAAACTAATGAAAATGCAAATCATACACATTTTCTTTCAAAGCAGCTAGTTAAAATGGTTCAAGCAATCTTTAAAATGAGATCTCTGGAACGAATGCTTGGGGAGAAATATGTTGATTGACAAAGCTGTCAGATATACAGACCCTGGGAGAAAGAAAAGATTGTCTTAGAGACTTCAGTAACATATATAATATACTAATCAATTCCTTGAAGCAAAATAAAGTTGATTCACATCTAATATAGAATGCTTAATATTTATATTTACAGGTTATAAACACAATAATAGTTTAATAAACCATTGATAATGACCGTACTAAATAAATTAAATCTTGCATTGAAAATAGTGAATAATGCATGAGCCTTTTTAATCAGCAATTCAAGTAACACATGTAACACATATTTTCCCAATGATTAAATACTTTTTGCTTGACAAGACTGCTCAGTAGTGCACAATCCATCAATCATTGTAGATATGCACTTCCATGAAGACATAACTATTTAAACCAGATCATTCTCAATGGACATGATTGGCAGCTTGCTAACATGAGCACTAAATCTTGCCTCACCTTGCTTGCCTGCTGATGCTTGCTTTACAATAAGTCTTTTATATTGTGCTTATGATAATTGCAATATGTCTTCTGCATATTATATTACTTCATATAATATTTAAATGATATTTAAAGTGTGTTTCAATATGAGTAGAGATGAGTATATACATTTGAGTGGAATTGAATTAAACTCTCAAAAATCTGTATTTGCCAATTTGAGATTTTTTTTGTGATTCGCTTCAGTAAAATTTGTGCTGCTGGCTGAAATTTTTTGGAACTTTTAATGGCCATCAAAAGGTAAAAAAAATTGAAAAATGCTTACTGCTCACCTCTCCAGCTCTTTTGGTCCTTGGCTCCTCAACGTCACCCACCTGTCCCTCATCACATCTTCTGATAATCGTCTCTCATGCTAAAATTTGCAAAGCTTTCACATTGAGCCAGAAATTCCAGCTCTAACAAGTCAAGGAAGGGTTCTGAGCATGCTTTCACTAGGTCATTGCACATGTATTTATGTTATGACATTACAACCTTCTTGCAAAGAAACCTCCCAAGTCTCATCAGAGCCAGAAGTTCCGTTTCAGTGTTAAGGGCCCGAGAATTTCGGTGCGAAAGAGGTCTTTCAGAAGATACAATGAGGACCAGGCCATTGATGGTGAAGAGCGGATGGGCCAGAGAAAGGAGTTGTTATTTGAGTATAAATAATTTTTTTTCACACACAGTCATATGTTAAAGTTTGGGCACCCCTATTAATGCTAATCTTTTTTCTTTACACCAATTATGGTTTTTGCAACAGCTATTTCAGTTTCATATATCTAATAACTGATGGACTCAGTTATATTTCTGGATTCAAATGAGGTTTATTGTACTAACAGAAAATGTGCAATCTGCATTTTAACAAAATTTGACTGGTGCAAAAGTATGGGCACCTCAACATAAAAGTTACATTAATATTTTGTAGATCCTCCTTTTGCAAAAAATAACAGCCTCTAGTCGCTTCCTGTAGCTATTAATGAGTTCCTGGATCCTGGATGAAGGTATTTGTGACCATTCCTGTTTACAAAACAATTCCAGTTCAGTTAAGTCTGATGGTCCCGAGGATGGACAGCCTGGTTCAAATCATCCCACAGATGTTCAATGATATTCAGGTCTGGGGACTGGGATGGCAATTCCAGAACATTGTAATTGTTCCTCTGCATGAATGCCTGAGTAGATATGGAGTGGTGTTTTGGATCATTGTCTTGCTGAAATATCCATCCCCTGCGTAACTTCAACTTCGTCACTGATTCTTGCACATTATTGTCAAGAATCTGCTGATACTGAGTTGAATCCATGGGACCCTCAACTTTAACAAGATTCCCAGTGCCAGCATTGGCCACACAGCCCCAAAGCATGATGGAATCTCCACCAAATTTTACTGTGGGTAGCAAGTGTTTTTCTTGGAATGCTGTGTTTTTTAGCCTCCATGCATAACGCCTTTTTGTATGACCAAACAACTCAATCTTTGTTTCATCAGTCCACAGGACCTTCTTCCAAAATGTAACTGGCTTGTCCAAATGTGCTTTTGCATACCTCAGGCGACTCTGTTTGTGGCGTGCTTGCAGAAATGGCTTCTTTCGCATCACTCTCCCATACAGCTTCTCCTTGTGCAAAGTGCGCTGTATTGTTGACCGATGCACAGTGACACCATCTGCAGCAAGATGATGCTGCAGGTCTTTGGAGGTGGTCTGTGGATTGTCCTTGACTGTTCTCACCATTCTTCTTCTCTGCCTTTCTGATATTTTTCTTGGCCTGCCACTTCTGGGCTTAGCAAGAACTGTACCTGTGTTCTTCCATTTCCTTACTATGTTCCTCACAGTGGAAAATGACAGGTTAAATCTCTGAGACAACTTTTTGTATCCTTAACCTGAAAAGCTATGTTGAATAATCTTTGTTTTCAGATCATTTGAGAGTTGTTTTGAGGAGCCCATGATGCCACTCTTCATAGGAGAATCAAATAGGAGAACTACTTGCAAGTGGCCACCTTAAATACATTTTCTCATGATTTGATACACCTGGCTATGAAGTTCAAAGCTCAATGAGGCTACAAAACCAATTTAGTGCTTCAGGAAGTCAGTGGAAAGTAGTTAGGAGTGTTCAAATCAAGAAAATGATAAGGGTGCCCATACTTTTGCACCAGTCAAATTTTGTTTAAATGCAGATTGCACATTTTCTGTTAGTACAATAAACCTCATTTGAATCCAGAAATATAACTGAGTCCATCAGTTATTAGATATATGAAACTGAAATAGCTGTTGCAAAAGCCAAAATTGTTATAAAGAAAAAAGGTTAACATTAATAGGGGTGCCCAAACTTTAACATATGACTGTATTACATATATTTTCCTTAGTGTCTGCACCCAAAACCATATTAAGGTACAGTACAGATCAAAAGTTTTGACACACCTCATTCAAAGAGTTTTCTTTATTTTCATGACTATGAAAATTGTAGATTCACTCTGAAGGCATCAAAACTATGAATTAACACATGTGGAGTTATATAATTAACAAAAAAGTGCAAAACAACTGAAAATATGTCTTATATTCTAGGTTTTTCAAAGTAGCCACCTTTTGCTTTGATTACTGCTTTGCACACTCTTGGCATTCTCTTGATGCGCTTCAAGAGGTAGTCACCGGAAATGGTTTTCACTTCACAGGTGTGCCCTGTCAGGTTTAATAAGTGGGAGTTCTTGCCTTATAAATGGGGTTGGGACCATCAGTTGTGTTGTGCACAAGTCTGGTGGATACACAGCTGATAGTCCTACTGAATAGACTGTTAGAAATTGTATTATGGCAAGAAAAAAGCAGCTAAGTAAAGAAAAACGAGTGGCCATCATTACTTTAAGAAATGAAGGTCAGTCAGTCCGAAAAATTGGGAAAACTTTCAAAGTGTCCCCAAGAGCAGTGGCAAAAACCATCAAGTGCTACAAAGAAACTGGCTCACATGAGGACCTCCCCAGGAAAGGAAGACCAAGAGTCACCTCTGCTGCAGAGGATAAGTTCATCCGAGTCACAAGCCTCAGAAATTGCAGGTTAACAGCAGCTCAGATTAGAGACCAGGTTAATGCCACACAGAGTTCTAGCAGCAGACACATCTCTACAACAACTGTTAAGAGGAGACTTTGTGCAGCAGGTCTTCATGGTAAAATAGCTGCTAGGAAACCACTGCTAAGGACAGGCAACAGGCAGAAGTGACTTGTTTGGGCTAAAGAACACAAGGAATGGACATTAGACCAGTGGAAATCTGTGCTTTGGTCTGATGAGTCCAATCACCGTGTCTTTGTGTGATGCAGAAAAGGTGAACGGATGGACTCTACATGCCTGGTTCCCACCATGAAGCATGGAGGAGGAGGTGTGATGGTGTGGGGATGCTTTGCTGTGGACACTGTTTGGGATTTATTCAAAATTGAAGGCATACTGAACCAGCATGGCTACCACAGCATCTTGCAGCAGCATGCTATTCCATCCGGTTTGCATTTAGTTGGACCATCATTTATTTTTCAACATGACAATGACCCCAAACACACCTTCAGGCTGTGTAAGTGTTATTTGACCAAGAAGAAGAGTGATGGGGTGCTACGCCAGACGACCTGGCCTCCACAGTCACCAGACCTGAACCCAATTGAGATGGTTTGGGGTGAGCTGGACAGAAGAGTGAAGGCAAAAGGGCCAACAAGTGCTAAGCATCTCTGGGAACTCCTTCAAGACTGTTGGAAGACCATTTCTGGTGACTACCTCGTGAAGCTCATCAAGAGAATGCCAAGAGTGTGCAAAGCAGTAATCATCGCAAAAGGTGGCTACTTTGAAGAACCTAGAATATAAGACATATTTTCAGTTGTTTCACTCTTTTTTGTTAATTATATAATTCCACATGTGTTAATTCATAGTTTTGATGCCTTCAGAGTGAATCTACAGTTTTCATAGTCATGAAAATAAAGAAAACTCTATGAATGAGGTGTGTCCAAACTTTTGGTCTGTACTGTACATTAAATTTGCCTAAAATACTTTAACAGACATGACATATGAGTATAATTAAATTTCCTGAGAAAAAATATGCAAACAGGCAAATTCAATTCTTGCCTGATCTGCTCTTCTCTAATTAAAAACAGTACTGCTGTCATCAGTGTGCCACCCATGTTTTTTGGGTATGAATAAAGAAAGAATGAAATTACAAAGCTTTTCCTATACTTTGCAATGTTAAATGCGTACAGCAGATGGACATCACACAGATGCCATCTGTGTGCTATATGCATTTTTCATGGACCCATAGACTTGTATTGTCTTTGTCATCCATGCTGCCAGAAAAAAACACACATATCTGTGTGGTTCATACAGACACACGGTCCATGTGAAAAATGGACATGTGAAGACTACCAAAAGTTATAATGGAGGCAGTGGTATCCGTTTAAAAAAACATACCAGAAACATGTACATTTGAAGGGGGCCTCAAGACTACTATGACTAAAATAGAAAGCTCAAAATGGATATATATATATTTTTTTTTTACAATATTTTTACAACTTTGCAATTTTTATTGTTTGTATTTAAACTTTTAGGTAAATTGTGACAGCAAACATGCTTTATTATTTTAAAAATAATTTTTACTAATGGTCGATGCTATGAAATATTGATGATGTTCACTCCTAACTTTATGTAATATGTTCCAAAATTGTGCAATATTAACCAGGTAGAGTTTTTTATGTTATAATTATTATTTGAATAATTATAGAGAAGGCAACACCTTTAATTGCAAGAGTCTTTATAGCTGAACAAACATCTCTCATCTTTGGGAAAATCTATTCGTTCATTTGATAAATTCAATTCAATAAAAAATTAATATGTTGGGGAGGTTAAAAAGTTTATTTCCCAATAGACAGATTCTATGTATAGTACTGTATTTCTAAAGTATATGTACTCTTGCAAAAATCAAGACTCTAAAATATCCCCCTCCAGCCTTTCTAAAATGAATGTGTGAATATACCTGTATGAAAATACCATAAACAACATAGTAAGTGAAAAAAGGATCATAAATGTATTTTAGTGTTTGTTTTAAGTTCTTAATCATGAATGAGAAATAAACCATTGCTTTTAATGCCTAATTTGATATTTCCATTAATCATTTCTGTCATCTGCAGTATTGTTATATCTACATCTTACCTACATCTTACCATGCTCAAATAGTGACTGTTTATGAATATTAGTAGCATCTAAAGCCTACAGGTTTGAATAGTGGATATTTATTTCTATTTAAGTGGGGAAAATGATTTGGTAAAATTTAAAGGTGCTTCTCACAGAATTAGAATATCATGGAAAAGTTAATTTATTTCAGTTTTTCAATACAAAAAGTGAAAATCATATATTACATAGTCAATACAAACAGAGTGATCTGTTTCAAGTATTAATTTCTGTTAATGTTGATGATTATGGCTTACAGCCAATGAGAACCCAAAAGTCATTATCTCAGTAAATTTACATACTTTAGGGTATGTTCCCACAGTCAGGAAACGCTGCGGGTTGGACACTGCGTACATCCGCAGCATCAAACCCGCAGCATTCAGATGTTACAGCATAATGGATGGGATTTCAAGAATTCCCATGTCCACTATGCATTCCTGTATATTGCTCTGGTCATGTATAGAACATTTACTGGCTGCTATAATGCGTCATTTTCATAGACTATTTCAAACACTTTTAAGGGTGAATTATTTTGACCAGAATATTTGACTTTATTTTATTTTCACGTGTATATGTACAGCACATTCTTTCTTTATGTACCGTATTTTTCGGACCATAAGACGCACTTTTTTCTCCAAAACTTTTGGGGGAAAGTGGGGGGTGCGTCTTATGGTCGCAATATACTTACATCCATCCATGGCTGGGGGCTGGTGCAGGTGCCGCCGGGCTCTGTGCTCCGTGGGGGACTCCGCTGGCATTTCCTTGAAGTCCGGAGGCCCCCACACATCCGTTGCTGGCTGCTGGTCCGAGGACGGTGAATGCGCAGGTTCAGATCTCGTCCCGAGATCTTGGGAGACAAGATTCAAATCTCGGCAAAGAGATCTCATCCCCCGGCGGCAATCTTCCCGGCATCCATCTTCCCAGAGGCCACCGCAACATGGCAGCAGTCAGCAATGGGCCTATGAACGGGCCTCCGGGCTTCGAGGAAGTGCCAGCGGAGCCGCCTCCCCTGCGCCAGAGCACAGCCCGCCGCCACCCTCACCCCACAGAGCCCACATGCCCCAGCTGCCCCAGCCCAGTCCAGCTGCCCCAGCCCAGCTGCCCCAGCCCAGCACAGCCCACCTGCCCCAGCCCAGCACAGCTGCCCCAGCCCACCTGCCCCAGCACAGCTGCCCCAGCCCAGCTGCCCCAGCACAACCCAGCTGCCCCAGCACAGCCCACCCACCCCAGCACAGCCCAGCTGCCCCAGCACAGCCCAGCACAGCACAGCTGCCCCAGCACAACCAACCTGCCCCAGCACGGCCCACCTGCCCCAGCACAGAGACACCGCCACTGCACCAGCCTGGACCACCGAATGACCACTGTGACCACTCCTCCACCTGTGCCGGATCCCTTCCCAGGTAAGCTGAATTCGGACTGTAAGACAGACCCCCATTTGACACATTATTATTTTTTTCCCTATTTTCCTCCTGAAAATTGGGGTGCGTCTTATGGTCCGGTGCGTCTTATAGTCCGAAAAATACGGTATTCGTCTTGCACTGAGGTTTGACAAAGACTTATTGGCTTTTCCCTGTGGTTATTTCTCTGTACATGTCATAAACATAGACACTTTTTGCAATTTGACAAAATTTATTGAGTGCGGTTGTTCCTTCCCTTGACCACTACATTGGACTTAGTCCATGTTCAGCCTGCACCTCCATCCTAGTTGCATGCGCATCATTTTCTTTTCCCACTATGCATTCAGACAGAGATGCCCGAGGCAACCCTGCATAAATGGACATGCGACGCCTTTCCAGACCATAGCATGTCTATTTATGTATCGATAAGCTCCATCTCTGCTGCATAAATTACCCATTCACTGTCATTAGATGCAGTAAAACCACATTGTCTTCTTAGTGACATGTGTATTAAATGCAGGAATTCAGCTTACTACACAAGTGTACTAATTTAAATAATGTCTTACCTTGTTTCAGCCGGAAGATCGAGTACACAGCAGTTCTCGCGATGAACTTAGCTTACCGCGAGAACTGCCATGCACCTGACCGCCGGGGACGGGGTTATCTCCAATAACTAGCCAAGTTCTCATTGTCAGCTGACCACGAGAACTGCAGTGCACGTGGAATGCCAGTGACTGAGCTGTCTCCGGACATCCATGGTCATCAGCTTAAAGCTCTGCTGTGTCTGGATGTTAGGCTAGATGGTGGCATAATGCTCATCGTGGGACAGTATTTATAGCTTCTCGGCGGACAGGTAACAATATTGTTGCTTTTTTATTTTAATTCTCTTACAGGAGAATGAGGCCATCGGTGGCATAGGCAATACAGTAAGTATGGTTTAATTAAGATCTAGTAAAGGAGTTGGTGTCATTATTTCAATTAAAGGACTTTATTCTGGCTGTGACTTTATTTACCATGTAACTATAGGATCAGTAATGGATGGGTGTCTTATAAACACTTCTCCATTAGTAAGCCATGGGCTTGATGTCACCGGACAATACAAAGGTGACATCAAACCCACAAATATTATCCCACTTGCCACAACTACAGGGCAAGTGGGAAGAGTCGGGTACAGTGCCACAATTGGTGCATCTTTGGATGCACCAATTGTGGGGTAGTTGTGGGCTGCTATTTTTAGGCTGTGGAGGGCCAAAATCCATGGGCCTCGCCAGCCTGATAATACCAGGCTGTAGCTGTCTGTGTTTTCCTTGACTGGTTATCAAAAATAGGGGGACCCCACACTATTTTTTGTAGGTGATCCCACTATTTTTGCTAACCAGTCAAGGTAAGCAGACTGCTGCTGCCTGGTATTATCAGGCTGGTAAGGTTCATGGATATTGGATCCTTACCAGTCTGAAATACCAGTCCCAGTAGTCTACTTTGCTCTGGCTGGTTGACAAATATAGGGGGACCCCACGCTATTTTTTAAATTATTATTTATTTACTTAAATGGATGGACCTGTCTCTGTGCATTCCTCCACTTCCTGAATCGTGTACTTCTGGCTGTGTCACAAGATTTACCATTATTTAAATTAGTACACGTGTAGTAAGCTGTGTTCTCGCACTTAATATGCATGTGACTAGGAAGATAATGTGGTTTAACAACATCTAATGATAGTGAATGGGTAATTTATGCAGCTACAT
Source organism: Dendrobates tinctorius (assembly GCF_039654945.1). NCBI lineage: Eukaryota > Metazoa > Chordata > Amphibia > Anura > Dendrobatidae > Dendrobates > Dendrobates tinctorius. The sequence continues at coordinate 71,880,211 of NW_027361684.1, read as the reverse complement.
AAATTGACATGCTGCGGTCTGGAAACACGTGCCGCATGTCCATCTCCGCAGATGAGCAGCAGGCATCAGTGTACACATATTGGACATGGGATTTCTTGAAATCCCATCCACTATGCTGTAACAGTTGGATGCTGCAGGTTGGACATTGTGGATGTACGCAGAATCCAACCCGCATCATTTACTGATCATGGGAACATACTCCAATATATCTGCAAACAGAAAATCACTTTTTTTTCCTTCCCAGAAGCAAACTTTCAATTAGCTTTATTTCAAGTGACAAAAAAAGTATGCAATGAAAATCCTCATCAATAATGCATTCAGAAAAACCGCATCAAAAACGCATGTAAGAAACACATAAAAAATGCAGGTGACCTGCCAGTGACCTCAGATGCAGATTTAGTGCATATTTCACCTGCGTCAAATCCTGAGCAAATACTGAGCCATTCCTGATCGTGTTCACATAATCTTATAACACCAGCTTGAAAAATGATTTTGAAATCCAAATTGTTGGCCTACTGAAATGTATGTTCAGTAAATGCACTCAATACTTGGTCGGGGCTCCTTTTGCAACAATTACTGCATCAATGCAGAGTGGCATGGAGGCAATCTGCCTGTGGCACTACTGAGGTGTTATGGAAGCCCAAGTTACTTTGACAGCAGCCTTCAGCTCATCTGCATTGTTGGATATGGTCTCTTTCATCTTCCTCTTGACAATGCCTCATAGAATCTCTATGGAGTTAAGATCAGGTGAGTTTGCTGGCCAATCAAGCACAGTGATGCTGTTGCTTTTAAACCAGCTATAGGTAATTTTGGCAGTGTGGACAGGCGCCAAGTCCAACTAGAGAATTAAATTTCCATTTCCAAAAGCTTGTTGGCAGAGGGAAACATGCTGCGCTGACTTTGGTCGTGATAAACACAGTGGACCTATACCAGCAGATGACATGGCTCCCCAAACCATCACTAATTGTGGAAACTTCACACTAGACCACAAACAGCTTGGATTCTGTGCCTCTCCACTCTTCCTCCAGACTCTGGGACCTTGATTTACAAATGAAATGCAAAATTTACTTACATCTGAAAACAATACCTTGGACCACTGAGAAACAGTCCAGTTATTTTTCTTCTTGGCCCAGGTAAGATGCTTCTGGCATTGTCTATTAGCCATGAGTGGCTTGACACAAGGAACATGACACTTGTAGCTCATGTCCTGGATATGTCTGTGTATGGTGGATCTTGAAGCAATGACTCAAGCAGCAGTGCACTCCTTGTGAATCTCCCTAAAATTTTTGAATGGCCTTTCTCTACCATACTTTTTCCTTCCACTCAACTTTCCATTAATATGCTTGGATACAGCACTCTGTTAACAGCCAGGTTCTTTAGCAATGGAAGCAGCCTTAGGAGCGCAGGAAAGAGACTCAGACAAGAGATGGGGTTAAACCACAACGCGTTTCGAAGGAGGATCCGTCTTCATCAGGTGGTCATCACCACCTGATGAAGACGGCTCCTCCGTCAAAACGCGTTGTGGTTTAACCCCATCACTTGTCTGAGTCTCTTTCCTGCACTCCTAAGACCGTTTCCATTTTCTCATTGCTCCTATCCTCCATTGGAGGTTTTCGGCTGGAGCTGCGGTGGAGACCTGACATTTTTGTCTGCCGCTGGGTTGCTTCCTAAGCGCTCCTCTATGACCGTTTATCACTGACTCTTATTAGCTTCTTTAGCAATGGCCTTTTATGGCTTACCCTCATTGTGGAGTGTGTCAATGACTGCATTTGGACATCTGTGAAGTCAGCAGTTTTCCCCATGATTGTGTAGTCTACTGAAACAAACTAAGGAACCTTTTTAAATGCTTAGGAAGCCTTTGCAGGTGTTTTCGTTAATTATTCTAATTTACTGAGATAATGACTTTTGGGATTTCATTGGCTGTAAGCCTAAATCATCAACATTAACAGAAATAACCACTTGAAATAGATCACTCTGTTTGTAATGACTCTATAAAATGTATGAGTTTCACTTTTTGTATTGAAGAACTGAAATAAATTACATTTTTGATGATATTCTAATTTTGTGAGAAGCACCTGTATGTGCAATCTATTTATGGATATTTGTAGTTTTATTCACAAAGTCACTTATTCAAATTTAGTTAGTATATTGGTATTTAATACTATTTCCATATATTTTCTGAGGAATCAAGCAAATATTAGTGTCATTAATATATTGTGAAAATTTTACTAGATTAAATTCTTAAATGTGGCCCAGAAAATAAAGAATATGAATTTGAAAATATTGTATTTCCCAAAATGTATCACTATAATAATCAGGAATATAATATTTAAGTGTTAACTTGTTACTTGAAAAAGTGAACTTATTCAACCTTGGTTCTAGTTTAAATCCATTTATCCCTTTTGTTCTTAATGTGCCAAGAATTCAAAGTCTAAATTAATTTATGACAATATTATGTAGTATTTTTTAAAATTGAGGTAATTTATTGCTCTGGTTTGACCTTTTCAGTATTCTGTAATATAACTGACCTTCAATTTTCTCTCAGTTTCCTACTTCTAGTTCACAAAGTTATAGAAAAGAGCAGTTAACCAATCCAAATGAAATAATAAAAGGTCAAATTTACACAACACTGTTGAAAGAGTGAATTGGTTAATCCATCAAAGTATGGATTTGATCAAATGCCTGTGAAATTTCAAAAAAATCCTACTTTTATACGTGACACACAATCCTCATAAATGTAAACTATTGGTTTCCTCAGCTTAGAAAATTGTGTTAGGCTGCAGTAAGACAGAGAAAGTTAAATAATGTAATTTTTAAGTAAGAAATTAAATATTGAATATACCTAATTTCCCCCCAAAAACTGTAATACTTAGGATTTAATAAGGAAAAATATTTCTCATGATATCTTCAAATTTACTGAGATGCAGAATAGCCAAGAGCATTTTGAAATCCCACAGTTGTAACACTGGAATAGATCTAGAGATGAGAAGATCAATTCGCAGAGGATTGAGGTGGCCTCAAATGTCCTAAGCTTCTGTAACGAATGGAAGCGGAGGCAGAGATGGTGAAGTTCACATTCGTTTTTATTTTTTTAAGTGGAACCTCGGGACCACGGTCCAGAGGGCTCCGAAGGTGGCGTGACTAGTGAGCCCCGGGCACCCGTAGTAAAGCCCCTCAGGCAGGGCCAGAATGGAATACCCGAAGGACACAGGTGCTACCTCCAGTTAGACCCTGAACACGTGGCAGCTGTCCCAGTGGGACCAAAAGGGATAACAAAAGTTTCAGCAGAGTCCGTAATGCGCTGGGTCCTGGATCCGGTTAGTTGGTAAGGAGTCGGTTCCAGTGACCTTCACACAGTCCTTGGACTCAGATGGCTGTAGGCGGAACAGGGTGACTTAGGCCCAGATGGTTGCTGATATATCCAGGTAACACAGGATACTGATATGCTGTGGAAGCAGAGAGCATTAGACAATGCACAGAGACTGCAGATGCAGCGCAGACAGGTTAGCATGAGAACCAGATGTAGCAATGATAGATACTCGTTGCTCTGGCGCTCTCCCTATGGAGGAGAGGCCAGAAATAGCAGCCAGTGCGCTGCCGTTGATTGATTGCATTTTTTGAATAATGCACGCCGCCCCTTTAAGAAGGCCAGAGAGCGGGCGGGCGTGCCCTAATAGGCTTAGCTACAGATCCCCTCACATGGACGCCAGGAGGAGGAGGTAGGAGGGAGGACAGAATGATGAGCAGCAGCATTAGAGGCTCGAGGTGAGTGCCCAGAACGGAGAGCAGCGGCAGGCCTTGGCGCAGCGCCAGGACAGGGACTGGGTGTAACAGTATCCCCCGCTTTACATCCCTCTTCTTCAAGCCTGCGTAGAACCGTTTAAGGAGACGAGGAGCCTGGATGTTCTCCCTAGGCTCCCAAAATCTCTCCTCAGGACCAAAACCCTTCCAGTCTACCAGGTAGTAGGTCTTACCCCTTACTTTTTTTACGGCCAGGATATGTTTTACCTCAAAAACATCATCCTCCGAGACAGGGTCAGGAGTGGTACCCGGATCTTTAAAGAAGGGACTCAAAACTACTGGTTTGAGGAGAGAAACATAAAAGGAGTTAGGCACACGTAGGGAAGTGGGCAACTTCAGCTTGTACGAGACTGGATTGATCTGTCTCAAGATCTTAAATGGTCCGATGAACCGGGGACCCAATTTGTAGTATGGCATCTTTAACCGGATGTACTTAGAAGAGAGCCATACCTTGTCTCTGGGAGGAAAGATAGGCGCATCCAAACGTCTCTTGTCCGCATGCCTTTTCATACACTGGGAGGCTTTCTCCAGAGCAGTTTTGGCATCCCTCCAGACATTAGAAAAATCTTCGGAGAAAGTATCGGCAGCTGGAACGCCAGATGATACGGAGACAGGAAGAAGTATTCCGGGTTGCTAACCAAAGACAATCTGAAAGGGAGACTTTCCAGAAGATTCACTTACTTGATTGTTGTAAGAAAATTCGGCCCAGGACAGTAAGTCTACCCAGTCATCATGATGGGCGTTGACAAAGTGACGCAGGAATCCAGCCAGGATTTGATTTGTCCTCTTCACTTGTCCTTTGGACTGGGGATGGTACGCTGAGAAAAAATCCAAATTAATTCTTACCAGTTTACAACCTGCTCTCCAGAATCTTGAGGTGAACTGGACTCCTCTGTCGGACATGATGTGGAGAGGGAAACCATGGAGATGGAAGATGTGCCAGATGAACAGGTCTGCCACCTCAGGAGCAGTTGGAAGACCGGGTGGTGGAACGAAGTGAGCCATTTTAGAGAAGTGATCCACCACTACCCACACCACAGAACAGCCAGATGAGATCGGGAGATCTGTGATGAAGTCCATCGCGATATGTTGCCAGGGAGCAGACGGAATTGGAAGAGGCTGAAGCCTACCTGCTGGTAGATGCTTGGCCGTCTTGTTATGAGCACAGGAAGGACAGGATGTGACGTACTCCAGAATGTCCTTAGCCATGGCTGGCCACCAATAGCACCGGGAGATGAGTTGCAAAGTCTTTCTCTGGCCGGCGTGACCAGACAACTTGGACGAGTGACCCCACCGAAGGACACGAGTACGCTCAGAAGCTGACATGAAAGTCTTCCCAGGAGGCAGCCGGGCAAGATCAGTAGAAGCAACCGTGACTAACCTTGAGGGTTCAGTGATGTGCTGAGGTTCTTCTTGATCATGAGGTAGAAAGGCTCTGGAAAGTGCGTCTGCTTTGACATTTTTGTCAGCTGGCGAAAATGAAGAACAAAGTTAAAACGAACAAAAAACAAAGCCCAGCGGGCTTGACGAGGATTCAGCCTTTGTGCAGTTTGGAGGTAAGCAAGGTTTTTGTGATAGGTGTATACGTCTACCTGATGAAGAGCTCCTTCTAGAAGATGCCTCCACTCCTGCAGAGCCAATTTGATAGCCAACAATTCCTGATCTCCAACAGAATAATTCCTCTCTGCTGAAGAAAAAACCTTGGAAAAAAAAACACAGGAATGCATTCGCCCGGAGGATGATTTCTGGGTTAGTACAGCTCCCGCACCTACTGAAGAAGCATCGACCTCAAGAAAAAATTGTTCATTGGAGTTAGGACGATGAAGAACAGATGTGACAGCAAAGGCCTTTTTGAGAGAAACAAAGGCCTCCTCAGCCTCAGGAGGCCAATCCTTCGGATTTGTATCTTTCCGGGTTAGAGCTGAGATGGGTGCCACTCAGGTGGAAAGTTAGGAATGAATTGCCTGTAGTAGTTGGCGAAGCCCAGGAATCGCTGTATGGCCTTCAACCCAGACAGACGAGGCCACTTCAGTACAGCTGATAACTCCTCTGGATCCATTTTTAATCCTGTGGAGGATACAATGTAACCGAGGAAAGGCAAAGAGGAATGTTCAAAGAGGCACTTTTCAAACTTGGCATACAGTCTGTTCTCCCTGAGCCTCTGTAAGACCAGGTGCACTTGTCTGCGATGCGAGACCAAGTCAGTAAAAAAAATCAGAATGTCGTCTAGGTAGACAACAACACTGGTGTAAAAGAACCCAATACCAATGAGTATGGTGGAAGATGATACTGACAGAGTGCCAAGAAGAAATAATATACTGTATACAGCAACACGTGAGGATAGATAAAAACACCTTTATTAATATATAAATGGGTGTACACTTAAAATAAAAAATAATAAAAAGGCATCCCAAATAAATGTGTAATATTGGATTATGATATCCTACAACATAGGGTAAAATGTATACCCATAAGGCAAGGCTCGAAAGGAATATGAAAAAAGAAAATTAAAATAAATATTAATGGAACCTTAATAAATCCCCCAAAAGGAATTGTGTATACAGTGCACCATATAATAATGAATATCCAAAAATTGTGTAAACACAGTATACAAAAAATAATAAATAAAGAATAATAATGACAACAGCTGTGCAAATAATGTGTAAAATGAACCGTGCAATAAAAAAAAAAAATAGTGCAGTGAACAAAAAAAGACACTATGAGAGTGTCACACAATGTGAGAGGGGAAAGAAGTAATGGGAGCGGAAAATAAAATAATACCTAATGAGCTGGAGAATGATGCCTGGGGATGCCTGTGAACGCGCCCCGACGCGCGTTTCGGAATAAAACTTCCTTCGTCCCTGACGAATTTTTGGATATTCATTATTATATGGTGCACTGTATACACAATTCCTTTTGGGGGATTTATTAAGGTTCCATTAATATTTATTTTAATTTTCTTTTTTCATATTCCTTTCGAGCCTTGCCTTATGGGTATACATTTTACCCTATGTTGTAGGATATCATAATCCAATATTACGCATTTATTTGGGATGCCTTTTTATTATTTTTTATTTTATTTAAGTGTACACCCATTTATATATTAATAAAGGTGTTTTTATCTATCCTCACGTGTTGCTGTATACAGTATATTATTTCTTCTTGGCACTCTGTCAGTATCATCTTCCACCATACTCATTGGTATTGGGTTCTTTTACCGGATGGTCTGCCATCCATATTTCTAGAGGGGTTGTGGATTTTCATTTTTTTTTTTTTTATTATTTTTAATTAGTACATTACCCTCATTGTTCTAAGTGTAACACTGGTGTAAAGCAGATTCCTGAAAATGTCATTGACGAACTCTTGGAAAACAGCGGGAGCATTGCTTAGACCAAACGGCATTACCAGGTACTCGTAGTGGCCATCACGGGTGTTGAAGTCTGTTTTCCATTCGTCTCCATCTTTGATTCAGATCAAATTGTAAGCCCCTCTGAGATCCAGCTTGGTGAAGTTCCTGGTCCCTCGGAGACGGTCAAACAGTTCTGAAATTAGAGGCAAAGGGTACCTGTTTTTTACCGTGACCAGGTTCAGTCCTCGGTAGTCGATACAGGGCCGCAGGGATCCATACTTTTTCTTCACGAAGAAGTAGCCTGCTCCTGCCGGTGACAATGATTTTCGGATAAACCCTCTGGCCAAGTTCTCCTGGATGTAGTCCGACATAGCCTGAGTCTCTGCCTGGGAAAGAGGGTAAACTCTCCCACGGGGAGGAGATGTTCCAGGAAGAAGGTCTATTGGACAGTCATATGACCTGTGGGGAGGAAGTTTTTCAGCCTTCTTTTTCCCGAGGACATCCGAGAAGGACTAGTAAGCGGATAGTAATCCAGGCAGGGTAGCAGGTTCAATTCGGGTTAAACAAAGGTCCGAGCAGGAAACTCCCCAACGTAGAATTTCGCCTGTTCTCCAATTAAGGACTGGTTCATGTTTCTGAAACCAAGGCAAACCTAGAAGCAAGGGGTGAGACAAACCAGGGTACACATAAAAACGGATTCTTTCAGAATGCATAAGACCTACCCGGAGTCAGAGTGTTATGATTGAGTCACCGAGGAGGAAAAAGACAAAACACAAGCTCAGCCCAGAAAATCAGAGAGGTTGGAAACTAGCGGATTGCAGACCCCTGATCCTATCACTCAACTAGCAGTAGCCGTGGAGTGTTCCTACGGCGATCCTAGACACCTCGTCACAGCCGGAGATCTACACAAGCCTAAAGAGAGAAAAGAGAAAAACTGACTGCTCCAGAGCAGACCCCAAAACAATAGGCAGCCCCCAACATATAATGACGGTGAAGCAAGATGAAAACACTAACAGATAGAAAGATAGGTTGAGCAAACGATGGGGCCCAAGCTAACTAAAAAGGACAGGACAGAAAAGCTACTGTCTGCAATCCGAGAAAACCCTGCCAAAAAATACTACCAACACAACTGATAAGCAAAAGGACCCTGAAGTCACTAGACTTCAAACCCTATATCAGCACTCAGAATATTCTGGAAGCAGAGCAAAAGAGAACACTGATCAAGGAAAAAGAATCCAGCACACCCCCGGCCGGGGATGGCTGAACTCATAAAACAAGGTAAACAAAACCAAAACTAATAAGTTCAATAGCAGAGCAAAAACTTATCTTTGGGAAGCAGGAATCAGACTGGTCTCCAAGAATCCAGCAGAGAAATCACCAGCGACTCAGAAGGGGGTTGGCTGCCTTATATCCAGTCTATAGTTCCCGTTACCCAGTCATGATCCACCTGATCAGGTGTTTGGTTTCTTTCATCCAAATCATCCTCACTACCTTCCTTCACCAGAAGAGGGAGATCCTCGGACACAAAAGATGAATGAACAGATGAGCTCACAACACAGAGGCTGGCCATCGACAGGGGTAACCCGCAACAGGTTGAGAAGAGCATGAACTGGTAAGTAGTAGCGATCCACAAGAGTCTGCTGGATAAAGCTTCCGGTGGCTCTGGAGTCCAGCAGACAGAGTCCAGAAAATTTTATTGCTCCGCAGGTCACAGAGACTGAGATCTGCAATGAAGGAAAGGAACGTTCACTGCCTAGGGTGGCCTCTCCTACCGAGCCTAGGCACAGGAGTTTTCCGGCTTCTTTGGACAGGAGCAGATCAGGTGTTCGGAACTTCCACAGTACAGACAGCTTCCGTTTTTGCGACGCGCCTACTGGCGGAGGCTGGCCAGACTTACTCGATCTACCTCCATAGCTTCGGGAGAAGAGGATGAGGTAGACGTTTTGGAAGAATTAGAGTCCAGGTGGTAGGTCCTCCTGTCACGCTTAATCTGCATGAAACGCTCCTGAAAACGCAGGTCAATCCGGGTCGCCAAGGAAAAAAGGTCATCCAAGATGGTAGGCCTGTCCCGTCCTGCCAGCTCATCCTTAATTTTTCCAGATAGGCCCTCTCAGAAGGTAGCCAGCAAGGCCTCATTGTCCCAGGATAACTCAGACGAGAGGGTGCGGAACTGAACAGCATACTGAGCCACCGTGAGGGTTCCTTGGTGTAAGCGAAGCAGGGCAGAACCGGTCGACGTGACCCAGCCAGGTTCATCAAAGGTCCTGTAAAAAGCTTCTAGGAAAGATTGAAGATAATTAACCAGAGGGTCTCCTCTCTCCCATAATGGATTCAGCCAGGCGAGAGCCTCTCCTGCTAGATGTGACATAATGAAGCACACTTTGGCATGGTCAGAAGCAAACATATGCCCCAAGATTTTGAAGTGTAGCGTTCACTGAATGAGAAAACCCCGACAATGAGTGGGATCACCATGGAAGCTGGTTGGAGCCGCCAGGCGGGTGCCCTTGCTTGTCATGACAGCAGGTACCTGGGTGTTGCTAGGTGAATCAGGAGCTGCTGGATTCTACAGAGAATCCATGCAGGTGGACAGGTTACGTAGATACGTCGTGATCTTATCCTGTTGATATCTTAAATGGGTCACCTCTTGGCACAACTCCAACGTCAGAGGAATCTGGGGTCCAGTGGATTCCATGGCTGGAGCAATCTGTAATGAATGGAAGTGGAGGCAGAGATGGTGAAGTTCACAATTGTTTTTATTTTTTAAGTGGAACTTTGGGACCACGGTCCGGGGGGCTCCAAAGGGGGCGTGACTAGTGAGACCCAGGCACCCGTAGTAAAGCCCCTCAAGCAGGGCCAGAATGGAATACCTGGAGGACACAGGTACTACCTCCAGTTAGACCCCGAACACGTGGCAGCTGTCCCAGCGGGACCAAAAGGGATAACAAAAGTTACAGCAGAGTCCATAATGCGCTGGGTCCTGGATCCGGTTAGTTGGTAAGGAGTCGGTTCCAGTGACCTTCACACAGTCCTTTGACTCAGATGGCTGTAGGCGGAATGGGATGGCTTAGACCCAGATGGTTGCTGATATATCCAGGTAACACAGGATACTGATATGCTGTGGAAGCAGAGAGCATTAGACAATGCACAGAGACTGCAGATGCAGCACAGACAGGCTAGCATGAGAACCGGATGTAGTAATGATAGATACTCGTTGCTCTGGCGCTCTCCCTATGGAGGAGAAGCCAGAAATAGCAGCCAGTGCGCTGCCATTGGTTGATTGCATTTTTTGAATAATGCACGCCGCAAGAGAGCTTAGCTACAGATCTCCTCACAGGATGCCAGGAGGAGGAGGCAGGAGGGAGGACAGAACGCTGAGCAGCAGCATGAGAGGCTCGAGGTGAGTGCCCAGAACGGGGAGCAGCGGCAGGCCTGGGTGCAGCACCAGGACAGGGACCGGGTGTAACAGCTTCACACTTTAACCACTTTCCGACATCAGGCGTAATAGTATGCCAATGTTGGATTCCCTCCCTTTGATGTGGACTCCGGCGGTGAGCCGACATCTTTCCCGGGACATGTCAACTGTTTTGAACACCTGACATGTGCCCGCAATAGCCGCAGGTGGAATCGCGATCCACCTGCGGCTATTAACCAGTTGAATGCCACTGTCAAGCTCTGACAGCGGCATTTAACAAGCGCTTCCGGCAATCGCGCTGGAAATATACACACTGGTGACCCGCATCACGGGATTGCGGGTCACTGGTGACTAGACATCACAACAAGAGTTCTCCTGGAGACCTCTATGGTTGTCAGTGTCGGATTGCTGTGAGCGCTACCCAGTGGTCGGCGCTCATAGCAAGTGAGCAATTTTACTACATAGAGGCGATCTGACCATCGCCTCTATGTAGCAGAGCCAATCGCATTGGCAGCTTCTAGTCTCCAATTGACACTATTGAAGCATGCCAAAAGTAAAAAGGTTTATTCCTCCTCACATACAGCCAATATACATAGGCCTCACCGAGTCAGCAGCCTCAGCACGTGGTCTTCAGGAAGGTAGCACAACTTCCTCCACCTAGGCCTGCCGAGACCTTCCACATGGCCCAATCAGATCCATGCGCTCTCTCTCATGTGACCTACCCTGGCCACCTTATATGGTCCGTAGCCACGCCCACTGGGTCACATGGCTATGACCTCATCACAGGTCCTACAAGCATTCATCCACTCTATTAAGGCGTTCTAGACACCACCCCTAGGTGGGTTTGTAGGTAGCTGGTCCTGCCCATCTCACCTGTGTCTTGCTGACACAGTGTAACAACAGCTCAGCAGTGCCTCTGCTGATCAACACACATATTCAAGCTTTCATCCCAAGACCACCTACCTTGGGATACATAATGGTCATTCAGCATCCTATACCCATTACCACAATGGATATGCCTGTAGGCCCATCCTGGGACACCCACACAGTGCCCCCTAGCAGACATAGTGGTTACTACACCACATACCTCCCCCCTCTGTTCAAAACTTGTGGGGTTGAACACATGACATCACCCAGGGATCTCAAAACCGGGCACCCATGTCACCTTGCCCTACAAGTCGAGAGGACCATCTCCGTCTGTTTCAGTAGTCATACTGCATCATATTTAGGCATCCCCTGCCCCCAGCGGTCAGTATCTCGGCCTTGGGCTTTGGCCTTCCCGTCAACTTCTGTCAGCGTGACCAGACACTCTTTAGTCTCCACCTGTCTGCAGTGCGCTCCATCACCCGACCTTTCTCTTACTGGCCGGCTCTCCCGGTTCATACGGTCATGAGTCCCACGTCCAGTTGGGCTAACTGGCTGGTCTGAATCTGACCCTCTGTCGCTACGTCCACCACCGGGTCTCGTGCCTATGCTACTAAGATTAGAACTGCCACTTGCGGACTCTCAACGCTCTTGCCTTTGACTACCTGTCCTTTCATTATTTGGAGGATCCTTTCGGGTCCTTACACCTTGGGCTGGAGGTGGATACCACCTGACATTCTGTATCTGCTTATTCATCTGCAGTCAGTCCTGTCTTAGCTGCTCTATCTCCTTGAGGTACGCTACTCGATATTCCAGGAGCATGCAAAGGTTCCCAATGCTTTACATCGAGCCAACCAAAATGACTGGAACCATGTCTTCTTCAACAGCTTTTTGGATTTCCCCAGCAGGTGGGATCCTCACTCTCTTCACACTCGATCGATTTACCATCTCCTGCATCACCTTTCCAAGTCTGCCAATGACTTTCCCCACCAGATTTCTGGGTACCGGAATTATGTCTTCCACAAAGCCCAGACGACTTTGAGCTACCCTCGCAAGCTCCAGACGTCGAGCGGCTTTCCTATTATGCAAAACGAGAATCTGTTTCGTGCGGAGACGTTGTAGGTGCATCTCCTTCAGGACAGCCACCCTCTTCTCTGTGTCTTCCGTTTCTGCCAGTATCACCAACTGGCCTGTTTCTGGTGCCCAGTTCACACTATAGGCCTTTACTGCCTTTTTAACCTTCGTCCGGCTGAGTAGGTACAATTGTACCTATTCCGTTTTAAAATTGCAATAACTTTTTTTAGAAAAGCCGTAGAGGGCTGAAATTTTGTGACATCTCTGCAGTTTTGGTCCAGAATATATTGGCCAAATTTCAATAAAATATCTCCACCCCCTTCTGAGATAAGGGGTCGAGATATTTTTGCATCCATAACAAGCTGCATAGGTACAAATGTACCCTCATATATTTTGAATGAAGATAATGCAAGGAAAAAAGAATAATATTTTTTTTAATGCTAATGCTATTTTATTATTATAAACAAGTAAAAAAACTGTTCATTTACATTACAAAAGAAAATGTAAGAAACTTTTTTTATTGATTTTCTTCGCAAGTAATGCATGTTGTCTTTGCTACTGAGTGTTAATCGCAAATGGGTTTCACACAAACCACACAAGACTTTCTAGTCTTATGTTGTTTTCGCCTCAAGTCTCGGCAGACATAGCAACTACCAACAACAGGGGAGGGTCCACGACTACCATGAAGTATTTGAGGGCCAGCTACTGAATGCATCGTCCAAGCACCATTTCTACTGCACCTCGAAGAAAATGGTTTCTCATCATCATTCAATTTGTACTGCGATCTTCAATTGCAGGCATACACAGCTGATTTGTGAGATCTTTCAAGAGCTTTCTTCGTTGATACTTTGTCCTGAAGCTTGGATTGTGTTCTCTGTAGATGATGTAGGATGCAAACCCAGTGACGTCAGTCATATTGTAGAAAAATGCCAGAGGCCAACGTAATGTTCGTCGTTTCACAGTGTACTCTCCCAACATTTTATCCATAACATCAACTCCGCCTTTTGTTTTGTTGTAGTATTTTATTATCTCTGGCTTGGCTGCTAGTGTCTCTTCAACTTCTCCCGTCATGTGCATAGATGATAGAAGCACGACTGATTTGTTCTTCTTTGGTACATATGAACAGACTGTTGCATCATGATTGTAGGCAAAATTTGTCGAGTTTCCAGGCCTTTCTTTGGCAGGCTGCATGTTGCTAGGTAGGAACCTTTTGTTTTTTCTCACTGTACCAACTAGTGTCATGTTCCAGGAGTTCAATACCTTAGCTAGTTCCGTGGTTGTAAAGAAGTTATCGGTGGTGACATTTCTTCCAGAGCCTTTATACGAGCTCACTAGGTCCAATACTGTTCGTTCACCAATGTTTACTTGTCGAGGACCATCAGTTGGTTTCCCAGTGTAGAGCTGACCTTGTAATGGGTAGGCGTTTGATGAGTCACATGCCCAGAAAATCTTTATGCCATATTTAGCTGGTTTTGAAGGTATATACTGGGTAAATTTAGTATGGCCTCTAAATGAAAATAATTGCTCATCGACGGTGATACAATTATATGGCTTGTAGGCTCTCTTCAGATTTCTGTTCAGCATTGTCCAGATGTCCCGTATTGGTGCAGCTTTATCTGTTTGCACACGTTCTACACGTGTATTTTCGTTGTCAAATCTGATAAATCTGAGTATCATCTTGAAGCGGTCACGAGACATGGCTGCACGTATAAGAGGCAGAGCATCAACATTCCAGATTTCCTCCAGATTCTCTTTGTTGTCTCTGTGCACACCAGCAGCAATCAGTATGCCCAAAAATGCATGGAGTTCAGTTTCAGTAAATTGCTTGAATGTTTTTTGTGGTGGCCGTTCAGAAGAATCAGGAAAACGTTGTACCAGTTCGTTGTTGTAAGCATCACAAACTCTCTTGGCCTTTCGATTCGTTTCTCGTAATATGATGTCACACATCTCGGGAGTCATGATTGACTTGAATATCTCTTTTGCTGTATACAGGTTGCTGCTTGCTGCAGGGCAACCTCTTTGTCGTAGGACATTACGAGATTTTGGTTGTGCATTTGGCAGTGGATCACTACACCATTGAGTTTTATCCTTAGCAGTCCAAATGTCGCCTGCACTTTGAGGCACAGACTCATCCTCAACACTTTGGTCTGAGTCGTATTCTTTTTCCTGCTCTATGACCATTTCTTGTTCAATGTCTGAATCTTCTTCAGTAACATCCACTTGTGGTACATAGTTTTCATCATCAGATGCAACATATAGTTCTTCCTCATGCTCAGAATCAGATTATTCTAGCATTCGCATTATTTCATCAGACTTAAATCTGTAAATATGAAAAAATGAAAAATAAATAATTTTCCGAAATACTAAACAATACTACATTATTGGCTTTTCACAAAATGACACTAACCTGCAAACACGTTTTCTTGGATTATGGCGGAAACTAGATCCAGCATCACTATCACCTATGATGACTTGGTAGATGAATTTTGGCTTCGTAATTTAGTTCAGTAACTCGTGGCAAGTACAATGAAACTTGATTCTAAAGTGCAGATAAAAAAGTAAATTATTTCTAGTGATAATCATTTATAAATGTCATTTATATATTATGTAAACCGTATACGGTTTCAGAATTTTCATTCCATCTTCGACTGTTTTTTCGACCAATAGGAAAATTGTAACAGAGCCACCATCTTTATTTTGTGCTGAATATAAGTAAAACATCATAAAACAATATGTAGATACTAATTATTATCCATTTTCCGTATAAAAATCATACCTATAGTGATAAGTTTCATACAAAATATATGTAAGCCAAGTCCAGGCTCAAAGACAATTTCTGACTGTTCTGTCCCTACATAAGGCAAATGAAGGTATAACTGGCTGTTAAATGCTGTGAGACTTTCCTACCTTCGTATTCAAGAAATTGAAGACTTCACAAGCCTGGAAATGTGTGTGCTCACAGCAATGAGATGAACAGCAAAATGGCTACTGAGAGGAGGGAGGCAGGAAGAGAAGTAGAAGCCACTCCCAGTTTGTATCAACTTAATTGACAGCAACATAAGTGAGCAGTAACAACACTGGCCAATAGATATCAGCATAACGTTTGCAGCTGAATGAACTTTAGTTTTTGAAACCAAGTAAAGGAGAAAGTCTTCCCACAGTGGAGGTATATATGAAGGTACAATTGTACCTCTGCAGCCTGTTAACGTTGTAAAATTATGCAGCCTGACGAAGGTTAAAGGTCTCATGCACACCCTCGCTGGCACATGCTTCTCGCACGTCTTCAGGTATCTCCATCACGCACTTGAAGGTCGTGGACTTGCTCTCATGCTGCACAGAAGGCTCTGGGCTCCCCACGGACACTTCCCTTAATACAGTTGTCCCGACTGGGGGAATATCTTGTTCAGCTTTCCGCTCCAAATCTTCAGGAGATTTTACGTCTTTGAGACCCCTTGCCAAGATGGGTACTGGCTGTTCCGTCTTGTCCTCACTCGGGTCGGGCCGCTGTAAGTTTTTGTCCACCAACTTCTTCTCCCGCAGAAGACCTCTTACCGTTTCTTTGAGCACTTCCACATCTTCTCTTAAGGTGTTGTTCACGCTGTGCCATGTTGACAGGTGACCTCTGAGCTTCCAGGCTTCTTTCTTGAGCTCCTCCACTCTGTGCTTGGCCGTTTGTCTCAGGGCCTTGACTGCCGAGAACTCGGACTCTAGGTGGCGCAGCCGCTCCACCTGCGTGGAGTTGGCGACTTCCATACTCGCCACCTTCAGACACTCCCTCGCCAGCTATTGACACATCTCTTCGCGCCCTTGCTCCAAGTCTCGTAGGTGCGCTTCTACCTGGTGACAACTGTCAACTCGCTCTTTCCACTTGTATACCTCCTTGGTCAGGTTGTCAACTTGACCCTCTAGCTGTCGGGTGATAGCGGTCAAACTGGATTCACTACTCATCCTGTCATCCAAGAACAGCAAGCCCCCATTCACACAGGTGTCGGACCCTTTTTCTGGAGGTCCCCATCTCCCACGGTCACAAGTTTGCTCACCCCAGTCAAATCCCTGAGTTGGTCAGACCCACACTTTCTCTCTCTCACCCCGAGCTCTGGACAACCGACCTTGGGTGGTACTACGTCCGCCCTTTGACCCACCCCACACATCATCAAACAAGACAAAGTCCCGGCCCCTCTCAAAGGGATGCACTAAGTTTGGTGGCATACTACCACCTTGGCACTCAACCCCCTTTGTCATCTCAATCATGACTCTGTCCACCATATAGTTCACAATGACCCCATGGTCGCAACAAACCCTGACACTTTTCTCGGTCAGAGATAAAACGAGAGGAGTTCCTGTAAAGAGTCACCTGACTCTTTGAGTCCAGCCTACCAGAGACTCCTTCCCGGTGCAGCATCATGGTACACACCTGTGGCCTGTCGTTATCTGGAAAATACATGCCGCACTCCTCAAAAGACATACACACACTGTGGTTCCCCAGTCATATCCACTGAGGTACCCAGTGCTGCCCCTTTTGATAACTCGGCCCCTTTCTGGGCCACCCCAATTTGGGTCACCGCCCCATCTGGGACTCCACCCCTTTTTGGGCCACCGCCCCGATTTGCGCCACCGCCCCCTTTTGGGATTTCCCCATGTCCATTCTGCAGGACTTCTTATGCCACAGTTCGCACAGTACAGTTTATGTCTTTTTGGGCTGGTACTGGCCCTTTAAGCACGACACCACACCAGTTCCTTCTGGCACCGCCCACTAGCAACTGCTGGTGTCACTGCAGCTCCTGCTGCACCATCTTCGTGGACCTGCCAATCCACTGCAATCTTCGTAATCCCGCCAAGATACCACTAGCCACTTGTCACCTTCGTGACCCCACTGAGCCACCGCAAGCTGCCTTGAAAAAAAACTTTGTGACCCCACTGAGTCACAGCAACACCTTCAGCTTTACAGGAAAAAAAAAACACATGCACAGTCTCTCACTGACCCTGGTCAGTGCAGCATGTATTCCTGTCCCTTACCTGCTGATGTCAGCCACACAGGTTCTCGGGTACCTCTCATCCACAGAGGCACCCTATAGAGACTTCTCAAATAGTCTTTCCCTGATCCCAGTAAGCATACCACAGACTCCTGTCTGTTACCTGTTGGTGACGGCCACACAGGTTCCCGGACGCCTCTTCTCCTCAGAGGTATCCCACAAATATCAATACAGTCACTTTCTCTGACCCCGGTCAGTATTACTCACGGTTTGCTCTCCTGGCTCAGAACCGCCAGTACAGCAACATGTGCTTCTTGGAACTGCTGCGTGCAGTCTGTCACCAATTGTAGGGATTCGACTCGCTCCAGAGCAATGGGAGTCAATCAAGAGGCATGTTTCTTTAAAAGTTCATAGGGTTTATTGCTTCATAACCCATACAGCAGCACATAACACAAGGAACAGCCTTTAGCTCAGGCGAAAGCAAGCATAAATGTCCATTATTTCAGGCTCAGTTCCGGAGCCTTGGCAAAACACAGGAGGTTTATTCCTCCTCACATACAGCCAATATACATAGGCCTCACCGGGTCAGCAGCCTCAGCACGTGGTCTTCAGGAAGGTAGCACACCTTCCTCCACCTAGGCTTGCCGGGACCTTCCATGGCCCAATCAGATCCATGCGCTCTCTCATGTGACCTACCTTGGCCACCTTATATGGTCCGCAGTCACGCCCACCGGGTCACATGGCTATGACCTCATCACAGGTCCCACAAGCATTCATACACTCTACTAAGGCATTCTAGACACCGCCCCTAGGTGGGTTTGTAGGTATCTGGTCACGCCTGTCTCACCAGCTACCTGGAAAGCTCTCACTGACACAGTGTAACAACAGCTCAGCAGTGCCTCTGCTGATCAACACACATATTCAAGCTTCCATCCCAAGGCCACCTACGTTGGGATACATAACGGTCATTCAGCATCCTATACCCATTACCACAATGGATATGCCTGTAGGCCCTTCCTGGGACACCCACACAGCGCCCCCTAGCCGACATAGTGGTCACTACACCACTATATATAAATATATATATATGCACAGCATATACATATATATATATACAGTATACAGTATATGTATACATACATACATACACCAAAATGTAAGTATTTAATAGGCAACAATGTACATTTTGTACAGTACTGCACATGTAAACAGTAGGTTTTGTTTTCATAGGGTGGCTTATCTCCAGTCTCTCAACATACAATAGATCATTCTATATGCACATGAGGAAATATAAAAACCAGAGAAAATATTTCATTTTCTATTGTGTTCCAGAATCGCCCTTAATTAGTGTAATCCATCATTCTGCAGGTAAAGGATCAAATAGTTTGCTTTGTTTTTAAGAAACAAGTCAAATCATCTCAAGGACAAATTGATTTTTTTAAGAACTCTATTATGTTTATGCTCAATGACAATTATTTCTGATCAGACAGTTTATTTAGTCACTTATTTATGTATTAAATTTGGTAAGGTGATGAATTACCTTTCATCATTTTTGTGCTCCGTACTTTAGAAGGATGTAATTGAAGAGCACACTGTCGTTCAACAGAGAATTTTGATGTACTTTAGAAAGTTATAGCATTTTGTTAAGAGCATTTACCTTAAAAGGATTTTCCTCTTACAGGAAAGTGGACCTCAAACATTGACTGTCATGTAATATAACAAAATCAAATAGTACTAAACCTCCCTTAGTCTATTACTAGACTACGCTGCTGCTGCCTTGTCAGTATTTTGGCTGCAGTGGAGAAATCACATTGGTAGATGACATAATCACTGCATTCAATCACTGAGCTCAATGGCTCATACAGTCTACCAGTAGAGTGGTAAGTAGAGATGATTGAATAAATTAGTGGAATCTTAAAAAAATCCTCACTTGCCACAAGGCAGTTTTATGCACTTTGTTGACCCACAGAATCAGCAAAGCAGCAGCAATTTTTCTGAGAAGTATCTCTCCATCCTCTCCGTTCTTCACCATCATTTGTCCAGTACTCTTCGCATTTTCTGATCACCACCGCTTGTGCTGAAATCTCCAGGTCTTTCACACTGACGAGGCCCTGATGAGCGCAACTCATGATATCATTACATTGAGATATTTCACACACATGTACAGAACATTCACCAGCTGTATATGAGAAAGAAGTTCCATATCAGTGTGGAAGGCCTGTAGATTTCAGCACCTGTGTTAAGGACAGATGATGCGAAGAGGATTGGACAGGTAAAAAGTGAGGAGTGGAAGTGAGTGGCGAATTGATCATTGGACATCTCCCCTACTTTGATGTGGGCTCCGGCAGTGAGCCCACATCAAAGCATGGACATGTCAGCTGTTTTGAACAACTGACATGTGCCTGCAATAGGCGCAGGTGGAATCGCGATCCACCTGCGCCTCTTAACTAGTTAAATGCTGCTGTCAAACGATGACAGCGGCATTTAACTGGTGCTCCCGGCCGCCAGGCCAAAAATGCATGCATCGCTGACCCCGTCACGTGATCTGGGGTCAGCGATGCATTGGCATAACAACCAGAGTTTTCTTCGAGTCCACTTTGGTTGTTGATGCTGCATTGCTCAGAGTGCCACCCGGTGGTCGGCGCTCATGGCAATGCAGTAATTTAGCTACATATAGGCGATCTGCTCATCGCCTATATGTAGTGGAGCTAATCAAGTATGGAAGCTATTGAAGCATGCCAAAATAAAAAAAAATATTTTAACAAATATGAAAAAATAAAAAAACTAAAAGTTTAAATCACCCCCCTTTCGCCTCATTCAAAATAAAACAATTAAAAAAAATCACACATACACATATTAGGTATTGCCACATTCAGAATCACCCGATCTATCAATAAAAAAAGCATTAACCTGATCACTAAATGGCGTAGTGGGAAAAAATCAAAATGCCAGAATTATGGTTTTTTGCTCGCTGTGACATTGCATTAAAATGTAATAACAGGCGATCGAAAGAACATACTGTATCTGCACAAATGTGGTATCAGTAAAATGTCAGCTCGGTGCACAAAAGATAAGCCCTCACCCAACCACATATCACAAAATATGGAGACTCTTCGGGTCTCGGAAGATGGCACAATTTTTTTTCAACAAACTTTGGAATATTTTTTCATCACTTAAATAAAAAAGAACCTAAACATGTTTGGTGTCTATGGACTGGCAATGACCTGGAGAATCATGATGGCAGGTCACTTTTAGCATTTAGTGAAGCTAGCAAAAAACAAGTGTGGGACTGCACTTTTTTTGCAATTTCACCACACTTGGAATTTTTTTCCCGTTTTGTAGTATGCGACAATACCCCATAGATTCTATAAGGAGTTAAGGTCAGGTGAGTTTGCTGGCCAATCAAGCACAGTGATACTGTGATTTTTTTGGGAGCCATGTCATCTGCTATTGTAGATCCACTGTGTTTTATTTAGACCAAAGTCAGCGCAGCCGTCTACCAGGAAATTTTAGAGTGAAATTTAATTCTCCAGCAGGACTTGGCACCTGTCCACACTGCCAAAATTACCAATACATGGTTTAAAAACAACAGTATCAATGTAATTGATTGGCCACCAAAATCACCTGACCTTAACCCCATAGAGAATCTATGAGGTATTGTTAAGAGGAAGATGAGAGACACCAGATCCAACAATGCAGAAGAGTTGAAGGCTGCCATCAAAGCAACCTGGGCTTCCATAACACCTCAGCAGTGCCACAGGCAGATTGCCTCCATACCATGCCACATTGATGCAGTAATTGATGCAAAAGCAACCCCCGACAAGTATTGAGTGCATTTACTGAACATACATTTCAGTAGGACAACATTTCAGATTTTAAAATCATTTTTTCAAGCTGGTGTTATGAAGTATTCTAATTTACTGAGAAAATGACTTTTGGGTTTCCATTGGCTGTAAGCCATAATCATCAACATTAATAGAAATAAACACTTGAAATAGATCAGTCTGTTTGTAATGACTCAATATAAAATATGAGTTTCACATTTTGTATTGAAGAACTGAAATAAACTAACTTTTTCATGATATTCTAATTTTGTGAGATGCACCTATATGTCACAGAAAATAAATTTGACATTCTCCACATGTCATATTTACATCAGCCCAATTTTTGAAACATATTTTTTGTTAGGAACTTATAAGGGTTAAAAGTTAATCAGTGATTTCTCATTTTTTTCAACAAAATTAACAAACCCATTTTTTAGGAAGCACATCATATTTGAAGTGGCTTTAACGGTGCTATATGATAGACAATTTTAAAAACTGCACCTCTCATTGTGCTCAAAACCACATTCAAGAAGTTTATTAACCCTTCAGGTGCTCACAGAAATTATTGCAATGTGAAAGGATAAAATGAACATTTAAACTTTTTGTCACAAAAAGTTTACTTTAGACCAAAAAGATTTAATTTTTGAAAGGGTAACAGGAAAAAAATGGACCCCAAAAATTTGTTGTGCAATTTATCCTGAGCATGCTGATATCCCATATATAGGGGTAGACTACTGTTTGGGCACACGGCAGGGCTCGAAAGGGAAGGAGCTATATTTAACTTTTTAATTGTAACATTTGCTGGATTAATTAGCTGATGCCATGTTGCATTTGGAGAGCCCCTGATGTGCCTAAAAAATGGAAACTGCCGTTTTGTAAAAATAGACTCCTCAGTGATTATCTAGATGTGTGTTGAGCACCTTGAACCATAGGTGCATCACAGACGTTTATATCATTGAGCTATGAAAATAAAAAAATCATATTTTCCCCATAAAATGTGTTTTATCCACAAATTTAGCATTTTCACATTTGTAACCGGAAAAATTTCACCTCACAATTGGTTTTGCAATTTCTCTTGAGTGCAACGATACTCAAAATGTGAGAAAAAAATACTGTTTGTGCACACAGCAGGGATTGGAAGGGAAGAACTGTCATTTGACTTTTTGAATACAAAATTTGCTGGAATAATCATTGAATGTCATTATGCTTTTGGAAAGCCCCTGATGTGTCTAAACAGTGGAAACTCCCCATAAGTGACACCATTTTGTAATCTAGACCCCTCAAGGAACGTATAAAAATGTCTGTTGAGCACCTTGAACCCCCAGGTGTTTCATAGAAGTTTATGACATTGAGCCATGAAAATTAAAAAAAAACATTTTCCCCATAAAAATGTATTTTAGCCCCAAATTTTGCATTTTCTCAAGGGCAACAGGAGGAATTGCACCATACAATTTGTTATGCAATTTCTCCTGAGTACACTGATTATGTGGGTGAAAACTATTGTTTTGCCCCACAATAGGGCTCGGAAGCCAAAGAATGCCATTTGACTGAATAAAAAATTTGCTGGAACAATTAGTGGAAGTCATGTCGCATTTGGAGAGCCTCTGATGTGCCTAAAAACTCACCAAATGTGACATGATTTTGGAAATTAGACCCCTCAATGAACTTATTTAGATGTGTGGTGAGCACACTGAACCCCCAGGTGTTTCATAGAAATTTATAACATTGAGCCGTGAAAGTAAAAAAAATCACATTTTCTCCACAATTTTTTTTTTGCCCCAAATGTTGCATTTTCACTGGGGTAACTAGAGAAATTGCACCATACAATTTGTTGTGCAATTTCTCCTGAGTATGCAGATACCCCATATGTGGGGGTAAAAAAAATACTATTTAGGCTCACGGCAGGGCTCAGAAAAAGAATGATCTTTTGGAACTCAGACTTTGAGGGATGGTCTGCTGGTGTCATGTCACGTTTGGAAAGCTCCTGATGTGCCTAAACAGTGGAAAACTCCCACAAGTGACACCATTTTGGAAGCTAGAGCCCTCAAAGAATGTACCTAGATGTGTGGTGAGTACCTTGAACCTCTATCTGCTTCACAGACATTTTTAATGTAGAGCAGTGAAAATAAAAAAAATCACCTTTTTCCCACAAAAATGTTATTTTAGCCCCAATTTTTTTAAATTTCACATGGATAGCAGGAGAAAGTTGACCCTAAAATTTGCTGTGGAATTTCTCCTGAGTATGGCAATATCTCACATGTGGTTGAAAACTACTTTTGAGGCACAGTGCAAAGATTAGAAATGAAGAAGTGCCATATTGGAGATCACATTTTGCTGGACTGGTTTGAGGGTGCAATGTCACATTGTCAGAGAACCTGAGGTGCCAGAACAACAGAAATCCCACCTATTTTACAAAGTATACCTCTCTATGAAATCATTTAGGGGTGCAGTGATCATGTTGACACCACAGGTCAGTCACAGAATTTTATACCATTGGGCAATGAAGAAAAAAATTATAACATTTTTATCACCAAAATTTTGTTTAAGCCCCAGATTTTACATTTTCACACAGAGAGATATGTAAAAATGGCACCAAAATGTATCCCACAATTTCTGATAAATTTAGAAATACCCAAATTGTGGCTTTACAGTGCTTGTACTGTGGCTGTGAGTCTCGCCATATGGCTAAGCAGTAATGTTATGCAAGAGGCATCCTGGACAGCATTGCTTTCTATAATAGTTTGCAGACTCCATATACAGAGCCCCTTAGTGCTAAAAGAACAGAATCCCCCCTCAAGTGACACCATTTTGCAAATGAAATGCCTTTGGGAATTTATCTACAGGTTTTGTGATGATTTTGACTCCACGGGAGTTTTCCAGAAACAAGAAGCAGTGGATGTTGCCATTGTGGTGACTGGCACATTCTGCCCAGCTCAAGCACATGTAAGTTAGGCAGGCTCTCATCTCTACAGAAATAACAAACATTTGAATGCCATATGTGGTTTAGGCACATTGGGGTTCAGTATGCCTGACATGTCACTCTCTACAAGGAGAAATTAAATGATACTTTGGATCCAGGTCAGACTCCTCTCAACCATCCAATCCAGATCTCACTCTTTGTACTGATGAGGGGCAGTACCCCAAAATACAGCATCTGCATATTCAGATTTTGGATTGACTTTCATCCTGCAATGCACCAAAAGCATGCACCAACGCACCTCAACTCTTGATAAACCTGGACATGGTGGTCTCATAGAAGAGAATTATGGGACCATGACAAGCGTGGGGATCTTACTTTGGATGCATCCTATTGTAAGATCGTTCCATTATTTAGTAATGGAAACACCAAATGTGATGTGATATGAGCAGGTTTCCCCATTTATTTTCCAAATTGTCACCACTTAGACATAGTTCTTTATTTAAAGGTAGGCTAACATGTCTGACATTCAGACAGGACCTAAGATATCTTGATTGAACCCACTGGGTGTATGTTTGACTTCTTTGTGGGTCACCCTATAGTGGATTGTCTTCATTGTGCTAATTCTGCCAGTGCAGCTATTTATTCATAGAGACATTTTTACCTAAGAAAAAATTTACCTCACCCTTAAGGAATCCACATAAAATAATTGTCCATAACTTTGTCATTGTGCACATCAATCACGAGGTAAGACAATATAGTAATGTTTGTCATCAATTTCCTTGTACGCAGGAATTTTTTAATGTACTGTGTGCATATTGGGAGCATTATTATTGCCAGAGTAGCAATTTTAGATGACACTTATGTTTCTGTGGGGAAAAGTTTGGAGGAATGAATGTAATATGTTGCTATGTGTAACATTATTGAGAGTTTTCGTGCATTTTTTTGTGTAACGGAAAGAACTGAAAACTTTATAGCTAAATATTTTATAATAAAATTTGTGAGCTGGAATTTGTTATGAAATGAAACAGTAAACTATATTTTATATTACACACACAATAGACTTTTTTTGTAAATTGTGCAAACCTCTCATCAACATATTTAAAATGAAGTATGAATTAATTTAATATTATTTTAATTTCTTTAGGCTCTGACATGTCATTTATTTCCGGAAAAGTTTGCAGGATATATATTTATTTGCAGGATTCATGTACTGTAATGGAAATAATGAGAAGTGTTGACAAGTTCCTTGGCGCAATACAAACACCAATGTTTATTTTTTCATATTCAGCGTAAAGAGACAGTATAAGAGTCAAATGTATACCATTCATGCATAGAACGTTGTTCCTATAGCAACTAACAGTCTTAAGGTACTGTCACACTTAGCGATGCACCAGCGATCCCAACCAGCGATATGACGCAGTCAGGATCACTGGTGCATCGCTAAGTGGTCGCGAGTGAGCTGCCACACAGGCAGATCTCACCAGCGACATCACTGGGGACGGGGGTCGCTACTTACCTGTCAGACGAGGCGATCCTGACGTCCTCGCGCCCATGTCCACGTGTCGCTCGTCTCCACAGCAGGAAGCCCAGCAGGAAGCTGACGACGAGAAACAGTCCAGGATGTTCTCGCGCGATCAGCGATAACCAGCGGGGGGGCGGTCGGAGGTAAGTATCAGACATAGCGATATCGCTAGCAATATCGCTATAACGTCACAAAAACCAGTGACGTTATAGCGAAATTGCTAGAGATATCGCTTAGTGTGACAGGCCCTTTAGATTGTCCTTGCTAAAAGACCGATATTATATTAATATTACCTGTCAATTGTGAATACTGAAATAAGAAAAATAGACAATGAAAATGAAATAAAATATTTCAATTAAAATAGTGTTGCAATTCCCCAATACATTTTCTTCATAGCACTGCAAACAACAAATAACCCATTGACAAAAGTAGCATTGAAGCTGGGATTAGGGAAATCATTATGTGAATCTAATTGAGAAGCAAAAAAAGATTGTATAAAGTTCCATGTTCAGTTATGCAGAACTTAGGCTGGTTTCCCACTTGCGTTTTTTGCGCTGGATTTTAGCGCTAAAAAACGCATGCGTTTTTTCCTATATTTTGCATGGGATGCGCTTATGTGCGCATACACATGCGTTTGTATGCGTTTTTCCGCGCATGCGTTTTTTGTGGTGTGCGCTCGGACGCACAAAATGCATCCTGTTGTATTTTTTGGGTGTCCGACTTGCCTCAAAAAAACGCATGCACGCGCAATGCGTTTTTTTACAGCAAGACACCCATTATAAGTCTATGAGTGCGCATATGTGCTCATTGCCATGCTCATGTAAGCGTTTTTTTGCGCATGCGTTTTTTTGTTGACCATTAGTTAGACAATGGAATTTAGGGGTTTGGGTTATAGTTAGGGTTAGTTAAGGGGGTTTAGGGTTAGGGTTTGAGTTAGGGTTAGTATGGTTTGGTTAAGGGTTAGGGTTTAGGGTTAGTGAGGGTTTAGGGTTAGGGTTTGGGTAGGGTTTGGTTAAGGGTTAGGGTCAGGGTTAGAGTTAGGGTTATGGTCAGGGTCAGGGTTAGGGTTAGGGTTAGGGTATGGTTTGGTTAAGGGTTAGGGTTAGGGTCAGGGTTAGGGTCAGGGTTAGGGTTAGGGTTAGTAAAGTCATGGTTTGGGTTAGTGTGAGGGGCCAACTAATGTTGGAAAAAAACGCAAACGCAGTAAAAACGCACTAAAAACGCATACAAATGCATAAAAACGCTGCGTTTTTTTCATGCATGCTCATAAAAATGCTTGAAAAAAACGCAGCATTTGTATGCATTTGTATGCGTTTTTTCCATTCGTTTTTTTGCGGGAAAAACGCGTTGCAAAAAAAAGCAAATGTGAAAGTAACCTTATTTCAAAGTTTTACTTGCTTCTGAGCAACCTTGTTGCATTAGGAATTACAGCTGATATCCACGAATTAGATTATTTTCAAATAAAGTGATATGCATTTAACCCATCACACCGCTGCCAATTTCTATTTTTCTTTTTAATTTTTCATTTTTTCCTCGCCTTCTTCCAAGACCCATAACTTTTATTACTTTTCAGTCCACATAACCATATGAGGGCTTGCTTTTTTTGTGGAACAAGTTGCAGTTTCAAATAACACCATTCATTTTATCATGTAATGCACTGGAAAATGGGGAAAAAAAATTCCAAGAGTGTTGTCATTGCAAAAAAAGTGCAATTCAACAAAGGTTTTTAAAGGTTTTTACCTACCGCATTCACTATATGGTAAAAATGACCTGGCGGTATGATTATCCGGGTCAGTACAATTGCGCAGATATCAAACATGTATACCTTTTTTTATTTAGGTCGTGAAAAATCATTAGAAATTTGTAAAAGAAAACAATTTGCTTGTGTCGCTATTTTCCAAGACCTGTAACATTTTACATTTTATAGCTATAGTGCTATATAGTGCAATATCAAATATACATGAATTCTTTTATTTTTAATTGTTTATTTTTAATGGTGTAAAAGGGGGGTGATTTAAACTTTTGTATTTTTTAAAAACAAATAATAAAATCATATTTTTCTAAAAAATTTCTTTCACTTGTTACTGTATTTAATAATCCCCTTAGATGGCTTAAACCTGCGGATTGCCTGATCACTTGTACTTTTCACAGCAGCATAGCAAGAATCATGGTGATAGGAGTCAGATTTCGGCCATTACTAGGCAGGAATCTAGACCCTCACATGCTGCAGTCTCCTGCTCTTTGTCTAAAGAAAGGGAGATTGCAGAGGAGATTGCTTCACAGCAACTCTCTCCGGAGGCTAAGTCCTTCGTTCCTTCCTCTGAGCATGCTCATGGGACGATTGGCCATTGGAGTTCAGGAGTCA
Source organism: Dendrobates tinctorius (assembly GCF_039654945.1). Taxonomy (NCBI): domain Eukaryota; kingdom Metazoa; phylum Chordata; class Amphibia; order Anura; family Dendrobatidae; genus Dendrobates; species Dendrobates tinctorius. Next base: position 71,852,107 of record NW_027361684.1, on the reverse strand, counting down.
GGTGCTCAGGTCCTGCTCCAGATTCCATTGGCTCAGCTCAGAGATCTGGAAACCTTTGGAAGGTCCTATTTGCTATAAAAAGCGCGCATGGCTGTTCCACCATGCGCTAGTGTAGTCATACTTGCTGTGTGTATGTGGATGGATGCATGGACTGGTGAATGACTCATTTGAAACCCACTTCCTTGGATATTACGGCTGTGTGTGGGAATGAGTTATAGCCAGTAGTCAGCGCCAGCGCGCCATTGCTCCACTATTGCACCTGCTAGCGTCTAACATCGCGCTTGCGTTACTGCGGTGTTACCTTGCGGCAAGTCTCACGCTGCGCTGCTGTTGCAGCTATTGTTTGCATCTGCAGTTGCAGCACAGCTTTCCACGAGAGTTTACGGTAGGTCCTGGCGGAGTGAGTGCCGGTTTTTAACCACTCCGGTGACTATATACCGCTCGTGCACCGCTGAGTCCCTGTGTTCTGAACAGGCTCTGCATTGTTGTATTTTCTTTATTGGCTCTGTGCGTTTAACAGAGATTCCTTTGTGCATCTGGGTGCCATCTAAACCCTGTGCACATTACCGCCAGATTGCTCTGCGTCACTTAGCTGCGGTTTCTCCATCTACCGCACGGTGGACCCCGAGTGGCAAAGGCACTTTATTTATATTTTTATTTAGTGCCTTCCACCACTCCTAACACATGGTTTCCTAAGAATGCCAGACAAAGGCTGGCTTTCACACGAGTACCGTCATGAAAAGCACAGAGGTCTTCAGCAGACCTCCAAATATAATGGTAACCCATTGAAACCCGGCAATTATGCCACGGCCCCACCGATGGTCATGTGGAATCAAGCACCCCACCTTCCAGAACATACTTAATGCTGCTGTCAGAGATTTAACAGACTAACAACCTTTAAGAGGCAGATGTCAGAGGCTGATAATGGCAAGCTGAGCCCTCATCAAAATAAGGGACATGACATACAACATAAATGTACAACATAAAGGGGTTTTCACAGCTTAAAACACTGTTATTGTTCTCCTCTATTTCCATAGTGAGAGGCGGATCATGTTACTGCAAGCATATAATTTGTACCAGGTGTATTTGCGGTCCCATGCCTATTAGAGTCTCCAGTCAGTAAGTAAACGTATTACTCAGATCATAAGACTGTCATCTCATTCTGGGACTACAAGGGAATTTTGACAGTGTTTGCATTTCATACTGTCACTATTTCATATTCTGCAGTCACATAATGGCATAATATAAAATTATCTACAGCCCATAAAACTTCTTTAAGGACCAGTCAATCCTCCTGACAAATCTATTTTTGAAAAAAATTATGCTTCCTATATTATTACACACATGTGGCACCTTTTCTTAGAATTCATGAGTTCCTCTGTTATTACTCTGTAGATATATTAATAAATTCACAACTGGGCATTATCAATTGAAGATATATCCCTACACAACCTGAGATTGTACAACCAGTTCAGACTGTATAGCTACACACCACTTTGAGAAGGGAAGTGGTAACACCAATATGTCTATGTATTCTTAAATGTCTAACAGAAACAATAGAGGAACATATTTTGCGATGTGAATATCACCAAAAATTCCGGCCACCAATTTACACAATGCAGGAGGTTGTATTAGCCAAAAAAATGTTCAAATGACCATGGTCATGGACTGACAGTTCTCTCCAAGAGAACAGATAACCAACAAGGGCTACATAAAAGCAGAGGCAGGGAACAGAAGAGGGGCAGTGGATTTAGCAGCTATTTTAGAGTAAATCTGAATAGTGACACTACATTACAGCTCATACCTCAGCAATTGTTTTAGGTAGAGAAAGCCATAAAACATTGGACAAATAGTACAGATGGACAACTGCTGTAGGAAAACAAATTAAGGTAGTAGTCGGAGAAAAACACAAATTCAATTGATTAGTAGAGATGAGCAAATTTGTTCGGATTTTGGCCCCTAATCTGAATTTGCCATATTCAGGCCATATTCTGTCACTATTCGTGCCGAATGTATGTCTTATGATCAGATCATAACATATTTGGCAATTTTTACTCCCATTGACTCTAATGACGTTCGGCTATATTCGACGAATATTGCAAAAACAATATTCACATTCGATCATATTTGGAACTGAGTCCAACAAATTCTCTCATTTCTATTGAGTATGACATAGCTTAAAGAAATGAATGATCATAGAGTGATGTAGTGTAGTTGGGAGCTGCTGCATTTCAATTGCACGTTTTCTTTTTCATTCTTCATGCAAGCAAACCAATAATATTTCTTAAAGAAATAACATTTTATACTGTCTGCCAAGCAAGTGTGCATGTCACTCACAACCTACTGTATTGTTTTTTTTAATTTTTTTGTTCAGTCATTTTTCGATTTGGAGGAATAATTGTGTGAACAAAAATAGAAAAGAAAATCGAAAAAAGTCCAATCATGCAACTCGACTGTCTTCCAAGCAAAGTATGTGCGTCACAAACTTTTTTTCAAACTAATTTTAGTAATCAAATTTGACATCCATACAAGCAATACCAATGCTGCCTGCTGTGACTGCTGGCATTTTAAACACTTTACCTAGCAATTCTTGTTAAGTAAAGATGAGTGAACTTGTTTCAAAAGCGTTTGCCAATTTCATATTTGGCATGAACGTAGCACATTCAGATTCGTGTTTGCTGTCACAATAATTTTTACTCAAAGTCAGCAAAATTCGGTCACAGTTCAGTAAATCATTGCATTTCCACAAATGATTTTGTTATTATTTTGACTAGGACAGTGATGCTGTATGAGTAGGGTGGGTGTTTGATGAGGAGACAAGATGTGGAGAGGTTAGATGAGCGGCACAATCTTTTTTTCCCATAACTTTATGTGTGTTGATTCTGGCAGCCAATCAGGTTGCAGAAACCATCCACAATGTTATGACACAAGTCTCCGGAGGCCCCATTTCCTAATCCAAAAAGTTTGTGATAAAACTGTGTTTCAGAGACAAATCAGAAGTCCAGATATCCATGTAGAAACTGTTAGGCCTAACATTGGGGTGCAGCGAGAAGGCTGTGATAAAAATGTGTTTCAGTGACAAATCAGAAGACCATATTTCCACTTAAAAATCATTAGGTACAACAGTGTTGTTCAGGCACACTATCTAACAAAATAAATAGTGATTATTATGTGACAGGTGACTGACAGCTGTGGGCCAAAGGTTGTGAAATAGGTTGCAAGAAGGGAAGGCTACATACAATATGAGTGGGAAAAAGTGAGGTTGTGATGGAAGGAGAAATAGGCTTTGTGTTAGACATGTAGATGGGTTAGGTGGTGATGTTAATGAAAGCTCAACTTAACTAACATTGTCTCTTCCTATACAAAGACCACTGACAACATCTGGTAATGGCTGTGCTACTTGACTTATTTGCCTTGGCAGCCGCACAGCGGTGCGCCTTGTAGATGAGGCTCATAAAGAGCATGTGCTTCTCTCCTTCACTTCCTCCACCTTAACATCACACACAGTACAATCTTTAGAGGTGGCACCCAAATCACCTTTGTTTACCCCTGCATCAAAAAAATTAAAATGCCCAACTGACTGTGGGGAGCCACATGTGGGCCATTCTGCAGAGATGATCACACATTCTATTCCATGGGCATCAGAGGTCCATTTTGAAGATTCATAGAATTCAGAGGATGAAAGCATCTGCACTGATGCCCAATTTTCATGTTGGATCTGGGCTCGGACGAAGTAGGGTCTGAGCAGAATCCAGATCCTCATCACCAGGCATTAGCCATCGGGGATAGAGGTAATCTTGATGAGACTCAGATACCAGAGGTGCGTGCAGATTGTACAGTGGTGTCAGGCTAGGAACGGAGGAGGGTGACTCTCATGGTGAGGAGTGTGAGAACAGAGAGGATGACGATGAGGTTGTAGAAACCACTTGGAGTGAACCCAGAGATACGCAGCTGAGTATCTTAGCAGAGGAGGTGGTAGAGGAGGAAGTTGAGGAGGTTATGTTGTGACTTCCCACAAGATACAAAGTGATGCAATCATGACAAGCATTGCATCCTCAGCACCAATTCTGGCTGTGGACAGCACCAGTTGTGAGTGTGCAGTATGCATGGGAACCAAAGATGACTAGCCTAGTTCTTTTTTGAGACCGCAAAGAATGACCCGATTCATGTTATCTGCCAAATTTGCAAAAAAACTCAGTAGAGGCAAAAATTGCAATAATTTGACAACAACATGCATAAACCAGCACATGCCTGATCAACAGCAGTGTGGGAATCTCACTGCACTAAAATGCAGACTAGTGGGCCTCGCCAACCACATCTGCTGCTTCCTCCTCCCTTCATCACCATGCCAAGTCTTCTCACACTGGTCTCTGGTCACAGAAACTTTAGTTGGGAAAAGTGAGAGCTGGTCAGCCGTACAGTGAAGGAAATAATTATTTGATCCCTTGCTGATTTTTTGTAAGTTTGCCCACTGACAAAGATATCAACCGTCTATAATTTTAAGGGTAGGTTAATGTTAACATTGAGAGACAGAATAGCAATAATAAAAATTCAGAAAATCATATTGTCTAAATTATATACATTTATTTACATTTTTCAGTGAGAAATAAGTGTTTGATCCCCTACCAACCATTAAGAGTTCTGGCTCCTACAGGAAAGTTAGATTCTCCTAATCAACTCATTACCTGCATTAAAGACAATTGTCTTACATAGTCACCTCTATAAAAGACTTAAAATTGTATACCTAAAATTATAGACTGTTCATGTCTTTGTCAGTAAGCAAACTTACAAAATCAGCAAGGGATCAAATAATTATTTCCTTCATTGTAATGGAAGTGGACATGACTGCTGTTTTTCTGTAACATAGCACAGCATATTTTTTTAATCCACCATAATATCTCCTCCTGCACCTTACTCACAATCCAGCAGTTTGTCCTGTTCTCTGTACCCCACCCTCTCTCAGCAAAGCAGCCAGCAGTTGTGGTCATGTAAAATAATGCTTCCTCCTACACATGCCAAAGCTAAGAGATTGAATTCCACCATCTCCAACTTGTTGGCCATGGAAATGATGCCTTTCTGCATGGTGCATACAGACAGTTTCATAAAGTTAATGGCTGTCGCGGTGCCCAAGTACCAGTTGCCCAGTCACCATTACTACACCAGCATGGCACAGACAACCTCAGCCATTCCCTGAAAAAATCTGTGACTGCTAGGCTGCATTTCACCACTTATGTTTGGATGAGCAAATATGATCAGGGGAGTTAAATCACAATGAGTAGTCTGCAAAAATCATGGTCAGTGTGTGTTTACTTCCACCAATCGCATCCCTTAGGTCATCGACTTGAATTGCTACACTACTCAAAATGTGGACCTCTGCACCCTTCTGCATAGTTTTGAAATGGCTAGTGCTGACGATGCCATCATCAGTATCATTGTTCTTGTCATCTATATGCTGGAGCACACTTTGAATAGTCTGTGTGAGGAGGTGGTGGTTCCAGAGGAAGAGGTGGAAGCAAAGGAGGATGAGGAAGGGATAACAATATTTCAAATGTCCAGACTGTCGTCACACAAGTGGGAGCCATGGAAGGGTGGCTTACAGTGATCAATGGGGGCTCATTGTAGCAGAAAAACTGTTAATGAAGGTGCAGGAGCTGAGGAGCAAATTGAGGAGGATGAGGTGATGGACACGTAACATGCATGAGATGAAGAGGATAATGATCCCCTCTCTATTGTCAGTGGTTGGCAGGAGGGGACCAAGGAAGTAACCCTGATTGTTACTCCACCACAAAGATACCATAGAATTGGAACTCATGAAAGTGCCCAACACATGAGTGCCTTCATGCTGCACTATCTTCAACATGATGTCTGTATTCTTATTATTAGAAAGAGTGCTAATTACTGGGTTGCCACTCTATTAGATCCATGGTGCAAGATAAATTTAGATAGATGCTTTTCCCCCTGAAAAGGGACGTGTGCATGCTAAAGTATCAAAACACGCTTGTCAATCTTTAGAGTGCTTTTCCCCAAGACAGCAGTGAGGCACACAGTGTGCATCCGAGTTCTAGATGTCCAGCGGCCATGTAAGTGGCATAAGAAATTTCTCTGAGTCGTTTCACACATTTTTTTAGAACAGCCTGTGCACCAGCAGAACAGAGTACAAGTTTGACAAGTTGTGAATGACTGGAGAGGATGATGCAGGAGTATCTGGAACATAATTTCATTGGTATCAGGGGGGAATTGGACCCTTTTGTGTTTTGGTCTTCAAAATTGGAAGAGTGGCCTGAGCTTGCCTGTCACACCTTGGAGGTTTTGTCATGCATGCCCGGCAGCCAGCATTCTCTCAGAATGTGTCTTCACACTGGTAATGTCCTGACAGATAAGCACATCCAGCCGTCCCATGAAAGTATAAATCGCCTAACTTTCATTAAAATGAACAACTTAAGGATCTCCAGTGACAGACTGAGCAGACTATGTGTTGGTTTCGTTTTTAGTCTCTGCCACATTTGTGGTGTCTTATGTGCCTGCTGTTGCTACTGCTTCTAATGTTACAAACAATTTTTTGAAATGTGAAGACTCCAAGTTGGGTCTCCATCTGGTGGGGTGCCTGTAGTGGAAGGTGTGTCAGAGGTCTATTACACTGCTTATACTCTATGGAAATTGATGCCACTTTAGTGTTGTGTGACAATTATTTTTTATTAGCAGGGTGTATTGCTAATAAAACTACCATTTCCATCCATGCTCCTGTGATCCCCACTGTTACATCTCCACTGGTAGATGAAGCCAGTGAAGAATCAGAGGACCCCTGTATTGCCTTAACCCACTTAGAGTCTGTTCCCCCTGAATCAACTAATGAGTTGTGCAACCCTGATCAGGGTTCTTTGATTGATGACCTGGGAGGACTTTCCCAGTTCACCATTCATGATGATTTTCATTCCTCTCAATCATCCACTAATTCTGTGTCTTTTTTTGCACTTCCTCCTTCCCTTAGTTTGACGATCCCCCCTCCACTGGTTATCAAGACAGTGAAAGTCACAGAGCGATTGATCACCCAGTTAGGCAATCAACCATGTACCAATAATATTTTTCTCCCGTCACAATCCCCCTCCTCCATCCAGGTTTCAGCTATCCCTGTAGCTCCTTTGGGAACAATAATAGCAACAAAAATAAGATCACTCATTTTTTTCAGGCGGCCCCAGGTCACTCATCAAAAATAAAAAGGAAAAGAAAGAGAGGATGTAGAGGGAGTGGAAAATCGAGAATTGACTCCAAATCCAAAAATAAAAAAATCAGTAACAACATAGAAGGTGAAACGGTTAAATCAAATTTTTTTAACTTATCAGAATATATACTCTCTGACTCTGAAACATCTTTATTGGAAAGAGGTCTATCTTTTTGCCCAGATGCACCTTTGAATACTTTCCATCTCTATCTCGATTTAAGCAAGTTTTTTAGAAAAATTACGGTACAGCGACATTTTCTTATTAAGGAGAAGAAGAAAAGAGCCCCTGAACCGCAGGTGATGAATCATGATTCTTATACTCACGTTAATCCTAAAACTGGTCCGGGCAATTTTTACCCTTTCCATCATAGAGGTCCACATATAGAAACATTCCAACAACTTGTATTAATATATTTGCGCTTTTTTCCCCCTGTTTATAAAAAAAAACTTTTAACTTGAGCTCTGTGGAAAATAAAGCGCTCCATTCATTGAGAGCGAATAAAGACATAATTATAAGAAATGTGGACAAAGGGGGAGTGGTTATTATGGACCGACATTATTACAATGATGAGGGTCTTAGGCTCTTAAGTGATTCCGAATACTATGATAAACTTGCTTATGACCCTTCATCCTCTATTTTTTTGGAATACACCACTTTTATTAAAGATTCCAGGTCACTTGGGATTTTAAATTTGAAGGAATACAGATTTCTGAATATTTCCAAATTCAGACTGCCCTTTTTTTATTTTTTACCAAAGATCCATAAAGATCCGATAAACCCCCTGGCCGCCCTATTATTTCAGAGATCATATCCATTACCTGTAATCTTTCACATTATGTGGATTTATTTCTACAAAAATATGTTTTAGCTTTACCTTTATATTTAAAGGACTCATCTCATCTGATTGAACTCCTACTCTCACTGCCCACCGTCACTAATTGTCTTTTGATATCCCTTGATGTCCAGGCCCTTTACACTAATATCCCTCATGATTTGGGACTGAAGGTGGCCGAACATTTCCTTTCGACTGATGATGGACTGCCTGATGTCCAGAAAGAATTTCTAAAAAGGGCCATATCTTTTGTCCTGAGTAACAATCTCTTTTGAGGGCACTTGCCACCGCCAGTTGAGGGGCTGCGCGATGGGTATGAGATTTGCCCCCAGTTATGCCAATCTGTTTATGGGGGTCTTTGAGTCCGCTCTCATTGTGCGGTCCCCGCTGGCGGTTGGCAGGATAACCCTTTATAGACGCTTTATTGATGACCTGTTTATAAGTTGGACTGGTTCGGAATTGGAGGCAATTGAATTCATCCAATCCCTTAACCAGAACACCTGGGGTCTTCATTTTTCCTCTAACATTTCCACAACAGGAATCCAATTCTTGGACCTCATTATCAATGTTGATCATTCTGGTAAAATCTCGACATCAACCCATTTCAAGAAAGTAGATGTTAATAGTTATCTGAACTTTTCAAGCGGCCACCTCCCAAAATGGATCTCGAACATTCCCTATGGGCAGTATTGGAGAGTCCGAAAAAACTGTACCAATAATTCAGATTTTTTAAAAGAGGCAAAGATCTTGGAGGACCGGTTTGTAGATAAGGGCTACCCTAAAAAATTATTGAAGGATGCCTTCAACAGGGTTAATAATTTCACATAAAAAGATTGCACTGAAAATATTAGCAACAGAAGTAAAAATAAAAATGAAGTTCAAAAAAAGGCTGAACCCTCGGATATGGCAAAATGGAGCTTAGTCACCACCTATAACCAGTCTCATGTATTTATGCGCAATCTGATAAAGAAGTACTGGTTTATCTTGAGAGGTGATCCTGTTCTGTCAGCCAAGATACCAGTACAACCGATGACTATCTTTAGAAAAAAACAGACCCTCCAGAACTTTGTAGCCCCAAGTAATACATCTGCTGGACACTCTTCCTGTTAGGCATCGGATTCCGGACACTGCACAGCAGGAATCCAGAGTCAGACATCCAGCAGTCTCCCATTCTCCTCCGACCGCTCCAGGTGCTGCTCTGCAATCACGGCGAGCCAGGCGTGCTACTCAGACTTGCTCTGACAGCCTGGATGTTGCTGCCACCTCTGGTGCAGCAATGGTAGCGCATCCTGTTCTGCAGGGAACTGCTCCAGAGGCTAAGTCCTCATGCCGTGCTACTGGGCATGCCCGCAAGGTGACCTCTCACTGGAGAGCAGGGGTCACATGCTCAAGTCCTGCATCGGATCTGATTGCTCCTTTCCAGGGTACTGGAAGGTCCCGGAAGCGCATGGCTATAAAAAGCCCGCATGGCGGCTCGGCCATGCGCTAGTGTAGCATATTATGCTGTGTGTGTATGGTGATGGATGCATGGACTGGTGACTGACTTATTATGAAACCCCTTCCCTTGGATAATACGATTGGTGACTGTGTGTTGGGTTAATCAGCTCCAGGTTGTGGCAAGCTACATGCCATTGTGCGATCCACGCCTACACTAGCGTCCGTCGGTGCCCGGTTCTCGGCGCCGACGCTTGCGGCTTTAGCTGCCGCTGCAATACCATCAGCTATTGGTGTTCGCGGCTGCGACGCCACACGCCGGCTCCTGTGACATTAACAGGGCCAGCGCCTTTGCATATACTTTTGCCAAGCGACTCTGTGTCTGAACAGAGCCGCTCCTAGCGTTCGGGTGACGTTAATCCGTGTGCACTACGGCACCTTCTGGTGCATCTGCCATTGTCCAGCAGCGGTCTAGTCATCTACCGCATGGTGGACCCCGGGCGGCGAACGCACCTCCTATTATTTATATTTGGTGCGTTCCGCCGTCCCTAACATTACACTAGCGCCAGGGTCTGGATGGCAATGGCAGACGTGCAGCAGTTGCAGCGCTATATTCGGCAGCTGGAGAGCAGGTTGGCGGCTATTGAGAGTGCCAACTCAGCAGTGAATACCGCGCTAGCTGCTGCCCAGACAGTCGCCGAGGCTGTCTCACGTGCGCCCGCTCTTTTGCCCATGCCGACACTTTCACGCCTCCCGCTTCCCGACAAATTTTTGGGTGACAGCGCCACCTGTAGGGGATTCGTCAGTCAGTGCTCAATTCAGCTTGAGTTACTGGCTGCACGGTTTCCTACAGAGCGGGCTAAGGTGGGGTTTATTGTGTCACTTTTGTCTGGCAGAGCATTACAGCGGGCCACGCCATTGTGGGAGCATGATGATCCCGTGGTTCAGGGTGCTGCGCAGTTCCTCGCGGCCTTGAAGCAGGTCTTTTTGGGACCACGGATCAAGCACGACACCTCTTTACAATTACTCTCCCTAACACAGGGGTCACTCTCGGTCAGCCATTATGCCGTCCGGTTCCGGACATTGGCTTCCAAGTTAGAGTGGCCGGACAAAGCCTTAGTCCCGGTGTTTTGGAGAGGGTTGGCTGAGCACGTTAAAGACGCTCTAGCTACCAGAGAGGTTCCCACAAGTCTGGAGGATTTTATTTCCACCCGCATTGACCTCCGGTTTATGGAGCGTGGGCTGGAACGGGCACAATCCAGACGTAGGGTTAACTTGGCTCCCACACTCACCGAACCACTAATATACCCCGCACAGGAGCTTTCACCCTCTGAACCTATGGAGGTGTCTCGCACCGGCTCTAAGCCATGACCGATGCGAAGCTCTGCACGTTGCTATCAGTGCCGACAGTTTGGTCACCCAGCTAGCACGTGTCCTCTGCGGGCGAAAAGGCGTCCACGCCCAGTGGCCGTAGGTAGTGGGCAGTCCAATATGAAACCCTTCTCACCCAAACCGGTATTCCGGGGCATCTTAGACAGTGGGTCCTCTACCTGGGAGGCAGAGGTTACCGTGGACTCTGGGGCCGAGGGGAACTTTATGTCTTCTACCTTTGCCCAGAAACACGCCATTCCCCTGGTATTATTACCTCAGCCTCTGACCATCAGGGTGGTTAACGGAGCACCATTACCCTCTCAGGTGACCCATCAGACAGCTCCACTAGGGCTCACTATCTCATCTTCTCATCATGAGACTCTGTCCCTGCTAATCCTGCCAGACGGCATCGATCAGGTGCTGCTCGGTGTTCCCTGGCTTCGGTGCCACTCTCCTCATATCGAGTGGGCGACAGGGAAGATACTGGCCTGGAGCAAGGACTGCGAGGGGAGATGTCTGAGGGGCAGTCTTCAGGTGGCTTCCACTGAAGTGCCTGCAGATCTCTCCGCACTACCTAAACCCTACCACCAATACGCGGACGTCTTCTCCAAAAAATCTGCAGAGACGCTCCCGCCGCACCGTCCTTACGACTGCCCGATAGACCTCATGCCAGGCACAGAACCTCCTAGAGGCTGTGTGTATCCACTATCTCTCCCTGAGACTGAAGCTATGTCACAATACATCTGGGAGAACCTGGCTAGAGGCTTTATCAGAAAGTCGGTGTCACCGGCTGGTGCAGGGTTCTTCTTCGTTCAGAAGAAGAGCGGAGAGTTACGCCCCTGCATTGACTACAGAGGTCTCAATGCGATCACGGTTAAAAACAAATACCCTCTACCGTTGATCTCTGAGTTGTTTGACAGGTTGCGAGGGGCCCAGATCTTTACTAAGTTGGATCTGCGAGGGGCATACAACCTGATCCGCATTCGCGAAGGAGACGAATGGAAGACAGCTTTTAATACCAGGGATGGCCATTACGAATATCTGGTTATGCCTTTTGGCCTTTGTAATGCGCCAGCTGTCTTCCAGGATTTTGTCAACGACGTCTTCCACGACATGCTTTCTACCTCGGTGGTGGTATATCTGGATGATATACTCATCTTTTCGCCAGATTTGACTACCCACCGGAGGGACGTCTGCAGGGTCTTCGACCGTCTGCGGGTGAATTCCCTCTTTGCCAAGCTGGAGAAGTGCCAGTTTGAGCAGGAGTCCTTGCCGCTCCTGGGCTATATCATCTCGGCCCAGGGGCTGGCCATGGATCCTGCCAAACGGCAAGCGGTAATGGACTGGCAAGAACCTCATTCACTCAAAGCGGTGCAGCGCTTTCTGGGGTTCGTGAACTATTACCGCCAGTTTATACCACACTTTTCCACCCTGGTAGCTCCTTTGGTTGCTCTCACCAAAAAAGGAGCTAACCCCAACGCTTGGTCTGAACAGGTCTCCAAGGCCTTCTCGGCTATAAAGTCTCATTTTGCTGGCGCTCCCATCCTACATCGTCCCGATGTGAACAAGCCATTTATACTAGAGGTAGATGTCTCCTCTGTCGGTGCAGGAGCAGTTCTTTTCCAAAAGGACGCTCAAGGTCGGAAGCATCCCTGCTTCTTCTTCTCAAAGACCTTCTCACCGGCAGAGAAGAATTACTCCATTGGTGACAGGGAGCTGCTAGCCATGAAGTTGGCCTTTTCAGAATGGAGACATCTCCTGGAGGGGGCTCAGTTTCCCTTCCAGGTATATACGGACCATAAAAATCTGGTCTATTTACAGACTGGAAATCAGGATACAAATCCAGCTCACCAGACATAGCATTCCAACATCGGAGCACGAGACCGCTGTGTCAAAGCGCACAATCCAAGGCAATGAGAAAAAACTTTGTCCAGCTCCACGATGTAGTGAAAAATATTCTTTATTCACTCAATAGAAATGAGGTTTAAAAGCCAGCATGAGTTACAAGGCATGCGATCGATCTACGCGTTTCGAGTGGCTAAGCACTCTTAATCATGATACGCAGCTTTGTCCATGGGTAGATCTTATATACTCTATCCGGTCTACACACTGGTTAAATAATTAATTAAAACAAATATAAAACAAATAGAGAGAAAACTAACAATCACAATTAAATATAACAATTTGATTCATTAAGATACAATATTATCGCCTTCAGTAGTATTTTATCTTTTTTTTTTATTTCTTAATTTTTATTCATTATACTCTTGTTATTATCCATGAAAAAATGAAGCAAACTTCTGAAATAGAAGAGAAACATAACAGATCTCAATGTTGCAACCATTCACAACAGTAAAATTCACATAGATACAATTTTTTCAAGATGCATGCGGTTTTCAATTACATGTCAAATTTTTATTTCTTTTTTGTGCAATGTTAATTTTAGCACAACAAACCATTTTTTTAGTATACACATATATACAAAGAAAAAAAAAAAAAAAGGATCAAGATTAGAAAGATTTTTTCAGGGACTATTTCAGTTAGCGCACCAAATGTGCACACAGCCATAATATATTCGTTTAAAGAGGAGATGGAAAACTCCAATTTGCACTGTTCTAAAGAATTTTTTTCAGTGTATATGATTTTTTTGTTTATATACACAGCCAAAAAAACATTTAATTCTTTTATTCCCCATCATACACCAATCATAAAAATCCGTTCTGATACATTTATTGAAAAGTCGTTATCATAAACTTTCTCAAGACAGAAAGATGGAAAACTTCAATTTGCAGTAAAAAAATTTTTTTTCGTTATATTTAATTTTTAGTTTATATCTGCAACCCAAAAAAAGGGGGGGATCATTCAGTTATTATATTTCCCCTTCATGCGCTGAAAAAAACAGTTCTAATGCATATATAGAGAGATTATTATCATAGACTTTCCCAAATAAATGAAGTATTTCCTGAGTAACTGATCAACACAAAATTATGTCGCATATTTTAGTTTTTAGATTTTAAACATGCAGATTCGAAAAACGGCATGAAAATACAGTTCTATGCACAAAAAATACCCTATGAAAAACCTTGCAAAAAACTACCATATTCCCACATATTTTAATATATGTTTAATCAGAACATGAGGATTCATTATAAATGTAATAAAATAGATATTTCAAAGAGGAAAGGGTTGATAAGTGCTAGTCTAATAAAAGAGCATGGTGTCTTTTCTTTTATTCAAGCCTCGTGGCATACTGGTGTTTAATTTGAACATCCACCACGCCTCCCTATTCCTAGGCACAAGTTCTAAGTCCCCACCTCTAATCCGATTGTGGACATTCTCAATCGCATATACTTTTAATGAGTCCAGTTTTTTACTATGAGTCTCAATAAAATGTCGGGAGAGCTGCGATATGTTTCTATTCATATTAGCATTCTCTGTATCGAGAATGTGCTCTCTAATCCTAGTTTCTAACGTGCGTTTTGTGCTACCCACATATTTTAGTCGGCATGAAGCACGTTCCATGATATAAACTACATTTTTGGTGTTGCAGTTTATGAAATCTTTCATGTCAAATAGATAACGGTCATCAAAATCTCCAAATTTATCACAACTTTTGGTATAGGTACACATCTTGCACTGACTGACAGCACATTTAAAAAAACCTCTCGTTTTCAACCAATTGCCTGTATGTTCTTGCTGAGTACAAAGAAAACTTGGTGATAAACTATTTTTTAAGGATGGTGCTTTTCTGGAAACTACCCTTAGTCCTTTTTTATTATTTTTTCAATATCTGGATCTTCTTTTAAAATTGCCAGGTTATCCTCAACTATTTTTTTAATATTGGAAAACTGATTACTAAATTGTAACACCATTGTTATAGGATTAGCAGAATTTTTGGACTGTTTATGCAAGTCTTTAAAACGAGATTTTTTTTGAAACAATCTTTTCAGCCCTGTCTAGACTCCATCGATCATAACCTCTCCTACCCAAACGTTGTCTAATGTCAGAAACTTATTTTTTATAATCAGAGGGACAACTACAATTTCTCTTATCACGCGTCATTTCACCCACAAGAATACCCTTAATTGTGTGCCTGGGGTGATGACTTTTTGCATGGAGAATTGTGGTCCCAGCTGTCTCCTTGCGATATGTACGAGTAATAACGGATTTGTTAGGTATGCCAGTCAGATTTAAATCCAAAAAATCAATAGTGGTCTTTTCATGTCGTGTTAGAAATCTTAGATTCAGAGAGTTGCAATTGATATACGCATCAAACTTCTGTACTGTTATTATATCTGATTTCCAAATAATGACAATATCATCAATGTATCTACCGTAAAACTGTATACAATCAGTGTAAGGATTATCAAGATTGTAGATATACATTTCTTCCCACCAACTCATAACGAGATTTGCTAGGGAAGGGGAATATTTAGCTCCCATGGATACGCCATTTACTTGTATATAGTAATTCTCATTGAATATAAAATAATTGTTGGAAATCAACAAAAAAGTGACATCCAAGATGAAATCTTGGAAGTCACATGAGAAATTACTATATTTTTGTAGATTAAATTTTAATGCGTTAATTGCTACTGTGTGTGGAATCGATGTATAGAGAGAAACAACATCAGTAGTTATCCATGAGAATTTGGAATCCCAGATTAAACCATCCATTGAGTTTAATACTTCTGTACTGTCTCTAATAAAACCAGGGACCCTCTGAACCAAGGGTTGTAGAAGCAGATCTAACCATTCCCCTAGTTTCTCACTCACAGATCCTATCCCTGATAAAATCGGTCTCATGAGTGGAGGAAAGCTTTTTTTTATGGGTTTTTGGTAATGCATAAAGCGTTGGTGTATCTGGATTTAACACCTTTAGATAATCCCTCTCTCTCATAGTGATAAAACCCATACAAAAGCCTTCATCAATAATCTGAAAAATACGCTCTTTGATATTAAGAGAAGGATTCTCTAAAATACGTTTGTAAATCATGGGGTCATTAAGCATATTTTCAACCGAGTTCACATAATCATCCCTATTCATAAGGACAATCGATCCACCCTTATCTGAATTCTTTATTATGATATTTTCATTTGCCTTCAGTTCTAACAATGCTTTTTTCAGGGATGGCCTCAAGTTACTGCAGGTATAATTCACAACATGCGTTTTTTCAGATAATAGTCTAAGATCATTTTCAACAGCACTTTGAAACTTATCCATCACAGGTCTCCTTGCTTTAACCGGATAATAGTTTGGATTAGGAATACTCATGCCTTTTCCTAAAGAAGCAGCAATATCAACATTTGGCACGCTTTCATTTTGTAAAGCCTGCAAATTGATAATAGACATTTGTTCTGGAAAGGAACAATTACTATAAGTATTTTCAAAATTCACATCATTTTCCACAATAATATCAGGGTTGTCTTCAAAATGCAATTTCAAAGTAATATTCCTAATAAATCTATTAACATCACATATTGTGGAGAAAAGATTAAAATTACAACTGGGAACAAAAGAAAGTCCAAATGAAAGTAACTCACGTTGATCAGCAGTTAGATTCAATGATGAAAAATTAATAACATCAAAGTCACCTAACGTGGATTCCTCAGATGATATCTTTGCGATCTTTGCGTTATTCTTGATGTTCCTATGCTTCCTTCCCTTTCTCCTTCTTTTTTTCTGGATCTGTTTCTCTTGTAATATGAGTTTTTTGACTGCCTCGTCACATCCATGTCAGAGTCTGATGTAGCTCCATTCGAAGTTTCAGCATCAGATGAACTGAAAGTCACTTGTCGGGGAGTTTGATTAGCACTGGTGTGTCGTTTAGGTCTTCGTAGTATAGACCTGGGAGACTTGTTAGCATTTTCCCATCTCCCCCTTTCGTACACCTGCTCTTTGGAATAATCAGATAAATCACGCTCCAGTTTTCATTTTTTAGTATCCATAATCTTTTCCTCAGTTTTATTAATCTTGATAGTAGTATTATGCAAAAATTCCTCATAAACTTCTTTCGATAATTTATCTTCTGCATTTGATTTCAAGATATCAATTTGTTTTTGTAAATCTTGCAAGAGAATTTCTTCATTTCTTATGATTAGGGAAATCAATTTCATGGAGCAGTCCGATAATATATTATTCCATTCTTGTACAAACCCATCTGAGTACACTGCACTAGGGACTTTTTTAACTCTAAGTCCTCTTGGAATAATGTTTTTATCTCTATAATTTCTTAACGAACTCACATTCCACCATATCCGATTTTCCTTTAGCATAAGTGCTAACTAGAGTTGAGCGAAACGGGTCGAACAATTTCAAAAGTCGCCGACTTTTGGCAAAGTCGGGTTTCATGAAACGAAACCCGACCCTAGGATGTGGTCGGCCACGAGGTCGGCGACTTACGCGCCAAAGTCGCGTTTCAAAAGTTTGTTTTGCGCTCTTTTTCAGCCAATCAGGATCCACGGACACTGTGGGCAACGTGATGACATAGGCAGGGGTCACCACCATCTTTCAGAAGGGCATGCAAGTGATTGGCTTGCTTTGGTGGGCGTCACAGGGGGTATAAAAGGGCGTGCACGCCGACCGCCATCTTACTTCTGCCGATCTCAGTATAGGGAGATGTTGCTGATTCTGTAGGGAGAGCGTTAGGCAGGGAAGAAGACAAAAAAACTGCTTCTGCTGCTAGCGATTTGGCCTGCACAACACACCAGTCACTGTGTGTGCAGTGCAAGGGGAGGCTATATCGTGGTGTATCAGTGGTGTTGGTTGTTGGGCTGCCTTCTAAGGCTTCCTGACATTCCTGCATTGTTGTTTACCCACTGCTCCGCAAACTGCTTTTTTAAAAGCAATCCAATCTCCCTTATGCTCTAGTCACTTTTGTCACAGCTGTGCCATCGAGCCTGTGACATAGCGCTCAGATATCAGTGGGCCTCACACAATCCAAAAGTGTCCAGTGTCCAAAAGTGTGTGCAGAGATTCAAAATCTCCCTTATCTTCTAGTCACTTTGGTCACAGCTGTGCCATCGAGCCTGTCACATAGCGCTCAGATATTCATTGGGCCTCACACAATCCAAAAGTGTCCAGTGTCCAAAAGTGTGTGCAGAGATTCAAAATCTCCCTTATCCTCTAGTCACTTTGGTCACAGCTGTGCCATCGAGCCTGTCACATAGCGCTCAGATATTCATTGGGCCTCACACAATCCAAAAGTGTCCAGTGTCCAAAAGTGTGTGCAGAGATTCAAAATCTCCCTTATCCTCTAGTCACTTTGGTCACAGCTGTGCCATTGAGCCTGTCACATAGCGCTCAGATATTAGTGGGCCTCACACAATCCAAAAGTGTCCAGTGTCCAAAAGTGTGTGCAGAGATTCAAAATCTCCCTTATCCTCTAGTCACTTTGGTCACAGCTGTGCCATCGAGCCTGTCACATAGCGCTCAGATATTCATTGGGCCTCACACAATCCAAAAGTGTCCAGTGTCCAAAAGTGTGTGCAGAGATTCAAAATCTCCCTTATCCTCTAGTCACTTTGGTCACAACTGTGCCATCGAGCCTGTCACATAGCGCTCAGATATTCATTGGGCCTCACACAATCCAAAAGTGTCCAGTGTCCAAAAGTGTGTGCAGAGATTCAAAATCTCCCTTATCCTCTAGTCACTTTGGTCACAGCTGTGCCATCGAGCCTGTCACATAGCGCTCAGATATCAGTGGGCCTCACACAATCCAAAAGTGTCCAGTGTCCAAAAGTGTGTGCAGAGATTCAAAATCTCCCTTATCCTCTAGTCACTTTGGTCACAGCTGTGCCATCGAGCCTGTCACATAGCGCTCAGATATTCATTGGGCCTCACACAATCCAAAAGTGTCCAGTGTCCAAAAGTGTGTGCAGAGATTCAAAATCTCCCTTATCCTTTAGTCACTTTGGTCACAGCTGTGCCATCGAGCCTGTCACATAGCGCTCAGATATCAGTGGGCCTCACACAATCCAAAAGTGTCCAGTGTCCACAAGTGTCTGCAGAAATTAAAAATCTCCCCTGTCCTATAGACACCTTGTACCTTGTTTTACATTACTATATAGTTTGTTGGATTTTGTCTACATTTCTACCAAAAATGAGGAAGGCTGGTGGAAGAGGCCGTGGAATTGGGCGGGGGTTGGCAGCTGGTAATGATGGTGTTGGTAGTGGATCTGATGGTAGTGGCAAGAGCAAAATAGGACCGAATGCAGGAGGTGTTGAGCCTGCGTCATCGTCTGGCTACATAAGGCCTCGAACGCTTAGTTTTCTAGGAGTTAGCAAACCGCTTTTAAAGCCAGAGCATCAGGAAAAAGTTTTGTCTTACATTGCTGACTCAGTCTCCAGCTCTATCGCCTCCTCTTCTTCAGTTGTAAAAAGTAAAAGCACTGAGTCGTCATTGGAGGCTCATGTTCATGAACCAAACCTTTCCTTGTGTCCTTCACCCCAACCAAGATTGAAGGATGACGCAGGCCATGCTACTGATTACTCCATGGAGCTGTTTTCACATACCATACCTGGATTATCAAGTGAAATGGTGAATTGGCCTATGTAGTACCACGCTATGACCTACCCAGTCGCCACTTCTTCTCTCGCAAAGCCATCCCAGCCCTCCACCATCACGTGAAAGACCGCATTATCCATGCACTCAAGCAGTCAGTGAGCGGAAAGGTGCACCTCACAACTGATGCATGGTCCAGTCGGCATGGCCAGGGCCGTTACGTGTCCATCACTGCGCACTGGGTTAATGTGGTGGATGCAGGGTCCACAGGGGACAGCGGTGGTGGGACAGTGCTGCCTAGCCCACGGTATAGGAAACAGTTGGCTGTAGGCGTTCGACCCTCCTCCTCCTCCTCCTCCTCCAGAAGCGAAAGCTCGTCCACAGAGCGCAGTCGTACGAGCACTCCATCTGCAGCTGCCACTGTTGCACACGATGTGTCCCCCTATCGAGCAGCTAGTGGAAAGCGTCAGCAGGCTGTGTTGCAGATGATGTGTTTGGGCAACAGACACACCGCCGAGGTGCTGGCCGAGTACTTGAAGCGACAAACTGAGTCATGGCTGGGCAGTGTACATCTTGAGGCAGGCAAGGTAGTTAGTGAAAACGGCCGTAATTTTGTGACAGCCATAGCCCTTTCAAAACTCAGCCACATACCTTGCTTGGCTCACACCTTGAACCTGGTGGTGCAGTGCTTCCTCAAAAATTATCCGGAGTTAACAGCCCTGCTCCAGAAGGTGCGAAGACTGTGCGCGCACATCCACCGGTCGCCTGTACACTCCGTTCGTATGCAGAAGCTGCAGCGATTGCTCCACCTTCCCAACCACCGCCTCATTATCGACATTGCAACAAGGTGGAACTCCACCCTGCACATGGTGGAGCGGCTGTGCGAGCAGAGGCAGGCCATAATGCATTTGTGGGAGGATACACGGCCAGGCACTTTGAGAGCAGACATGGAGTTGACAGGTGTGCAGTGGTCGAAGCTGAAAGACCTCTGTAAAGTCCTTCAGTGTTTTGAGGAATGCACACGGCTGGTAAGCGCAGACGACGCCATCCTAAGCATGAGCATCCCACTTATGCGTCTGCTCATGCAAACTTTGACGCACCTTAAGGAGCAGGCGTCTGCAGCCAATGTTGATGAGGAGGAAGAGGAGGAGGGAATCCTTGATGACATTCAGCCATTGTCTGCTCAGGGACCTCTCCTGGACGAGGTGGAGGAAGAAGAGGAGGAGGAGGATGATGATGGGGCTGATTACTTAGGGGAGGAGGATGCATCTCGTGGGGCAAGTGAAAATGTTGGCGTGGCAAGGTCTGGTACAGGGTTTGTGCGTGACTGGAGGGATGTGGATTTGCCAGAAAGTGCTCCTCCACCCAGCACTCGCAGTGCATCATTGACACCGGGAACATTGGCCCACATGTCAGATTATGCCTTGCAGATCCTAAAAAGGGACCCCCGCATTGCCAAAATGATGAACGATGACGACTACTGGTTGGCCAGCATCCTGGATCCACGCTATAAAGGCAAATTACAAAACATCATGCCACAGGAGAACCTTGACCTAATATTGGCTAATAAACAAGCAACTCTGGTAAATCGGTTGCTTGAGGCATTCCCAGCACACAGCAGCGGTGATGGTTCTCACACGAGCCGTACGGGCCGGGGGCAGCTTGGCAGAGGTGTTCGTGGTGCACACAGCAGAAGTGGCATTGGAGACAGGGGTTTCATGACAATGTTGTGGACTGATTTTTCAAGTACCGCTCACACAACTGGTAATACTGCATCGATGGAAAGTGACAGGAGACAGCAGTTGTCAACTATGGTTACAAACTACTTTTCCTCCCATATCGATGTTCTCCCACACAGGTCATTCCCCTTTGACTATTGGGCCGCTAAACTGGACACCTGGCCTGAATTGGCCCAATATGCCTTACAGGAGCTCGCTTGCCCAGCTGCAAGTGTGCTATCGGAAAGAGTCTTCAGTGCAGCTGGATCAATCCTGACAGAAAAAAGGACCCGTCTCTCAACCCAAAATGTGGATGATCTAACCTTCATTAAAATGAACCATGCATGGGTTTCCAAGGATTTTGTTCCACCTTCCCCTGATGACACATAGGGTGACAGAAAAATGGCTTGCTTTGGTCCACCTCTTCCTGGGACTTCATCTATTTCGCCTTTTGCATCATCTGAATGTCCAACATCAACATATGCCACTTTCTAAAACTCCCTAACTGTGCTGCCTCCCCCCCATGGCCGGGGTCACCACCTACCGCACGACACCGTGCGAGTGCCGTTGCCCTGGACAGGTGGGTAGGCCGACTCTTGGGCGCGGGCACTGGCACAGGGTCCCTCATAGTGCAATCAAGTGTCTCTGACGGTGGTGGTGCACACCCGCCGTCAGACACACCGCTGTACTATGAGGGGCCCAGTGCCAGTATCGACGCCCACGAGTGGGCCCCCCTTGCTTGGGCAGGGCCCCAGCATTTGCAATCTTTACCTCTCCCTGCTCCTCCGCTGTGCAATCTGGGCCGTCAAATCCATACTGTGCCTGACACCGTCTGAGCCTGCCTCCTGATGTATAGACATATATTTTGAATGTGTACGCTATCCAGACATGTTATCTGGTGATACGGTACCCTTTCTAACCTTTGTGCAATCACGTGCAATCCATACTGGGCCTAACACCGTCTGAGCCTGCCTCCTGAGACATATATTTTGAATGTGTACGCTATCCATACATGTTATCCGGGGATACGGTACCCTTTCTAACCTTTGTGCAATCACGTGCAATCCATACTGGGCCTAACACCATCTGAGCCTGCCTCCTGAGACATATATTTTGAATGTGTACGCTATCCATACATGTTATCTGGGGATACGGTACCCTTTCTAACCTTTGTGCAATCACGTGCAATCCATACTGGGCCTAACACCGTCTGAGCCTGCCTCCTGAGACATATATTTTGAATGTGTACGCTATCCATACATGTTATCCGGGGATACGGTACCCTTTCTAACCTTTGTGCAATCACGTGCAATCCATACTGGGCCTATCACCATCTGAGCCTGCCTCCTGATGTATAGACATATATTTTGAATGTGTACGCTATCCATACATGTTATCCGGGGATACGGTACCCTTTCTAACCTTTGTGCAATCACGTGCAATCCATACTGGGCCTAACACCATCTGAGCCTGCCTCCTGAGACATATATTTTGAATGTGTACGCTATCCATACATGTTATCTGGGGATACGGTACCTTTTCTAACCTTTGTGCAATCACGTGCAATCCATACTGGGCCTAACACCGTCTGAGCCTGCCTCCTGAGACATATATTTTGAATGTGTACGCTATCCATACATGTTATCTGGGGATACGGTACCCTTTCTAACCTTTGTGCAATCACGTGCAATCCATACTGGGCCTAACACCGTCTGAGCCTGCCTCCTGATGTATAGACATATATTTTGAATGTGTACGCTATCCATACATGTTATCTGGGGATACGGTACCCTTTCTAACCTTTGTGCAATCACGTGCAATCCATACTGGGCCTAACACTGTCTGAGCCTGCCTCCTGAGACATATATTTTGAATGTGTACGCTATCCATACATGTTATCTGGGGATACGGTACCCTTTCTAACCTTTGTGCAATCACGTGCAATCCATACTGGGCCTAACACCGTCTGAGCCTGCCTCCTGAGACATATATTTTGAATGTGTACGCTATCCATACATGTTATCCGGGGATACGGTACCCTTTCTCACCTTTGTGCAATCACGTGTAATCCATACTGGGCGTGAGAACGGCTGGCGAGCTGTTAAGCAAGCTACAGCACCTGTGGTTTGCACACGTAAGTTTTTCATTTTTTCAGGAATGACGGTTAGGCCTAATTCCGGAACTGCGGTTGACCTGCACTTACTGGGAAATTATTGTTCGCGGGTAATAATTGTAATCAGTGATCCCCATCACTAACGTTGTTCAGCGGGTTATCTGCACCTGTAAGTGACAAACGCTGGCCTTTTCAGTGTAGCGCACATGCAGCCACGGACATGTAAGGGCATGACACACCAGTTATTGGCCAATCTCATGTGCCAGAGCCTCATGTGTCCCTCTAGTAAGCCGGACTCGGACCGCGGGGCATGACGGAGTCTCGTTCGTTAACGGAATTAAGCTTGCAATGTGTGCATCTGTTCTGTAGCTGGCATGGTTGAGGTTTCCCAGGTGGAGTCGAATTTAACCGTAGGCTCCACTCCTGGTGGTGCCCTTCTGGACATTCCTTTAAGGTTCAGCTTTGCAACCATACTGCCCACGTAAAACAAACACTTTGCCTTCATGAACGCTGTTTGGAGGGTCATGACTCGTGGGAATAACGCCGCCCAATCAGTTAACCTGCTAGAGAGATCCTTCGTTGCTCCCCAGCATGACATCACACTCCCTAGGAAGAAGGTAATGCCACTGTGGCGACCGTACTCCTGGGGGCGACACAAGTGCACTGATGCCCAGCCACTGCTCGATGAATCTGCTGGTACATTGACCCAGACCACTACATTCCCCTCACACGCTACCCGGCCTGAATCTGACCCTGATGAAACTCAGTTTACCCTTCCCATATACAGTTCCATCTTACACGGTGACAAAGAGGAAGCTGCAGATGAAAGTGCAGGTTCGGCCCAACCGCCATCAGACACACCACCGTACTATCAGGGGCCCTGTGCCAGTGCCGTCGCCAATGAGTGGGCCCCCCCTGCTTGCCCAGGATCACAGCACTTGCAAAGTTGAAATACTGTGCAGTGAGATGGAAGATGGGGACGACGAGGAGTCTAGACTAGTACAGGGATTCCCTAGCGAGGAGACTTATTTGTTTGTTTTCAATGTTGGGACAGCAATTTTTGGGGAGCACTATACTCTGGAGAATGATAGATGGGGCCCACCATACACTGGAACATTCCAAAGGTGGACATCAGACACTGGAGCAGCATTTACAGGGCCCATTATACACTAGAGCATTAGAAATGGGGCCCATTATGTTTGGAGCATTATTTGGGCCCATAAGACAGTGGAGCTTCATCCATGGGGACCAACATATACTGTAGCATTATGTGGAGCTCATCATATACTGTTTCAAACATTATATGGGACCAATGATTCTGTATGGAGAAATAGATGGGCCTCGTCATGAGATGTAAAAAGTGAGGTATTTTTCATTGTACTATACCGCTATTTCTCTGCCGTATCGGAGCATGATGAGTTGTGGTATGTGTTAAAGGGGCGCTCTTTCGCCCAGGGCACATGAAAACCTGCAGCCAGCCCTCCCCCCCACAACTTTAGCCAAATAACCCCCATTTTTCAGTGCGTAACTTGTATTATGAAGTTAATTAAGGTTGACAAGCTTAAGTAAGAAGAATTGATGCTTTTGGCATTCAAATGGGCACTGTAGGTGTGTTTCCTGTCCTCCTCTCACTGCCGACTTTTATTCCCCATTGACTTACATTGGGTTTCGTGTTTCGGGACGACCCCGACTTTTCCCTATAATCGGACGATCTTGCTCGACCCGACTTTTGGAAAAGTCGGGTTTCACGAAACGAAACGCGACCCTAAAGAAACAAAAGTCGCTCAACTCTAGTACTGACAAATCCTCTAGCTCCACATTCGAGCTTGTTGAAACATGTGCAGATTCAGCGGTAAACCCAGCAACAGTTTGACAGCTTTATTCTGTCTAGCTTCATTTTCCATGGTCAAATAGCCAAATAAGAAAGTCTTTTATAATGCCAGCACTTACTTTAAAACCTCTTGTGAAATAGAGAAGGGAAGCCTCTGGGTGCACGGAGACACTTGAAGCAATAAATCAGGATACAAATCCAGCTCACCAGACATAGCATTCCAACATCGGAGCACGAGACCGCTGTGTCAAAGCGCACAATCCAAGGCAATGAGAAAAAACTTTGTCCAGCTCCACGATGTATTGAAAAATATTCTTTATTCACTCAATAGAAATGAGGTTTAAAAGCCAGCATGAGTTACAAGGCATGCGATCGATCTACGCGTTTCGAGTGGCTATGCACTCTTAATCATGATACGCAGCTTTGTCCATGGGTAGATCTTATATACTCTATCCGGTCTACACACCGGTTAAATAATTAATTAAAACAAATATAAAACAAATAGAGAGAAAACTAACAATCACAATTAAATATAACAATTTGATTCATTAAGATAACGACTTTTCAATAAATGTATCAGAACGGATTTTTAGGATTGGTGTATGATGGGGAATAAAAGAATTAAATGTTTTTTTGGCTGTGTATATAAACAAAAAAATCATATACACTGAAAAAAATTCTTTAGAACAGTGCAAATTGGAGTTTTCCATCTCCTCTTTAAACGAATATATTGTGGCTGTGTGCACATTTGGTGCGCTAATTGAAATAGTCCCTGAAAAAATCTTTCTAATCTTGATCTTTTTTTTTTTTTTTTTTTTTTTTTTCTTGTGTATACTAAATAAATGGTTTGTTGTGCTAAAATTAACATTGCACAAAAAAGAAATAAAAATTTGACATGTAATTGAAAACCGCATGCATCTTGAAAAAATTGTATCTATGTGAATTTTACTGTTGTGAATGGTTGCAACATTGAGATCTGTTATGTTTCTCTTCTATTTCAGAAGTTTGCTTCATTTTTTCATGGATAATAACAAGAGAATAATGAATAAAAATTAAGAAATAAAAAAAAGATAAAATACTACTGAAGGCGATAATATTGTATCTTAATGAATCAAATTGTTATATTTAATTGTGATTGTTAGTTTTCTCTCTATTTGTTTTATATTTGTTTTAATTAATTATTTAACCGGTGTGTAGACCGGATAGAGTATATAAGATCTACCCATGGACAAAGCTGCGTATCATGATTAAGAGTGCTTAGCCACTCGAAACACGTAGATCGATCGCATGCCTTGTAACTCATGCTGGCTTTTAAACCTCATTTCTATTGAGTGAATAAAGAATATTTTTCACTACATCGTGGAGCTGGACAAAGTTTTTTCTCATTGCCTATTTACAGACTGCCCAGCGCCTGAACTCCCGTCAGGCTAGGTGGTCGCTCTTCTTTTCCCGCTTCCGCTTCACCCTGCACTACCTTTCTGGGGAGAAAAACGTCCGTGCGGATGCTCTCTCACGTTCGGTGGTCTCGGCGGAAGAAGGAGAGGCTGAGCCTCTGTTAATTCTCCCGCCGGAGAGTTTTACGACCGTGGCTCCAGTCGCTCTCGAGTCAGTGCCACCAGGCAAGACCTTGGTGCCTCCTCAGCTCCGGCCGGAGGTCCTCGCCTGGGCACATGCCTCCAGGGTGGGTGGTTATTTTGGCAATAAATGGACCACCGAACTCCTGGAAAGGTCATATTGGTGGCCACATATGGCTCGAGATGTCAAGGAATACGTGCAAGCATGCGTCTCGTGTGCTCGAAACAGACCCTCTAGACAGAGGCCGGCGGGGCTGTTGTATCCCCTGCCAGTGGCGGATAGACTGTGGGAGATGGCAGTACGGTCATCTGGGTGGTCACCGACCATTTTTCCAAAATGGTGCACCTGGTGCCACTCCCACGCCTGCCTTCCGCTCGAGGTCTGGCCACTTTGTTTATTAAGCACGTATTCCGTTTGCATGGCATGCCGGACAAAATCGTGAGTGACCAAGGTCCCCAGTTTGCATCTCGGTTTTGGAGGGAGCTCTGCAGCCTACTCAGCATCGAGCTAAATCTGTCCTCCGCCTACCATCCCGAGACGAATGGCTTGGTCGAGAGAGCCAATCAGACCTTGGTCACCTATCTACGGCATTTTGTCTCTGCCAGGCAGGATGACTGGGCATCCTTGCTACCTTCGGCTGAATTTGCCCTAAACAATGCGGTGGCTGATTCCACTGGACAGACGCCCTTCCTCTTAAACTACGGCCAACATCCACGCGTCCCTGTCCCGATGCCAGTGTCCTCCAATGACTCCAGGGTGTCAGACTGGGCAGTGGAGGCCCAAGACATCTGGGATCGCACTCAGGATGCTATCCGTGCCTCTAAGGAGAGGATGAGGGCGTCCACTGACACGCATCGGCGATCCGCTCCAAGCTTCTCCCCTGGCAACATGGTGTGGCTCTCCACCCGAAACATCAAACTATGGCTCGAGTCCCCTAAGTTCACGCTGCGATATATTGGACCTTTCAAGGTCCTTGAGCGAATTAGCTCGGTGGTCTATCGCCTGGCTCTTCCTCCACATTTAGCCATTTCGGACGTGTTTCATGTGTCCCTCCTTAAACCAGTTCACATGGTCCGGTTTTCTGAGTTATCGGCCAGGTCGTCAGACTTATCGTCTGACGAGTTTGAGGTGAATGCCATCGTAGGGCGCAGGTTTGTCCGTGGCAAAAAATTTTATTTAGTGGATTGGAAGGGTCATGGGCCTGAAGCTCGAACCTGGGAGCCAGTGGAGAATATCCACGCACCGCTCCTGATCGCAGCTTTTGAGCGCAGTGGGGGTAATGTTAGGCATCGGATTCCGGACAGCGGGAATCCAGAGCCAGACATCCAGCGGTCTCCCATTCTCCTCCGACTGCTCCGGGTGCTGCTCAGCAATCACAGTGAGCCAGGCGTGCTACTCAGACTTGCTCTGACAGCCTGGATGTTGCTGCCACCTCTGGTGCAGCAATGGTAGCGCATCCTGTTCTGCAGGGAACCGCTCCAGAGGCTAAGTCCTCATGCCGTGCTACTGGGCATGCCCGCAAGGTGACCTCTCACTGGAGAGCAGGGGTCACATGCTCAAGTCCTGCATTGGATCTGATTGGTCCTTTCCAGGGTACTGGAAGGTCCCGGAAGCGCATGGCTATAAAAAGCCCGCATTGCGGCTCGGCCATGCGCTAGTGTAGCATATTATGCTGTGTGTGTATGGTGATGGATGCATGGACTGGTGACTGACTTATTATGAAACCCCTTCCCTTGGATAATACGATTGGTGACTGTGTGTTGGGTTAGTCAGCTCCAGGTTGAGGCAAGCTACATGCCATTGTGCGATCCACGCCTACACTAGCGTCCGTCGGTGCCCGGTTCTCGGCGCCGACGCTTGCAGCTTTAGCTGCCGCTGCCGCTGCAATACCAGCAGCTATTGGTGTTCGCGGCTGCAACGCCACACGCCGGCTCCTGTGACATTAACAGGGCCAGCGCCTTTGCAAATACTTTTGCCAAGCGACTCTGTGCCTGAACAGAGCCGCTCCTAGCATTCGGGTGACATTAACCCATGCGCACTACAGCACCTTCTGGTGCATCTGCCATTGTCCAGCAGTGGTCTAGTCATCTACCGCACGGTGGACCCCGGGCGGCGAACGCACCTCCTATTATTTATATTTGGTGCGCTCCGCCGTCCCTAACACTTCCTTATCCACCTCCCAGGATTCAGGTAACCCAGGGTGTTTTGCATGTAGGACCCCGAAATGCTTATGTTGTACATCAATTACAAATGGGGTAAAACACTTTGAATCTCAGACTACTGGCGCAAGCTTTAAAATTAAAGGTCATGTCACCTGTCAATCAAGCTTTGTTATCTACTTGATTGAATGTGACTGTGGGTTACAATATGTGGGTAGGACGATCCAGTCTATGCATAACAGGCTCAACAAACACCGCCAGAACATCAGAAATGGGTTTATGTTGCACAGCCTTTCTAAACATTTTTTGTATGCACACAACAAAATTCCCAGTTTACTAAAACTCACAGTCATTGAGCATGTAAAGGAGGATGTGACCAACCGATAGGAAAATCTTATTAGGAGGGAAAGTTTTTGGATTTTCAAATTGGGCACACTGGCACCAGAGGGGTTAAATCTTACTATTGAGAAACCTTAGGGATATTTTTACTTTTTATTTTTGCTTTTTTATATAGTATATTATTCTTACAGTTTTCTATACAGTGGGGCAAAAAAGTATTTAGTCACTCAGCAATAGTGCAAGTTCCACCACTTAAAAAAAGAGAGGCGTCTGTAATTTACATCATAGGTAGACCTCAACTATGGGAGACAAACTGAGAAAAAAAAATCCAGAAAATCACATTGTCTGTTTTTTTTCATTTTATTTGCATATTATGGTGGAAAATAAGTATTTGGTCAGAAACAAAATTTCATCTCAATACTTTGTGATATATCCTTTGTTGGCAATGACAGAGGTCAAACGTTTTCTGTAAGTCTTCACAAGGTTGCCACACACTGTTGTTGGTATGTTGACCCATTCCTCCATGCAGATCTCCTCTAGAGCAGTGATGTTTTTGGCTTTTCGCTTGGCAACACGGACTTTCAACTCCCTCCAAAGGTTTTCTATAGGGTTGAGATCTTGAGACTGGCTAGGCCACTCCAGGACCTTGAAATGCTTCTTACGAAGCCACTCGTTCGTTGCCCTGGCGGTGTGCTTTGGATCATTGTCATGATGAAAGACCCAGCGACGTTTCATCTTCAATGCCCTTGCTGATGGAAGGAGGTTTGCACTCAAAATCTCACGATACATGGCCCTATTCATTCTTTCATGTACCTGGATTAGTCGTCCTGGCCCCTTTGCAGAGAAACAGCCCCAAAGCATGATGTTTCCACCACCATGCTTTACAGTAGGTATGGTGTTTGATGGATGCAACTCAGTATTCTTTTTCCTCCAAACACGACAAGTTGTGTTTCTACCAAACAGTTCCAGTTTGCTTTCATCAGACCATAGGACATTCTCCCAAAACTCCTCTGGATCATCCAAATGCTCTCTAGCAAACTTCAGACGGGCCCGGACATGTACAGGCTTAAGCAGTGGGACACGTCTGGCACTGCAGGATCTGAGTCCATGGTGGCGTAGTGTGTTACTTATGGTAGGCCTTGTTACATTGGTCCCAGCTCTCTGCAGTTCATTCACTAGGTCCCCCGCGTGGTTCTGGGATTTTTGCTCACCGTTCTTGTGATCATTCTGACCCCACGGGGTGGGATTTTGCGTGGAGCACCAGATCAAGGGAGATTATCAGTGGTCTTGTATGTCTTCCATTTTCTAATTATTGCTCCCACAGTTGATTTCTTCACTCCAAGCTGGTTGGCTATTGCAGATTCAGTCTTCCCAGCCTGGTGCAGGGCTACAATTTTGTTTCTGGTGTCCTTTGACAGCTCTTTGGTCTTCACCATAGTGGAGTTTGGAGTCAGACTGTTTGAGGGTGTGTACAGGTGTCTTTTTATACTGATAACAAGTTTAAACAGGTGCCATTACTACAGGTAATGAGTGGAGGAAAGAGGAGACTCTTAAAGAAGAAGTTACAGGTCTGTGAGAGCCAGACATCTTGATTGCTTGTTTCTGACCAAATACTTATTTTCCACCATAATATGCAAATAAAATGAAAAAAAAAACAGACAATGTGATTTTCTGGATTTTTTTTCTCAGTTTGTCTCCCATAGTTGAGGTCTACCTATGATGTAAATTACAGACGCCTCTCATCTTTTTAAGTGGTGGAACTTGCACTATTTCTGACTGACTAAATACTTTTTTGCCCCACTGTATAGCATTTTATTAATTTATTATTGATTGTTTTCTTTTCACCAGTCATGTTAATGCATTATATGTATTTATGTTTTATTTCCCTATTCTTTTATTCCTCATGTTTTTAACTCCCCATGTTCTAACATCATGATGCATTAATTGTTTGTTATCTCGGATTGTCTATTGCCCCTTTATATACCTCCCCTTGACATAACCTTTGCATTGCCACCTGAGGAAGACAGATGTTTATGTCGAAACGCGTTGTGGACTGTAATAAAAGAAGATTTTAAATCCACTATTCTCCCTCTTTGCGCTCCTTCTGACCGGGCTCTGCTATTATTGTCATTCACTTCCTCCTTTGAGGTACCCGACTGGAGCTGTAGTGATCCCTATCGGAACGCACGGCTGACGCTCCCTTGTGACTGTCTTTACTATTCTTTGGATTAAACTGCTGCATATCACTTTGCCTGTCCCATCATATTCTATATTATGTGGTTGCTGCCACTACCAATAAACATCCATGCCCTGCTTGCTTGTTGTTTTCTATTGCTATGTTAAGGGGAGAATATATGGCATATGAATATATACAAGAATCAAACCTATAAGTTTATATGGACGCTTTGCTGAATATTAGAATTATGTAGCTTTAAGATATTTCTGATTCTCTAAGACTCATTTCTGTACCAGGATGAACCTTGAGATATGCTGATATTGACATTGACTTTGGAAAGTTGTATAATCCACCTAGTTTCATAAAAACTAGGTTAGGCTAGAAGCAATAATCATTTGCGTAATGATTATATAGTAACAAAGATAATAATATAGAGCATGTGAGATCAATAGTAATTTGTGATATCAATAGTAAATTGTGATAATCATTAATTTGGAAAAAACCCATGATGTAGTATACTAAGACAGCTCAATTTTTGCTATAAAAGGTTGTACACTTCTGGAAATAAATCAGAAATCATTTGAGAGACAATTGCTTGCATTTGTATCTTGATTTCTCCAGCCGTAAATCCTCACATTCAATTTGGAAGCAGACAATTAAGATGAGAACACACGCATTCTGTGTGCCATAACAGCTATACCATACTGTTCCTGGATACCATACACAGGGTATTTTAACCTGAAAATGCTCCTCAAAAAAGGATAATTTTTTGTGGAACTTTTAATCTTACATTTTGACACACTTTTCAAAACTTTTTTTTAAATGATAGTCACTGCTTAACTATATTTTACTTTTACCCTTTGCTGAATGTCCCTAAATTTGCCTTCTGAAAAATTAAGCTCTGTTACATCTACCATAAGTAACCGGATTGACTGAATTCCTCTACATTGCTTGTCTTTGCTTCATGGCTACACTGAGTCTCTATACTTACTGAACTCTGCTACATTGCTGGACTGTGGTACATTGCTGCAGCAAATGATGTTTATCTACCAAGCTAAAAAATCTGCTGAGTTTTGGGTGTCAGTTGATAATAATTAACAAGAGCCTATATAAACATAACATATATAAAATAAACTTAACTAAGGAACAATGAAAGAAAAATAGGTACTCTAATAGGAGAAGATGGTGGAGAATGGAAATTGGGAAGATGCCTAACTAGGTTGGTGTGCTACCTTTACATCAGTCACACAGTCAGGTATAGCTAGTACATTACCCATCCCTGTAACACCTATACATAATAGTACCATCCAATCAGCTCACAATCTTTGGCGTTCTCCAGAAACATGAACATGACTGCTGATGTCGACTCTCTCCTGAAGGTGGCAATCTTAGGTCCTGAAAGGATTATCGGGTCAAGGGTAAAATGTGTTTGCAGTTGTATTCATGTTACTGCATGTGGCATCCTTGTATATAGCCAAAAGGATATTGTGTCAAAAAGGCCTGATGGCAGGTTAAAATTCCATTTAGGCTGGAAACAAGCTGTCTATCAACAACAATGGTTTGTTAACACCACATGTGCTATATACTTTTCAAGAGGCCAGACAAGATGTCCAGCTCCCATGTATGTGCTCTCTTTAGTCTATCAAGAGAATAAAAGTCACCACACCACAGGACACACAATTGCTTTATTGTTTCAAAGGTTCTATGACCCCAAATAGTACATTGTATATATCTTTGATGCAAGCCTTTGATGACTAATAGTGCTATACAGAGTTTGTGGATAAAATTGTTAGTTCAGTCATTCATGTTGCACAAGTTATCGATATTGTCCATACTTGCTTACAACACAAGTTCTGCTACTTAGATGATCAAACACAGAGAAACACAGTACAACAAACGTTAAAAAATACTCTGCTGTAAAAAAATTAACAATAAACAGCAAGTGCTAGTAAAAAGATGATAACAAAACAGGGTATTTAGTTGATACGTTTTTTGCAAAAAAGTATACTAAACCGCTCTACCAAACACCAAGGTATACCAATCAGAACAATCCTAACCAAAGTAATTAAAACCTGACCAAGTGAACAGTACCTATAAGAGCAGGATTCAGAAAGGTAATGTCTGATATGGACATGCTGTGGGAGGCGGCTTTATAAGTGCATTGCCCACAAGAGAGGGGTGGAGACCTCCCAAAAACTTGCAAAAGCAAGAAACCAATTGAATTCAAACGCATGGGCCATGCACATACAGTGAACAAGTTGGTAAGACAGTGTTCACACTACCAAGAAACTGAAACACAGTATAACAAACGTGAAAAAATACTCTGCTGTAAAAAAATATCTAACAATAAGCAGCAAGTGCTAGTAAAAAGATGATAACAAAACAGGGTATTTAGTTGATACGTTTTTTGCAAAAAAGTATACTAAGCCGCTCTACCAAATGCCAAGGTATACCCATCAGAGCAGTCCTAACCAATGTATTTAAAACCTGACCAAGTGAACAGTACCTATATGAGCAGGATTCAGAAAGGTAATGTCTGATGTATACAAGCTGTGCGAGACGGCTTTATATGTGCATGGCCCACGAGAAAGGGTGTTTCAGTCTCTTGGTGGTGTGAACACTGTCTTTCCAACTTATTCACTGTATGTGCATGGCCCTTGCGTTTGTATTCAATTGGTTTCTTGCTTTTGCAAGTTTTTGGGAGGTATCCACCCCTCTCTTGTGGGCCATACACATATAAAACCATCTCAGTAACAGTAACTTTCTGAATCCTGCTCATATAGGTACTGTTCACATGGTCAGGTTTTGAATACATTGGTTAGGACTGCTCTGATGGGTATACCTTGGCGTTTGGTAGAACAGCTTAGTATACTTTTTGCAAAAAATGTATCAACCAAATACACTGTTTTGTTATCTTTTTACTAGTACTTGCTGTTTATTGTTAGATTTTTTTTACAGCAGAGTATTTTTTCACGTTTGTTGTACTGTGTTTCAGTCTATTGGTGGTGTGAACATTGTCTTACCAACTTGTTCACTGTATGTGCATGGCCCATGCGTTTGTATTCAATTGGTTTCTTGCTTTTGCAAGTTTTTGGGAGGCCTCCACCCCTCTCTTGTGGGGCATGCACATATGAAGCCGTCTCACACAGCATGTCCACATCAAACATTACCTTTCTGAATCCTGCTCATATAGGTACTGTTCACATGGCCAGGTTTTACATTCATTGGTTAGGACTGCTCTGATGGGTATACCTTGGCATTTGGAAGAGCGCCTTAGTATACTTTTTTGCAAAAAACGTATCAACTATATAACCTGTTTTGTTATCATCTTTTTACTAGCACTTGCTGTTTATTGTTAGATTTTTTACAGCAGAGTATTTTTTCACATCTGTTGTACTGTGTTTCTCTGTGTTTCAGTCTCTTGATGGTGTGAACACTGTCTTACCGACTTGATCACTGTACAGTGGCGTATCTAGGGGGGGCAGCCAGGGCAGTTGCCCCGGGCGCAGCCAGCAGGGGGGCGCAGTCGGGCCGCCTAATGCAGCGGTCCGCAGTGTCTCCCCCCAGCGGCTGCGTTCTGCCGCCCCCCGCCTGGGAGTCGGCGGTTCTCTGTGTCAACTGTCAAGCTGACAGCCGGCGCAGAGAAGGAGGCCGTGCCGGCTCCCAGGGAGCAATTGTACTGGCGTCTATACAGACGCCTGTACAATTGAAGCTCTGACCGCTGGGCCAGAGCGACGTCAGCAGCGTGATCAGGTCATGTGATCACGCTGCTGACGTCACTCCCCGGCGCCCAAAGCAAACGCTGGTGGTAAGTGTGCTCCTCTGTGGAGCTGAAGAACCACTGAATATGGGAGATGAGGGGGAGTTAATGAGTGGACATGGGGGGGATTTGTAGAGGGGATGGCGGTTAATGTGTGGGGGTATTTAGAGTGGGGATGGGGTTAATGAGTGGGGATGGGGGTTAATGTGTGTGGGGGTTAATGAGTGGGGATGCCATGGGGTTAATGTGTGGGGGGATTTGGAGTGGAGATGGGGTTATTTAATGTGATGGGGGTTAATGAGTGGGGGGGTTAATGAATGGGGATGGGGATTAATGTGTGGGGGCATCAATGAGTGGGGATGGGGGTTAATGTGTGTGGGGGTATTTGGAGTGCAGATGGTTATTTAATGTGTGGGGGGGATTTGGAGTGGTGATGGGGTTAATGAGTGGGGATTGGGTTAATGTGTGCGGGGGTTAATGAATGGGGGTTAATGTATGGGGGCGTTAATGAGTGGGGTTGGGGTTAATGTGTGGGGGTATTTGGAGTGGGGGTGGGGGGATTTGGAGTGCTGATGGGGGTTAATGAGTGGGGATTGGGTTAATGTGTGGGGGGATTTGGAGTGGGGATGGGGGGTTATTTAATGTGTGGGGGGATTTGGAATGGGGATGGGGGTACTTAATGTGTGTGGGGGATTGGGGATGGGGGGATTTAATGTGTGGGGAGATTTGAGGACACAAAATAAAGAGTATGTATGAGGAAACAGTATGGGGGATTGGTGCAGACAGTATGGGGAGCGAATGGGTTAATGTATGTGGATGGACACAGTATGGGGAGTCAGGGGTATGTGTGAGCAGACAGTATAGAGAGTGAGGGGGTAAATATATGAGGAGACAGTATGGTGAACAGGTGGGATGCTAGAGGGGAATAGTGTGAGGCGACAGTATATTGCAGATATTTTTATTTAGGGGCATTATAATGACACTTCTATCTTTAAGGGCATCGTGTGGAGATTTTCTGCAGAAGACCGGAGAAGATGGAAGTCTGCAGAGACGAGATGTGGATGAGAAAACTCATCATGGGGTCTAGAAGAAAAGGTGACTGACTGCAGAGACGACGTCATCTATAAGGTACTTGGATGTAAATGTTATTTGTGCTACTGACTTATTCTCATGTTCTCATGTTTTTATTTGTTAGGAACATTAAAGGGGTTCTCCAGGTTTGTGCTGAGTCTGCAGTCATTCTATGTGACTGCAGACTTCTGAATTCTCACAGTGCTCACTGCACACTGTCAGAATTCTCTCATGCTGGTAATTTACATACATGCGGTCACATGCTGACTAGACATGTGTGGCCTCACTCAATGAAAATGAACGGAGCGAGGCTGGGCACGTCTAGTCGGAATGTGGCCAGAAGTATATAAATCACATACTTGTGCTGACATGACGGTACATCAGCAAGGGAGAATCCTAAAAGTGTGCAGTGCATTCGTTGTGAGAATTCAGAAGCTGCAGTGTCAGGATTCAGCTCTGCAGGTTGCCATAGTCATCACATGGACACTTCACTCATATGCGATTTTCATAGGTATGATCCTGTGACAACGAGCTTCTCTTCCTGCTTCTCTCAGTTTTTTACTGAGCATTAGGAGG
Source organism: Dendrobates tinctorius (assembly GCF_039654945.1). Classification (NCBI taxonomy): domain Eukaryota; kingdom Metazoa; phylum Chordata; class Amphibia; order Anura; family Dendrobatidae; genus Dendrobates; species Dendrobates tinctorius. The sequence goes on along the minus strand of NW_027361684.1, from coordinate 71,815,428 downwards.
AGCAGCTCGTGGGTACATGGCTAAGTGTTCAAGTCGCATATGTACTTGGGGGGGGGGGCGCCGAACCGAATTCTTGCCCCGGGTGCCAGAAAGCCTAGATATGCCTCTGTCACTGTATGTGCATGGCTTAATCATTTGTATTTACTTAAATGATCAGTGCTACTTAGTACTCTGACACATACTCTACCGCATTGCAGGGTAATTCAAGCTGTGCTGTTGACTTGATTCAACTTGATATGGAGAAATGCAAGATTCTACATCTGGGAAAGAAAGATGAAAAATAAATCTACAGAATGGGAGGAATAGAACTAAGCATTAGTACATGTATAAAAGACTTCAATATACTAATAGATCACATGAATCAGCAGTGTGATGCAGCAACAAAAAAGGCAAAAACAGTTCTGAGATGTATTAGGAGAAGCATAGAGTTTAGATCACGTTAAGCAATTATCCCCCTCTACTCCTACTTGGTCAGACCTTATCTGGAATACTGTGTCCAGTTCTGGACACCACATTTTATTAGGGAAATTGAAAAACTGGAGCAAATTCAGAAAAGAGCTACCAGGATGGTGAGCAGACTGCAATCTATGTCCTACTGGGAACAGAAATGATCTGGGAATGTTTAGGTTGCAAACAAGAAGGGTAATAGAAGACTTAATAGCTGCTTACAAAGCTACACATTAGATATTAGAAAAAACTTTTTTGACTGCGCTGATGATCAATGAGTGGAACAGGCTGCCACGACAGGTGGTGAGTTTTACTTCAGTGAAAGTCTTCAAACAGAGATTGGACAGACATCTGTCTGAGATGGTTTACTGAATCCTGCATTAAGCATGGGGTTGGAAGCGATGACCCTTGAGGTCCCTACCAACTCTAACATTCTATGATTCTATGATTCCTCTTTCAATAAGCCTATGGCTTTCTTGTCCCTTGCTTCCACTGCTTTACCTCACTGCACAAACATCACCTGTCCATGTTGAATAACAATTCGTATATTAATAGAGGGCTTCAAGAGTCCACCTTTGCAGGTAAGAATAGTGCTTCAAATTCAATTAAATTTTACTATGAATTCTTGGAAATAGAATAATGGCTACTGAAATCTTGCACAATTTACCCATCAGTGTCATTGTTCTTCTTTTTTAAATAAGTACCATACCTAAAATTAGTAATAGTGTATTTTTCTTTAACCACTTACCTACAATGGATGTAGTATTCCGTCCATGTGACCCTGGACCTAACTCCCATGGACAGAATACTACGTCATAGCGATCAGCGGTGCCCACGTGGTGAGCGCCGCTGATCGCGGCCGGGTGTCAGCTGATTATCACAGCTGACACCCGACACAATGTGTCAGGGGCAGTCACGGACCGCCCCCGACATGTTAACCCCTTGCACACCGCGATCAAATACGATCGTGGTGTACCGGGGTTAAAGGGAAGCATCGGTAGGGAGGCGGCTCCCTCCGTGCTTCCCTGAGCCCCCCACAGCAGCGCAATGTGCAGCGCTGCTGCGGGGGGCTCTTTCCCTGCAGGTCCCCAGATCCAAGATGGCGACGGGGACCTTCGGGGGCCTGCAGGGAGCCGGCTTCCTCAGTGCCTGCAAAGCGCAGGCACGAGGAAGCCTTGTGCAGTGCCTGTGACAGATCGCTGATCTGTCACAGTGATCTGTGATGTGACAGATCAGTGATCTGTCACAGGACAGTGATGTCCCACCTGGGACTATGTAATAAAGTTTAAAAAAAAGTGTAAAAATAATGTTAAAAAAATCGCGAAATAAATTAAAAAAAAAATAAATTCCCAAATAAATTCATTTTTTGGAAATAAATAAAAAAAAAACAATAAAAGTACACATATTTGGTATCGCCGCATCCGTAATGACCCGCTCTATAAAACAGTCCCATTAGTTAACCCCTTTAGCGAACCTCTTAAAAAATAAAAATAAAAAACGAAGCAAAAAATAATGATTTATTATCATACCGCCGAACAAAAAGTGCAATAATGCGCGATCAAAAAGACGCATATAAATATCCATGGTACTGCTGAAAACACCATCTTGTCCCGCAAAAAATGAGCCACCATACAGCATCATCAGCAAAAAAGAGAAAAAGTTATAGCTCGCAGAATAAAGCGATGCAAAAATAATTATTTTTTTATGTAAATTTGTTTTCATTGCATAAAAGCGCCTAAACATAAAAAAATGACCTAAATGAGATATCGCTGTAACCATACTGACCCGAAGAATAAAACTGCTTTATCAATTTTACCGCAGACGGAACGGTGTAAACGCACCCCCCAAAAGATATTCATGAAACGCTGGCTTTTGTTCATTCTGCGTCCCAAAAATCGGAATATAAAGCGATCAAAAGATGTCACATGCCCGAAAATGATACCACTAAAAACATCAACTTGTCCCACAAAAAATAAGACGTCACATGACTCGGTGGGTCAAAATATTAAAAAATTATAGCTCTCAATATGTGATGATGCAAAAACTACTTTTACAATAAAAAGCGTCTTGTAGCGTGCGACAGCTGCCAAACATAAAAACCACCATAAATAGTAAATCAAACCCCCTGATATCACCCCCTTAGTTAGGGAAAAATAATACAATTAAAAGAAAATGTATTTATTTCCATTTTCCCATTAGGGTTAGGGCTAGAGTTAGGGCTGAGATTAGGGTTAGGGGTGTGTTGGGGTTAGGGTTGGAGTTATAATTGGGGGGTTTCCACTGTTTGGGCACATCAGGTGCTCTCCAAATGCAACATGGCGTCTGATCTCAATTCCAGCCAATTCTGCATTGAAAAAGTCAAATAGTGCTACTTCCCTTCCAAGCTCTGCCATGTGCCCAAACAGTGTTTTACCCCCACATATGGGGTATCAGTCTACTCAGTACAAATTGCAAAACAACTTTTTGGGTCCAATTTCTCCTGTTACCCTTAGGAAAATAAAAAATTGTGGGCAAAAATATCACTTTTGTGGAAAAAAATGATTTTTTAATTTTCACGCCCGGACGTTATAAACTTCTGTGAAGCACTTGGGGGTTCAAAGTGCTCACCACACATGTAGATAAGTTCTGTGGGAGGTCTACTTTCCAAAATGGGGTCACTTGTGGGGAGTTTCAATAGTTTAGGTACATCTCCAAACGCACATGACACCCACAGACCATTCCATCAAAGTCTGCATTCCAAAACATCACTACTTCCCTCCTGAGCCCCGACGTGTGCCCATACAGTAGTTTTCTACCACATATGAGGTATCAGAGTACTCAGGACAAATTGGACAACAACTTTTGGGGTCCAATTTCTCCTGTTACCCTTGGGAAAATAAAAAAATGGGGACTAAAAGATCATGTTTGTTGTAAAAATACGATTTTTTTATTTTCACACCCGGTCGTTATAAACTTCTGTGAAGCACTGGGGGGTTCAAAGTGCTCACCACGCATCTAGATAAGTTCCTTAGGGCGTCTAGTTTCCAAAGTGGGGTCATTTGTTGGGGGGTTTCCACTGTTTAGGTACATTAGGGGCTCTCCAAAGGCAACATGACACTCGCAGACCATTCCATCAAAGTCTGCATTCCAAAACATCACTACTTCCCTTCCGAGCCCTGACGTGTGCTCATACAGTAGTTTTATCCCACATATGGGGTATCAGTGTACTCAGGACAAATTGTACAACAACTTTTGGGGTCCAATTTCTCCTGGTACCCTTGGGAAAATAAAAAAATTGGTTACTAAAAGATCATGTTTGTGGAAAAAATACAATTTTTTTATTTTCACGCCCGGGCGTTATAAACTTCTGTGAAGCACTGGGGGGGTTCAAAGTGCTCACCACACATCTAGATAAGTTCCTTCGGGGGTCTAGTTTTCAAAATGGTGTCATTTGTGGGGGTTTTCACTGTTTTGGTACATCAGGGGCTTTCCAAATGCGACATGGTGTCCGGTCTCAATTCCAGCCAAAAACGTCAAATGGCGCTGCTTCCCTTCCGAGCTCTGCCATGCGCCCAAATAGTAGTTTACCCCCACATGTGAGGTATCAGAGTACTCAGGACAAATTGCACAATAAATTTTAGGGTCCTGTTACCCTTGGAAAAATAAGAATTGAGGGTGAAAAGATCATTTTTGGGAAAAAATATGATTTTTTAATTGTACAGCTGTACGTTATAAACTTCTGTGAAGCCCTTGAGGTTCAAAGTTCTCACCACACATCTAGATAAGTTCCTTGGGGGGCCTAGTATCCAAAATGGTGTCATTTTTGGGGGGTTTCCACTGTTTTGGTACATCAGTGGTTTTCCAATCGCTACATGGTGTCCGATCTCAATTCCAGCCAAAAAAGTCAATTGGTGCTGCTTCCCTTCTGAGCTCTGCCATGTGCCCAAATAGTCGTTTGCACCCACATTTGGGGTATCATCGTACTCAGGACAAATTGTACAACAACTTTTAGGGTCCTGTTACCCTAGGGAAAATAAAAATTTGGGGTGAAAAGATCGTTTTCGTGGAAAAAATATGATTTTTTAATTGTACCGCTGTACGTTATAAACTTCTGTGAAGCCCTTGTGGGTTCAAAGCTCTCACCACACATCTAGATAAGTTCCTTCGGGGGTCTAGTTTCCAAAATGGGGTCACTTGTGGGGGGTTTCCACTGTTTAGGTACATCAGGGGCTCTCCAAACGTGACATGGCGTCCGATCTGAATTCCAGCCAATTTTGCATTGAAAAAGTCATATGGCGCTCCTTCCCTTCTGAGCTCTGCCATGCGCCGATACAGTGGTTCCCCCCACATATCAGGTAACAGCGTACTCAGGACAAACTGCACAATAACTTTTGCAGTCCAATTTCTCCTGTTACCCTTGGTAAAATAAAAAAAAATTGAACCTGAAGTATTTTTTTTGTGAAACAATGTTAAATGTTAATTTTTTTTTAAATATTCAAAAAAATTCCTGTGACGCACCTGAAGGGTTAATAAACTTCTTGAATGTGGTTTTGAGCACCTTAAGGGGTGCAGTTTTTAGAATGGTGTCACTTTTGGGTATTTTCTATCATATAGATCCCTCAAAGTGGCTTCAAATGTGATGTAGTCCGTAAAAATAAAATGGTGTTGCAAAAATGAGAAATCGCTGGTCAACTTTTAACCCTTATAACTTCCTAACAAAAAAAAATTTTGGTTCCAAAATTGTGCTGATGTAAAGTAAACATGCGGGAAATGTTATTTATTAAGCTTTTTGTGTGCCGTATCTCTGATTTAAGGGCATAAAAATTCAAAGTTGGAAAAATGCGAAATTTTAAAAATTTTTGCCAAATTTCCATTTTTTTCGCAAATAAACGCAAGCTATTTGAATGAAATTTTACCACTAGCATGAAGTACAATATGTCAAGAGGAAACAATGTCAGAATCACCGGGATCCATGGAAGCTTTCCAGAGTTATTACCTCATAAAGGGACAGTGGTCAGAATTGTAAAAATTGTCCCGGGAGTTAACGTGCAAACCACCCTTGGTAGTGAAGGGGTTAAGAGAAAATCAATACCTTTTCATTTTCCAATCAGTGAAGAAAAATGCAAGACGGATTTTCACTGGTGGTAATTTATGGCAAATATCAACTTATAATGTACAAATTACTTATCTAAAATGAGGCATGAAAAATAGAAAAGAGAAAGTCTTTTATTTCTGAAGTATAATGTCGTGATTACTCTGATGCCATCAAAATTACTTTTCTTTCCAGTGCTGAAAAGTAAAAAGACATTGCTGGGAGTTTGTAAAAGTGGGACCTAGCTTAAAGCATGGCAAGTGAAAGATTTCAGGTATGCAGTTTAGAGTTTCTATACATTTCTCCCAAACCATTTAAATTATATAATATATATATATATATATATATATATATATATAATTTTAATTAGTTCTAGGATAGAAGAAATAAATTATAAACTCCTATTTTATTTGAAGCAAAAATTCTTGATACCAATTTGTAGGAGACCTAATTAATAAGTACAATAAGTGTCATTTTCAATTGCTAAAGTAATTCATGAATGAATACATTATAAGTTAAATGTAATTTTATTATACACGCAGTAGCATAAAATTAATGTTTCAATAAATAATCATTTAAAAAGTTAACTAAAATGAAAAACACTAATGCCGGCAAGTAAATTTAAAAATATCTAAATTAATGATCAAGTGTTCCAATGATTTCAAAAAGTTAGGTTAAAATATGTCTCATTTATTGCTTGTATTTTCTTTGTTAAAACTCATGTTTCTTAGATATATGTTTAGTTTTTGGCTCATGTTTTGGAATGAGCAAACCTATGGAAGTTTGAGTTAAGTGGGTTCAGCTGAACTTGAGTCCAAAATTCAGTTTGGTTACCCGAACTTGACCTCAGACCTGAACCCCATATAAGTCAGTGGGGATCTGAACTTTGGTGCTGTAAAATGACTGTAAAACAGTCATAGTTAGGGCTAGGGAGCTACCAAAAAAGCAAAATGGGGGTAAAAGCAGGACAATTGCCATGAAAACAAATGTGGATAGGAAAATGACTTAAAATAACAAAGAAAAAAATTATAATAATCTTCAACTAGAAGGCGGAGGTTCTAGTTTTTTTCAAGTGATTGGCCGTGAGGTTGTGAAACCACAAATAAAAAAAAATGCGTCCATTCAAAATTTGCCCTGCTTCTTACTACAAAACAGGTAAGAGCAGTTCTGTTACAGGAGGTACATGGAGAGGAACATCCAGTCACCTACTTGAATAGAAAACTTACCCAGGAATAGAAAAATTACAGCGTAATGGAGAACGAGTGCTTGGCCATTAAGTGGACCTTGGAGTCCTTATGCTATTACTTACTTGGAAGACAGTTCTGCTTGGTGACAGAACATTCACCCTCGGTCTGGATGAGAAGTTCCAAGGAGAATATTGCTCAGGTCACCAGATCACTTTTGTCATTACAAAAAGTGGGCCATGTCTACGATTCACCATTTAAACTTTCAGGTTAGGGTTAAGTATGTCAGTTTGGTTTTGCAAGCATCAACGCAGGAGGTTTGTGCATGCCTGTCTGTGTGAAACTGAACACAGACCAGAGCATGAGACTAAATCAAAGCCATTACCACATCAGTGAGTTATTTGGTGGTACAGTCGTCCACGACAATGGACTGATACAGACATTTTCGGTCGCAAATCAGATGATAATTGGATATATTTTGTAAGTTGGCAAATAAAGTCACTTAAGTTGAACCTTTTTGAGTCACTGCCTTATTACCCAGTGTATCCTCAACCATCCCCTGTAGACTGTGAGCCCTCGCGGGCAGGGTCCTTTCTCCTTCTGTACTTGTGTGTGCCTTGTTGTTGCTCATGTTTATTGCACTTGTCTATGTATGCCCCTTTTTCACATGTAAAGCGTCATGGAATAAATGGCGCTATAAAAATTAATAATAATAATAATAATAATTACTACACGGACTTGTAAGCTGCTGGCCTACACCTTCAACAGAGTATAATATTCCCACAGCCCCGCCCACAAAGTATGACACCTAAAAAATATGATGGTGCTCGACAAAGTATGATGTCCCTACACAATATGATGCTTCCATAGCATGATGTCCCCCACATAGTATGATAGCACTCACACTGTATGATGGCCCTCACACAGCATGATGCCTCTATAGCTCAGTAAATAGTATAATGCCCAACACAGTATAATGGCCCCCCTACAATATCATGTTCTTCCCACTGTCTCCCACACACAGTACGATGCTACTCTACTACCCCAAATATTATGATAGCCCACATACCTAACCAAATAGTTTAATGCCTCCATAGCCCCCACACATTATGACTTATTACATAGTATTTGGCACAGGCCCCTTATTGACTGCACGGTCTGCCCTTGTTAGCAGTACACTAGTACCTGCGTTAATTTAGTGTCCATCAGATTTTTACATTCATCCTGCTGTTTTCATGACTTTGTATTCTGCCAGTTATAAACATAATAATTTACAAATATTCTAAAAACAGTTCAGATCTATATAAAAACAATTATTGTGCAGACAAAAGCAGGAAAGATGTGTTGTGCAGGACAACCTTTTTGAATGTTTTTTAGTGTTTAGCTAGTGTTGTCGTGTTATTCTCATTTGCCTGCATACAGTATGATTTTTTCTTTCAAAACATAATTTTATATTTGTGCAAACACTACTTGTTGACATGCATTTTTAATATTAACACTAAACTAAACAATATCTGACAAACATTATCACATCTGGTAATTCAAATGTAGCTGAGTGTTCCTGTGGTGATAGTAACAAATCATGACTTGGCATGAATTTACACATAGACATTAAATTGATAATAACATTTATATAAATTAATATGTTTTATTGAATATTCATAAAACATAAATGAAAGTAAACACTTTGCTTCCATTTATTTCTTTATAATATAAAGATGCAAAATTATAAAACAGTGAAAATGAAGTTAGTTTATTAATATAGTTTTGTGCAATTCTGTTTAAAGATAAAAAGGCAATTACAAAATACAAAAATCACGCCAGTTGTTTGTTACGAAAATATTTTGAATATGTGATAGATCACATTTCACAATACTGTCTTAACAATTTTAAAAGGAAAGTAGAGACACGTTTTTGGAACAAATCAAATTTAAAAAATGCTGCAGTATATGTATAGAAGCAAACTTACTACAGTGTAGGCAGCTGCACAAAGGTTTGCCACAGCCTTACAAAGAATTTATTTTTAAAAATATTTTTTTACAAGTTTAATTTTGGATACCATAGCATATGACCCACCAAAACCCAGAGTGCTTGTGTGATGCCATACAATAAAAATATGATGATCCCATGAGTTCCTTCAATAAACATGTATTAGAGTGATGCCTCTACATTCATACTTCCATCCACCTTGGGCTAAGATGTCTTCCACAGGTCTTATGTGTAGAAGGCACAGGCCATTTATAATTTTATCTGCCACTAGAGTTTTATGGTTTAGGCAAAACTCAAATTCATCTGCTCACAGATTTTTTATTTGATTTGCAGAGGTGTTATAATCTTCAAATTTGTTATGTTCTGTTAAAAGCAAAAAAATCCTTTGATTCAATTTACCACTCGCTCCTCCAGCCCCTTTACTCCTCAACATTGCCTTTATAGGTCTCGACGCATCTTCAGATCACCAGCTCTCATGCTGAGTTACCCATGCCGGGCTTCAGATAGGTGCACTGTGCATGATCAGAAGTCTTCTGAATAGATGAGCAAGCTAGTTCTGAAAACGCTCTCCAATCTTAAATTCGGCACGGACATTGCACACTCGGATTCTTGTTCAGACTCCTGAGCATTTTTCCTCAAAATCAGCAAAATTCAGCCTAAGCTCATAAATCATTGAGTTTCCACTAATGAAATAGGGTATAAAAAGACACCTGCACTAGAAATAAAATAATAACCAAATAGGCTATTGTGGCAAATGAGTATACCTGACAAGTCTCAGTAAGTGTGCAAGGATCACCTGCAAAAGAATTTCCCCATGTACAATGAATGCAGCTATAAATGAGCTAAAGACACACATCCAGGGATATTGGTAAGCAGTGAGGATAACTTACTTGTGCCTAGTAAGGTGCAGGGTGGCTGCAACAGGCTCCATTTTGAGCATGAGATTATTCTGTTATGGACTGACCTGGGTTGGAGTATTGGTATTGCAAACTCTAGGGACAACACAGCAAGTAGCATAGTCAAAAATAGCCAGGGGTCGGTACACAGGAGAAGAAATATAGTTAAAGGATCAGCAAGTTGGTAGTCAGTAATAGCCAGGAGTCAATACCCAGCAGCAGCAATATAGGTAAAGGATCAGCAGGTTGCAAAGTCAGGAATAGTCAGGGGTCAGTACATGAAAGCAGCATATAATATTGGGTAAAGCAGCAGGTGAAAGGAAAGCTTGAGCTCAATAATATCACAAGGAAGGAAGTGCAATGCCAGATTTAAGTATGGTGTTCAATCAGGAGATTGCAAGGTGGAGTCAATCAGGAACTCAGGGAGGAACCATTTAGAAACTCAGGGTGGAGACAATCAGAAACAACTCACGTACAAGTATATGTAAGCAAGGATTTGTTCAGGGAGCTAAATAGCTCAAAGAGAATAGCTTCTGCCTTGTGCACAAGAGCTACTAGGTTAAAGTCTAGACAAAGCATCTAAATTGTTTGTGCTAATAGTGCGGTGCATCCAGGAAAGTCCACATTTCACAATCTAAATCATTTGTGCTAATATTGTGGTGCAGCAAGGAGTCTACATTTGAGAATCTAAATTGTTTGTGATAATATTGTAGTGCAGCCAGAAGTCAACTTTTGAATATCTAAATCCTTTTTTTTAATAGTGTGGTCTAAACACAAGGCCACATTTCTGAATATAAATCCTTTTCTGCTAATAGTGTGGTCCAGACAACAGAGACCATTTGAGAATCTAAATCTTTTCTGATAATAGTGTGGTCTAAACACCAGGCCACATTTCTGAATCTAAATTCTTTCTCATACTAGTTTGGTCCAGACACCAGGCCACATTTCTGAATCTAAATCATTTTTGCTAATAATGTGGACCAGACACCAGGACACATTTCAGAATCTTAATCCTTCTTGAAATTGTATGGTCCAGCCAGCAGAATACATTTCAGTATCTAATTCCTTTGGTGCTAATTGTGTAGACCATGCAGGAGTCCACCTTTCAGCATCTGCATACTTTGTACTAATTGTGTGGTCCAGACTTCAGTCAACATTTCAGCATCTAAATCTTTTGTACTAATTCTGTGGTCTGGCCACACTTTCTCAGCAAATTAATACAGATTGACAAGCACCTGACAAGTGTGGGCCTAGGGATGTGAAACAGCTGGTTGAAAGAATGGAAGGGTATATCCAGCATGGGAAAAAGTGAGGTCATGGTGGAAGGGGGGAATAGACTTGATTATGGAGGTGTATGTGGGGTAGGTGGTAACATTACTGAAAGCTCTACTGAACAAACACCGTCTTGTCTTATCAAAAGACAACTGACAACTTTTGTTAATGGGCGGGCTACTCGACTACCTTTCCTTGGCAGCCGCACAGTGGTACGAATTGGAGATGAGGGCTATAAAAAGCATGTGATTCAGTGAATGGCAATCGCTGCATTAAGTAGCCTCTCCTACTCTTCTTCCATCTTAACATCACACACAGAACAGTCCTTAAAGGTGGCACCCCAATTATCATTGTTTCCCCCCACGTCACAACTCTCCAACTGCCCAACTGACCCAGAGTACAAATAGTAGAATTACATAGCATGGATGCATTGGACAGGACCTGGGACAGGGCTTGGGTGAGCATTTCTAGATTAAATATTGATCAGTAACAGGTGGATGAGCGACAGGTGTAGGTCTGGTGCTCTGAGAGCCCTACCAAATTAATGCAACACACATGAAGGAGACAAAAATTGGAGTCCAAACATTTCCAAACATTAAGGACAGAAACCAAGATAAATGGCATCAATAGACCCATAGTAGAAATGTTATAATGGCACAGCAGAATTTATACATTGGCCATTTATGAGCCAGGATCTTGACCAGCATTTACAGCTTTGTGTTTAAGTTCAAATTAATAGGTAGGTGAGGGATCAGAGTACGCCTGCTTTGCTGGGAGCCCTGATACTTCAAGCAACATCTTACACTGCTTTTCTGCTCAGTCACACTCAGGTTACACAAATATCAGCTTCATATACTACTATTGTTTAAAAAATTAAGGATAGTAACACAGGTAGTTGACTGAAAGTAAGTGCAGGCCTGCCAATCTGGGAGCACTACTGCTACAGGCAACATGCATGAAAAAAAACAACTTGGGGTCCAATTATCTCCAAAAATTAGGGGCAGACACCACTAAAGTGGCATGATTTTCCCCAGAGTTGAAAAAGTGTAATGGGGTTATGACGCACCTTCCATCACAAGCCACCCACCAGATGGAGAACCAACTTCGAGTCTCCACATTTAAAAAAATTGTTTGTAACATCAGCAGCAGTAGCAACAGCAGGCACAGAAGGCACGGCAAAGATGGCACAGACTGCAATAATGACAGATCTATACATGACACTAAAAACGAAGCCATCGCCTAGTCTTCCCAATCTGCGACTGCTGTGCAAATGTCATCAGAGATCCATTTCATTTTAATGATTGTTAGGTCGTCTACACTTTGAGGGGACAGTCAGATGTGCTTATCTGTCAGGACACCACCAGCAATGATGAAGACACATTCTTGGAGAATGCTACTGCCAGGCATGACAATATATCCAAGGTATGACAGTCCCTCTTCAATTTTTGAAGACCAAAATCTAAAAGGGGCCAAACCCCCTGATGGCATTGATATTGAGCTCCAGATATTCCTGCACCATTTTCTTTAGTCAATTACATTGTGATAGACTAGTACTCTGTTCTGCTGGTGCACTGGCTGGTCTAAAAATGCATTAAACAACCGTCATGATCTGCTGAGTACGTGGGATCAGGTAGTTTAGAGGTTAATCTGGACAGACTCACTCTGAGATTCTGGGAGGATTTTTATAGCCTCATTGTGGGCTCACTCCTTGTCGCTTATACTCAGACCTTGGCCAAGTGTGTGACCCTGGTGTTCTTAGTGATTGAGATACTTTATTCTTGTTTGGTTTTGATCCGGTTCTGTCCCTGTTACAAATTCTGCCTGTCCCCTTCGTACTACTTTGCTATCTCCGTGTATGACTCTTTTTCCTTGGACCTGACTACGCTCTGATTTCCCCTCTTGTACTGCGTTGCTATCTCGGTGTATGATTCTTTGCTTATGTTATGACTATTCTCTGTCTGTTCCTCTGGTACCCCGCCGCCCTCTCCATGTATGACCCCTCGTTTGTCTGACCTGAGTTTCCCTAGCCTGTACTCCAGGATTCCTGTAATAGAATCCTACAGTCATCTCCTGCAACAGGACGCTAAGCCATGCCCCCTGTGGTCACATGATCGTAGGTCCTTGTACTTCTTTCTATCTTCAGTATCGCAGGTCCTGTTGTCTGAACTTTCCCTGTAGCTTCAGACCCCGGGGCCCCCGTAGTCTGGTTGAGCTACCCTGCTCAGCCACGGCAGTCCGCCAGCACTGACAGGATCCTGATAACAACTCACAGAAATTGCTTATACTACTTACATTGCTGCTGCTGCTGCTACTAATGTCTCCATGGCACCCACCTGTGTGATGACAGTCCAGAAATTTGGATATTATTATCCCTTCCGCATACTCCTCTGCTTCCAACTCTTCCTCTGGGACTATCAACTCCTCACACAGGTAATTAAAAGAGTACTCCAGCATGTATATGACTGGAATAGTGATTCTGATAAAGGCATTGTAAATGCTAACCATCTTAGTAGCCATTTCACTACAGTGCAGAAGGGTGCAGAGGTCCTTCACCTGTGCCCACTCTGCAAACATGATTTGCACCACATCTGGACTGCATTGGCCCAGGCTATGCAAAAGGACATCCTGCACTTGGGCTTGTTGCTGCTGCCACAGCCACTGCAGCATGTACAAAGTAGAATTACACCATGTTGGAACATCACTAACCATACAGTTAACAAGTATGCTGAAAGACCTCTGTAGCGATGCATGTCGATAACCTGCGGGGTACATTTGGCGGAAGTGAGTACACAACGACCGTGCTTTCTGTAGCAGAGCATCCAGGCCGATATAGTGGCGGAGAAAATGCTGCACCACCAAGTTGAGGACTTGAGCCATGCAAGGCACATGTATGAGGTTGCCATGGTGTAGGGCTGCCACCAGCTTTGCACCAATATTGCACACGGCCTTCCCTGGCTTCAGCAATTGCTCTTCTCTTTCACAACCATAGGCCCACAGCTGTCAGTCATCTGTCGCTAAATGAGCAATCACTATTTACTTTCTTAGATGGTGTGCCTGAACAATACTATTGTGCTTAACCTAATAATTTTTAAGTGGAAACCAGGCCTTCTGATTTGTCAACGTAACACAGCTTTAGCACAAACAATTTGGAGCGGCTAATTATGTCTTGTGACTGCACCACTATAGTAGGCCTAATCATTTTTACATGGAAACCTGACCTTGTGATTTTTCACTGAAACTCAGTTTTAGCACCAACGATTTGTAGTAGTTAATTGTGCCTAGTGGCTACACCACTATATTAGGCCTAAAAATTTGAAGTGAAAAACTGCTCTTCTGGTTTTCCACTGAAACACAGTATTAGCACAAACAATTTGGAGTAGCTAATTGGGCATCATGGCTGCACCACTATATTAGGCTGAACAATTCTTAAGTGGAAATCTGGCTCTTTGATTTGCCACTGAAGCACAGTTTTAGCACAAAAATGATTTGTAGTAGCTAATTTTGCCTACTGACTACACCACTATATTAAGACTAACGATTTTTAAGTGAAAATATGGCGTTCTGCTTTAAACTGAAACACAGTTTTATCATAAATGCTTTGGAGTAGTTAATTGGGTTTCGTGGCTGCACCACTATAGCATGCCTAATGATTTTTACATGGAAATCTTCCTGTCTGATTTGCCACTGAAACACAGTTTTAGCACAAACAATTTGGGGTAGCTAATTGTGCCTAGTGGCTGCACCACTATATTAGGTCTAATGATTTTTGTATGGAAATCTGTCCTTCTGATTTGGCATTGAAACATAGTTTTAGCACAAATGATTTGGAGTAGATAATTGGGCCTCATGACTGCATCACTTTAGTAGGCCTATTGAATCTTAAGTGGAAATCTGGTCTTCCGGTTTGACACTGAAATACAGTTTTAGCACAAATGATTTGGAGTAGGTAATTATGCCTAGTGACTGAATCACTATAGTAGGCCTGACAATTTTTAAGTGGGAATCTTGCCTTCTGAATTGCCACTGAAACACAGTTTTAGCACAAACGATTAGGAGTAGCTAATTGGCCCTCCAGGCTGCAACAGTACATTAAACAAAACTACTTTTAAATGGAAATCTGGCCTTCTGTTTTTCCACTGAAACACAGTGCTAGCACAAACAATTTGGAGTAGCTAATAGGGGTTCCGGAGATCGCAACACAGTTTTTGCACAATCTACTGTGATGTTGGAATATCGATTTTATACTGGATAAGTTCACTTTCAGCACCAGCACTAGCACATGAGCGACCTCTCTGCACTGTGATACTGAGCAAATGGCGCAAGCAAAACAAGATGTCTGCTTTTTATATGGCCAGTGACTTGTGACTTCAGCAGTCAACACGGAAGATTTTGTGTCATGACGTTGTGAATGGTTTCTGTGCCCTGAATTGTTGCAAGAATCAACACATAAAGTTAAGGGAGAAAAAAGTTCACTGCTACTGTAACCTTTCCACATGCTCCGCTGACCTAGACATACCCCTTTATTCATCAAACTAATTAATCTGCTCTCCCTCTCACTATCATAGCCAAAGTAATAACACAAGCATAAGTGGAAACACGATAATTTACTGAACTTTGAGTAAAAATGCTCATGAAAGCGAACACGAATCCGAATGTGCAAATGTTTTCCTAACACGTTCGCTCATCTCTACTGCTAATGTTTTTGATATTGATGGCTCAGCATTTCCAGGGTTAGATGACTACTACTGCGTTGCACACTGTGTGTCTCACTACTGTTTTGGAGAAAACCTCTCTTAAGATTGTCTACAAGCATGTTTTGATACTCTAGAATGCACGCATCTCTTTTCTTTTGGGGGAAGTATCTGGCAAAATTTACTATTTTACCCTTGATCTAATAGAGTAGTCAGCACTATTTCTAACTCTAAGAATACGGGCATCATGTTGAAGATAGTGCAGCAAGAAGGCCCTCATATGTTCAGCACTTCCATGAGGTCAAAGTCTATGGTGTGTTGTTGGTGGGGAAACACTCGTATTGCTTCCTCCATCCCAAACTGCCAACCATGGACAACAGAGAGGGGATCATTATCCTCTTCTTCACCTGACTGTTGCTCGTCCATCTTCCTCCTCGTCTTCCTCCATTTGTTCCTTGGCTCCTGCAACTTCACTAACAATTTGTCTGGTACCATGAGCCCCCCTTTGTCTCTGTAATCCGCACTTTCATGGCACCCACCTGTGCAACGACAGTCCAGAGCTTAGAGATATTCTTATTTCTTCTGAATCCTCCTCTGCTTCCTCCTCTTTCTCTGAGACCACCACCCCCTTCCACAGTCTATTCAAAGTGTGCTCGAACATGTAGATATGTGAAATAGTTATGAATAGTTATGCTGCTGACGATATCATCAATGCTAACTATCTTAGTAACCATTTCAAAACTGTGGAGAAGGGTGCAGAGGTCCTTTATCTGTGCCCACTCCCCAAGCATGACTTTTACCACATCCATAATGCATTGGCCAGGCTATACAGGGCTCGTTGATGCTGGTAAAGTAGCTGCATGTGCAAAGTGTGATTTTACTGTGTTGTAACATCACAAATCAAATGGTAGGCCGAAAGACCACTGTAGCGATGCAAGTGGATGACCTGCGAGGTGCAATCGTCAGATGTGAGCACACACTGACCATCCTTTCTGCAGCAGTGCATCCAGGCCAGGATATTGGCAGAAAAATTGCTGTACCACCATGTTAATGGCATGAGCGATGCAAATCACATGTGTAAAGTTGCCCTGGCATAGGGCCTCCACCAAATTTGCATCATTATTGCTCATGGCCTTCCCTGACTTCAGGTTCAGTGGCGACAGACATTGCTCTCCATAGCTCTCCACAACTCTTGAGCTGGAATATTAATTTTAACACTGTCTGATTGTGGTGATCCCTGGCTGTGTAGTACAGAGTTTTGGGGGATTTCTGCACTGTTGGAACTCACATCTTCTGTGTTCTAGTAGTTTAATTCAACATCTTCAGGTGTATAGTGGTTTAGTTATGAAACCCTCGGTGTTTAGTAGTTTAGTTTAGTTTGCTCTCAAGTGACACCTTGGTGTTTAGTGTTTTAGTTCATTATCCCTTGGTGTGTAGAGGATTAGTTCTCCATCCCCAGGTATGTAGTGGTTTAGTTCTTCATCCCCTGGTGTGTAGTGGTTTATTTCTCCAAACCTAAGTGGTTAGTAGTTTAGTTTAGTTCTCCATCCCTAGTTGCCTAATAGTTTAGTTTTCCATCTTATGATGTATGTTTGTTTAGCTCTCTATCCCAAAGCGCCCTGTAAACCTTGGGGATTGCAAGACTTGTGGAGCAACCCCTTCCCCACCTGCCCCCACAGCCATCAGAGTCACCCAGTGTACAGTCAGCGACATGTAATGCCCCTACCCATGTTTGCTCATGCAGGTGTCAGTGGTGAAATGCTCCCTGGCAGACACAGATTTTTTTAGGGAACGGGTGATGTTGTCTGGTGCATGCTGGTGTAGCACAGACACAGCGTTCCTAGAGAAGTAATGGCGACTGGGCAACTAGTAATGGTGGATTGCGACAGCCATCAGATTTCATTTCTATTTCCAACAGATTGGACTGGCCACCAAATTTTTCAAGAACTAGCTGAAGAGCCCAGCGTTGCCTGGGCATAATAACCAACTGTGGTTAGTTATAACAAATTATAATGATTATATTGCACATATAAAAACCATGCATTTAATCCTATCCTGTGTGATACTGACTGCTGAGCCATGTATCTAATCCTATTCTGTGTGATACTGTCTGCTGAGCCGTGTATCTAATACTATTCTGTGTGATACTGTGTGCTGAGCTGCATATCTAATCCTATCCTTTGTGATATTGTCTGCTGAGCTGTGTATCTATTCCTATCCTGTGTGATACTGACTGCTGAGCTGTGTATCTAATCCTATCCTGTGTGATACTGACTGCTGAGCTGTATATTTAATCCTATCCTGTGTGATACTGGGCTCCCCCTGCATTCTGTGTCAGAGGGTGGTCTGTGTTGGCACGGTAATAAATTGTGTTATTTCCAGCTTTACAGAAGGACGATAACACCATAGAAATTATAAGATTAATAGGCCTCAGTTACCACAACTGTCTACAAAGAAAACTGTTGCTGATAGCAACCGATCACAGCTCATTTTTCATCTTTTAAACAGCTCTGGGACAGCGTGGTGAGTTTTGAGTGGTGACTTTTGTGTTTCGATTTTTATGTGGCGAGGGTGGTATATGTGTTGAAGCATGTTGTAGTGTGTGGCGCATTTTGTGTGTGTGTTCATATCCCCATGTGTGGTGAGTATCCCATATCAGGGCCCCACCTTAGCAACTGTACTGTATATACTCTTTGGCACCATCGCTCTCATTCTTTAAGTCCCCCTTGTTCACATCTGGCAGCTGTCAATTTGCCACCAACACTTTTCCTTTCACTTTTTCCCCATTATTTAGAAAGGGGCAAAATTGTTTGGTGAATTGGAACGCGTGGGGTTAAAATTTTACCTCATAACATAGCCTATGATGCTCTTGGGGTCCAGACGTGTGACTGTGCAGAATTTTGTGGCTGTAGCTACGACAGTGCCGATGCCAATACATACATACACTTTTGTCCCATTACGTAGATAGGGGCAAAATTGTTTGGTGAATTGGTACGCACGTGGTTAAAATTTCGCCTCACAACATAGCCTATGACACTCTCGGGGTCCAGACGTGTGACTGTGCAAAATTTTGTGACTGTAGCTACGACGGTGCAGATGCCAATACATACATACACTTTTTCCCCATTGTGTACCTAGGGACAAAATTTTTTGGTGAATTGGAACGCGCGGGGTTAAAATTTCACCTCACAACATATCCTATGACACTCTCGGGGTCCAGACGTTTGACTGCAAAATGTTGTGGCTAAATCGTAAGAGCAAAAGACAGCAAAATGTGCTGGAGTGGTTTGTCAAAATCATGATAATCTAGATGTGTTGGTAATCACAACCAAGATTCCAGCACATGCATGGACAGTGTAGAACACACTGCATATGAAATGCAAAAACTAAACGAAAAGCAGTGAAAAAAGTTCAAATAGCGCATAATAAAGTGCAAAGTAAATTTTATTCAAGGATGAAAAACAGCAGAACATGACTAAAAAGTGACATTGGCATGGAAAAGACAGACCGGGTGACAATGATTGCTCCGAAAAGCATTATATTCATGGACATACATAATCATCTAAGTGTGCCTCATAGTTCTAAACATGAACAATGCTCTCTCAAGGACATAGCCATAAAGTGAAGGAAAAAATTCCTGGCAGAGTAAAAGTAGAGTAGAGCAGTGATGTAGAGGAACACTTACAGAGTACAGGAGCAACAAGAGGGACCACGGTCATACCCCAACGCGCGTTTCGGCAGTTGTGCCTTCCTCAGGGGGCATGTGTTAGTGCTGGTAATGGCTCATTATATAGGGGAGGTGGAAAGAGAGAAACCAATTGCGCCCGAGGCCACAAGACACACCCATCCATCACAGCATGGCCAGCACCGCTGACAAATCACGGGGCCCCGTGTGGTCAGACGTCAGACAGCGGGCGGGAGGAAGGACGGAAGATGTCACGCGGTCTGTGACGTCATCGGCGCATGCGTGGTACAAGAAAAAGTTAGCGCGGCCATCTTGGAAAGGGGAAAGGAGAAGGGGAGGCGATGTAACGCGGTAAAGAACGTCATCAACACATGCGCAGTACATGCGGAAGTTACCGCAGCCATCATTAAAAGGGGAACGCTGCAAGGGCAGAAATGAAATCAATGTCTGCCCCAAGCATGGAGAATAGTACATGGAACCGCCACAGGACAGAGGGGGGGACATAGACAAACGGTAAATTAGGAGAACATAATGAAGAAAAAACAGATAAACATAATACTAAAGAAAAATATATATATGAATATATAATCTATAAAAATGGATGGCCAACATACATAAATAAACATAAAAAGTATAGCAATATAGCAAGAAGTCAATATTAAGTCCATGAACATATTAAATGACATACTTAATGGCCTAAATATAAAGCCAAAGGTGGAAGTAGTCTGACATCACTATCCAATAGAAGAAGTATATGAAAAAAGTCCAGAAACGCCACATCCTCAGATCACGGGAGCCGGAATATTCATTCACATGAAGAGCCAAAAAACAGCAAAAACACAAGGTCACTAAAAAGGATAAAAAACATAAATTAAAAAACATGCAAAAAACACAACCAATGTCGTATAACTGGATTAGAGGAAAGGGGCAAAAGAAAGGCTTTCGTTGAGGCCATGTGGATGAACAGTCTTAAGTTGCCAGATCCACCTGGTTTCAAGTTGGCTGAGTCTCTTGAATAGACCCCCGCCTCGAATATCAATTTTAAGTGCATCGATCCCTTTGACCTTCAGTAAAGTAGCATCACAGTCATGATGATCTAAAAAATGACGTGGTATAGTTCTAAGAGTGGCAGGGTCCTCGTGTGTACGTGCCGCTTGAATCCCCAGTACATGTTCCCTCACTCTGACTTTGAGCTGGCGTGTTGTGAGGCCAATGTAAATCAGGCCACATGGACAAGTGGCATGGTAGATGACATATCTAGTGGTGCAAGTTATTCTTTGACGAATGTTATAAGTATTAGTCCCACTAGAATCACAGAAGGAATTACTGCGTATTATGTTGGGACATGCCACACAGCCACCACACGGGACACAGCCACTCCCAGGAACAAAGTTATCAAGAAAGGTCAATGGTCTTCGGGCAATGTAATGACTAGAAACCAGATAATCTCTAAGATTCTTGGAGAGCCTAAACGACATAGATGGTCTTCAAGATAAAAACTGGTTAATAACAGGGTCAACCCGAAGAATAGGCCAAGATCTCTGTAGTGCCATACGTACCTGGTTAGACCTAGAACTAAACGTGGTGACAAACCTAACAGTCCCATCTGTTTTTTTGGTGCTGGGTGGACTCTGAACGATATAAAAGATCATGGCGGGAAGCATACTTAGCCCTATTAAATGCCCGCTTGATGGACCTGTGGCTGTAACCACATGCCAGAAACCGTTGCCGCAAAATTTCAGCTTGCCGAAAAAAATCATCATCCGTGGAGCAGATCCTACGAAGTCGCAGAAACTGCCCCACAGGAACGGCACGGATGATATGTTTAGGATGACTAGAACTGGCATGTAGCAGAGAGTTAGTGGCAGTAGTTTTGCGAAAAATATCCATCTGTAGCACCCCAGTATGGTCCCTCTTAATAGTGACATCTAAGAAATCCAAAGATTCCCCACTATAGGAAAATGTTAGATGGATGTTCTGATCGTTGCCATTCAAGAGAATAATAAGTTGTTCAAGGTCGACGGGCGTGCCATGCCAGACGAAGAAGATGTCATCAATGTACCGTGTCCAAAAGGGGACACGGCACATTGAAAGACCCTCGTCTGACATAAAGAGGTCCCTCTCCCACAGCCCCAGGAAAAGACCCGCATAGGAGGGTGCATAAGCCGCTCCCATCGCGGTCCCCTGGAGCTGCAGGTAGAAGGACCCCTTGAACACAAAGAAATTGTGTGTGAGGGTGAACTCAAGTAGTCTCAGCAGGAGGTCCCTTACACCTAAACATAGACTAGAAGTACTTAGGAAGTATTTGACAGCCCTAAGGCCATCACTGTGTTTGATGTTGGTGTAAAGGGACTCCACATCTGCCGAGACCAAAAGAGTATCACCCCCAAGGCACAGCCCGTCGACTCTGCGCAAAAGATCACCCGTATCCTGAAGAAACGAGGGAAGGCTAGTAACCAGGGGTTGTAGGTGGAAATCGATCCATTTATTGATATTTTCCAGGAAGTTCCCCCTTCCCGAGACAATAGGCCGCCCGGGTGGCACAGAGGAGCTCTTGTGTATTTTAGGGAGAAGATATAGGGTAGAGACCTTGGGTTCAGAAACAATTAATGCATTGCACAGCTCCTTGGTGATAATGCCGTCCCGTGTGGCATCTTTGAGAATAGTCTCCAACATAACAGAGTATGTAGAGAGGGGATTATAAGTTAATTTTTTATAGCAGACAGTGTTGTTAAGTTGTCTGAATGCCTCCCTCTCATACATCTCTACCGGCCACAGGACGACATTACCACCCTTGTCAGCTGGTTTAATAAGAACCCCAGGTAAATCTTGAAGTGATCTCAACCTACATCTCTCTTCCTTAGTGATGTTGTCATTAATGACAAAACGAGGAATGTTATAGAGCTCCTATGTGACCACCCGTACGAACATGTCAATGGTGGCACAAGAGGATAATGGGGGAAACTTCCTGGATTTAGGTCGAATCGAAGGGGGAATCTTACCTCCATCGTTCTCATTTCCAGATGCCAACTCCTCCAGTATAGTTAACGCCGCCTGTTCCTCCTCTGTGGGAAACAGGGATTGCATGTTATTGGAGTGAAAATATCTCTTAAATAGCAACGATCGCGCAAAGATGTGGAGATCCTTTATAGTGTCAAATAGATCAAATCCAGAAGCTGGAGAAAAAGAGAGTCCCCTACTGAGGAGCCGCAGATCGTCCGCAGAAAGAGAACAGCCACTAAGGTTAATCACCTTATTGTCATGTCCAGAGGGAGCCAGATTCCGCTTATAGGGATGAAACGTATGGTCCCGTAGTCTCGCCAACCCATTATTAGAAACGGATGCTGAAGAGATGGAAGATAAATCAGACCGCCCACTCATGGAAGAAATAGATAAAGCGGATGAAGCCTTACGTGAGGGAGGCTGAGTAACATTCTGTCTCCATAAATAGACTCTCTTAGAGGAATAGTCTTTAGAGTCACTTTTTAGTCATGTTCTGCTGTTTTTCATCCTTAAATAAAATTTACTTTGCACTTTATTATGCGCTATTTGAACTTTTTTCACTGCTTTTCGTTTAGTTTTTTTTTTTAAAATGTTGTGGCTGTAGCTACGATGGTGCAGATGCCAATAAATACATACACTTTTTCCCCATTATGTAGATAGGGGCAAAATTGTTTTGTGAATTGGAACTCGCGGGGTTAAAATTTCACCTCACAACATAGCCTGTGACGCTCTCGGGGTCCACACGTGTGACTGTGCCAAATATTTGTGGCTGTAGCTGCGACGGTGAGGATGCCAATCCTGGACATGCATACATACATACATACATACATACACACCCACATTGAGATTTATATATTAGATTTCATTCCATTATCACAGAGATCACTAACTGGGAGTCACACAGAACCACCCACTATGATATTTAGAGTGAACAGCTCTCAGCTGACCCCTCTCTTGTAGACAATTACTCAACTGGCCGATTGTCAGATGAGGAGGCCAAAATTTAGTTATCAAAACACTAACAGTGAGCGTAGGGAATATCTGGATTTACTGCATATCACTTCTAACTCCATGATAACCACACACTACTCTCTGCCACAACCATATTTTTTTTTACAAATAAATAGTGGTTGATTGAACTACACTTTTCTTTTTGAGGTCCAAGCCATCAGGTACTTCCATCACTTCTCCCTCAGAATAGCGGTCATATACCATCCCCCTGGCTCACCAACCCATTTCCACAACCACTTTTGTGCCTAGCTGCCGCACTTCATGTCCTCATAATTCCTAACCCTTATTCTGGGAGACTTCAACATCCCGATAAACAGCCTCACCTCGCCAACTGCATCCCATCTCTAACACAAGAAAATAAGAAAAGTTCCAGCTTCTGGTAAAGTTTAAAATATGATCTTTATTCCATCAGGATCAATTAAAAAATTGTGGACAGGATGGTCAGCAAGCAACGTGTTTTGAACACAGTTGTTCTTTATCAAGCTTTGGGCATTGGTGCAGATGATTTTCTCCTTTTGAGTCTGTGAATCTTTGAAGCGGACCTCTGATGCCCATGGAATAGAATGTCTGAACAGCTGAAAAGACTCACCCATCTGTTGTACCTTTATCTAAGTAACCTTCTGGATCATTCTTTATACTTACTATTACTGTGTACATGTTTTGCCTGCATGTTTCTATAATTGAACTTTATCTTCAATGAACTTCTTTTTTTGTCTTACTCTCACCATTTTCTTTTTCCCATGTTTTTTTCGTTCCCTACATCCCCTCATTTTATCTCATTTTATTTTTTCGTTGATAATTCTTCATTCATTCCCCCATTTTCACTTATTCTTTATCCCCTTGTCCCAGTCTCCTTATTCCCATTTTTTTCTGGTTTATCAGTACCCAGATCCATTTGTGCCATCCTCTCTCACTTCATGTGTTCCCGCTGGCTTTTATCGGCCACACACTACTACAGGACTGCATTACCTCAGCCTTGTATTTGCACATGTGATGATTTCCTCCATGCCATGGCATTAGCTTAAACCTTCAGTTCACCTCGCTGGCATATCCTCTCACATTGCAGCTTTCTGCGCATGCACCGACCATACAATCACGTCATCTGTACTGTGTGTGATGTTAAGGTGGACGAATAGGAGGAGAGGCTACTTGATGTATCACTTGCCATCCACTGGAGCACATGCTCTTTC
This sequence comes from Dendrobates tinctorius, assembly GCF_039654945.1. Lineage (NCBI taxonomy): Eukaryota > Metazoa > Chordata > Amphibia > Anura > Dendrobatidae > Dendrobates > Dendrobates tinctorius. The sequence continues at coordinate 71,790,989 of NW_027361684.1, read as the reverse complement.
TGACCCTCATCTACAAATCGCAGATGAGGGCATCCCGCAAGCGAGCTGCCTCGGGGTAACTATGGAACTGATCTTTCCTTCAAAGCACGTATCCATGGCCTTTCCACTTCCTGCCGACTACAATTCCAAATTATTTCCTGGATCCATTAATTGAATAATCAAGAATCTGGAAAAACCCTAATCCATGTGCTCATCATCTACCACCGCCATGCCTACTGCAACCTCCTGCATTTTGTCTTCCCTTCTAACAATCTCGCACCCCTCCAATCTATCCTTTACTCTGTTGCCCGACTAATACACCTATCCCCCCACTTTTCCCTGGCCTCTTCTCTCTTTAAATCCCTTCTGTGGCTTCTCATTATCCAGAGACTCCAGTTCAAAACCCTAACCATGGCACACAAAGCTTTACACAACCTGTTTCCTCCATACATCTGTAAACCAGTCTCTTGTGGGCCATGCACATATAAAGCCATCTCATACAGCATGTCCACATCAGACATTACCTCGCTGAATCCTGTTCATATAGGTACTGTTCACATGGTCAGGTTTTAAATACTTTGGTTAGGACTGCTCTGATTGGTATACCTTGGCATTTGGTAGAGCGGCTTAGTATACATTTTTTGCAAAAAACATATCAACTAAATACCCTGTTTTATCATCTTTTTACTAGCACTTGCTGTTTATTGATAGATTTTTTTTTACAGCAGACCATTTTTTCACATTTGTTGTACTGTGTTTCTCAGTGTTATGTTAAACATTAGGCCTTACTATGTTGCCAACTGTCCCTACCTTAGTCCCTAACACAATACAGGTATATAAGCAAAACATTACATATACAGTAAACGTATACTATAAATGATATAGACACAGCACAGTAGTAAAGCATCAACAGCGTGTTAGGTGTCGTCTTCCTGCCTCTGCACAAGAGGAAACCCGAGCCTTGCCTTCTGCATTCTCCCATTCAGTCCCAACCGCAGAGGAGGCTGCTCAGCAAAGACTTCAATCCCAGTGCCTTGCCCCAGCTAGTGCTGTCAGTTTAGTTGCTGCTGCCATCCCGGGGTCATCTATAGCAACCTGCACTAGCCAGCAGTGAGCAGCTCCTGGGACTAACTCCTTCCTTCGGGCTACTGAGCATGCCCATGGGTCGACCTCTCATTGGAGGTCAGGGTTCACATGCTCAGGTCCTGTTGCTTCCCTGATTGGTCCACGGGGAAGGTCCCAGAATGACGCTGCTATAAAAGGTTCGCATGGCTGCTCGGCCATGCGCTAGTATAGACAATATTTTGTACTTTTGTGTGTTTGCTGATGGATGCATGTATTTGCAACTGACTCATTATGATCCCCTCCCTCTGGTTGTGCTTGTGTAAAGTATAGATAATTGGAGTTAGAGTCAGCGCCTACTAGTGGCATTGCTTATGCGCCACTGTGCTCCCAGTTAACAGCACATACTTAGCGCCAGTTTGTGCCATTCAGTACAAGGTACTACCTTACCGTGTCAAGTAGCAGCAACCGCCAGCGTAGCGCCATGCGCAGGTGTTGCGCTTTCCTAGCCTGAGACAGGGTGGTTAGTGGCTTCTGCCAGAGCGGTACTGTGCCCACTTGCGCGCTATATCTTTAGTTTGCCGAGCTCTGTGATCGTTAACAGGCTCCGGCAGTTATATTAAGCAGTTCTGTGCAGTAACAGAATCCACCTCTGTACACACCGGGTGACACTAACCCGCCTGTGTTCAGTTATTATATTGCCATATAGCATCCGCCATTACTGAGTAGCAGGTAACATCTCTGCACGGTGGACACCGGGCTGCGAACGCACCTTGACACCATCTTTTATTACTTGGTGCGTTCCACTAGCCCTAACATTATACTAGTGCCAGGGTCTGGCTAATAATGGCAGATGAACAGCGACTGCAGTGGGGTCTATGTAGGCAGAGGTTGAGGTTGGCACCCAGTTTTGCTAAACCACTGGAACCTCACAATCGGGCATCCGAGCCCCAAGAGGCCAAGGGGGTTTCTCGCGTGGGATCCAGGTCCTGGTCCGTGCGAGCACCTGTGGGCTGTCACATTTGCCGGCAGCCTGGTCACCCTGCCAACAGGTGCCCACAGTGGCCAGGAAAACGCTCGCATCTAGTGGCTGTTGGAGGAGGCCTACTAGACACTGCAATGTTTTTCTCCAAGCTGTCCATTAAGGGGATGCTTGAGTTTGGTTCTTCCACTCTGGCGGTGGAGGTTTGCGTTGACTCTGGGGTGGAGGGCAACTTTATGTTGTCTGTCTTGGCCCAACGGCATGCAGTTCCTCTGGTTTTACTACCTCAGCCAGTCACCATCAGAGTGGGGAACGGTGCGACACTACCCTCTCAGATTACCCACCAGACCACCCCGCTGATATTCTCGGTTTCTCCTTCTCATTAGGAGACCCTATCTCTCCTTATCATGCCCGATGGTATAGACGAGATTTTCTTAGAGGTCCCCTGGATGCGTCATCACTAGTGTTGAGCGACTTTTGTATTTTTAGGGTCGAGTTTCGTTTCATGAAACCCGACTTTTCCAAAAGTCGGGTCGAGCAAAATCGGCCGACTATAGGGAAAAGTCGGGGTCGTCCCGAAACACGAAACCCAATGTAAGTCAATGGAGAATTAAAGTCGGCAGTGAGAGGAGGACAGGAAACACACCAACAGTGCCCATTTGAATGCCAAAAGCATAAATTCTTGTTACTGAAGCTTGTCAACCTTAATTAACTTCATAATACTAGTTACGCACTGAAAAATGGGGGTTATTTGGCTACAGTTGTGGGGGGGGAGGGCTGGCTCTAGGTTTTCGTGGGCCCAGGGCCAAAGAGCGCCCCTTTAACACATACCACAACTCATGATGCTCCGATACGGCAGAGAATAGCAGTATAGTACAATGAAAAATACTTCACTTCTTACATCTCATGACTGATATCCATTTTAAATTCTCCAATACCTCAAAAAACGGACAGTATATAACTCCATACAGTATTATGGCCAGCGCTTAGTGCGCTATACAGAGTAATGAGGCCCATATATTTCTCCATACGGAATCATTATTCCCATATAATGTTTCAAACCGTATATGATGAGCTCCACATAATGCTACAGTATATGTTGGTCCCAATGGATGAAGCTCCACTGTCTTATGGGCCCAAATAATGCTCCATATATAATGGGCCCCATTTCTACTGCTCTAGTGTATAATGAGCCCTGTAAATGCTGCTCCAGTGTCTGAGGTCCACCTTTGGAATGCTCCAGTGTATGGTGGGCCCCATATATCATTCACCAGAGTATAGTGCTCCCCAAAAATTGCTGTCCCAACATTGAAAACAATTACATAAGTCTCCTTGCTAGGGAATCCCTGCACTACTCTGAACTCCTTGTCGTCCCCATCTTCCATCTCACTGCACTTGGCTGTTTAGGCCCTCCCATCGGCAGAGACACTTTTGCGTACTATGCGGTGCCCTGTGCCAGTGCCATCGCCCATGAGTATGCCCCCCCACCTGCTCAAGGAACCTGCACTTTCATCTGCACCTTCCTCATTGTCACCGTGTAAGGTGGTATAGTATGCGGGAAGGGGAACCTGCGTTTCCTCTGGGTCAGATTCTGGCTGTGTAGAGTGCGAGGGCAATGTAGTGGTCTGGGTCAATGTACCAGCAGCATCATCCAGCAGTGGCTGGGCCTCAGTGCACTTGTGGCGTCCCCAAGAGTACGGTCGCCACTGTGGCATTGCCTTCCTCCTAGGGAGTGTGTTGTCAAGCTTGGGAGCAACGAAGGATCTCTCTAGCAGTGAAACCAACACACAACACATTTCCCACTCCAGGCCAGCAGGGAGACCTCTGAACCTGACTGCTGAGGAGCTGCTCTCTGTGGTCAGGAGGAGGTAAGTTTGGGCACTCTGTGCAGGGAAGGGGAAATGTGTGGACGTGAGAAGGGGAGCTGGAGGATGAGCAGAGTTAAGGCTCACTCCTAGCTGGAGCGCATGGTCCGGATTCCGGTCTCCGAGTTTGTAGGGACACTGACGTTCCTGCAGCAGAAACCGGGGGAAGTAGCAGCTATAAATGCTCTGTACCCAACTAAGGCTCGGAGGCCCCAGCATCGACGTGTGCGAGGCAGAAGGAAAAGGCTACAGCTGTCTGCCATACAAGTAAAGTCTGAGGAACATCTGTTAGACAGGAGGCGTTTCAGTGAACCACGGTCCTGTGAGTGCTTCCCCCACAAGCGCTAGAAAGGAGACGTTCAGGAAGGTACATGTTGGCGGAGTGTTGGAAGGGAGCTTTCCATTCTGGTCCCGGAGGTTGTCAGAGGTCCTGACCCGGAGGACACAGCACGGAGGCAGGCATTTGTGTAACCTGCAGACTGTGAGTAAAGCTTTGGAACTGCACGCTCTGGTGTCCTACAGTTATTCCAGCACCGCTACATGTGGGTACCAGCACCTACACCACCTGTGCCTTTCCCCCATCACTACATCTACACTTCCCTGGGACTCCAGCTCCACCTGTGGGGAGCTCCACCATCTTTGCTGCACAACACCATCAGTCCCAGAGGATCTGCATGCAGCGTCGGCCTAACATCTATGTTGCCGAACACCACAGGTGGCGTCAAACTATCTATATAAACTCTTTACCATTATACCACGCCATTTACATGGGCGCCCAGGGCCACCGTCCGGGTCACCGCTGCTGTGACACATCCCACTGACACCGGCCCGGTACCGAGTACCCCACAGCCCTGGGAGGGCGACCCATATGCCGACTGCTGATCGGGCAGCGTTATTCCCACGAACCTCCAAACAGCGTCCCTGAAGGCAAAGTTTTTGGTTTCCGGGGGCAGTATGATTGCAAAGCTGAACCTTAAAGGAATGTCCAAAAGGGCACCACCAGGAGTGGAGCCTGTGGCTTAATTGGACTGCACCCGGGAAACAACTACCATACAAGCTACAGAAAAGATGGACAGATTGCAAGCTTTGTCGATTCTGTGTGTGGTGTGGTATGTCCGTTTGTAGTTGTGCTAGCAATTTCTCAGCTTTATTCCGTTAACGACCGAGACTCCGGCATGGCCCCGCGGTACGCGTCAAGCTTACTAGAGGGATATGCGAGGCTGTGGCGCGTGAGATCGAGCAATAACAGGTCTAGCATTCCAGCACATGTCCGGGGCTGCATGCACGCTACACTGAAAGGACCAGCTTTTGTCGCTTACAGGTGCAGATAACCTGCTGAACTCCGTTAGTGATGGGGATCTGGGATTCAGATTATTCCCCGTGAATGATGATTTTCCAGTAAGTTCAGGTCAACCGCAATTCCAGAGTTAGGCCTAACCGTCATTCCTGAAAAAATTACGTGTCCAAACCACAGGTGCTGTAGCTTGCTTAACAGCTCGGCAGCCGTTCTCAGGCCCAGTATGGATTCAACAACATTGTAGAAAGTTGATAAAGGGTACAGTTTCACCGGATAACATGTATATATGTAGCCTAGTTTACACATTAAAAATATATGTCTATAGATCAGGAGGCAGACTCAGATGTTCTCAGGCCCAGTATGGATTTGACCAGATTGTACAAAGTTGAGAAAGGGTACTTTATCACTGGATAGCAGGTATATATAGCATAATTTAAACATGTAAAATCTCCGTGTTCTCAGTATGGATTACACAGCAATCTAAAAAGTGGAAAAAAGGAAATGCATTTGAGGCGTACACAACTATATACTTTTGGTGTTATTTTTAAAGCTTCATATATATTTCTGTCTCAGTAATACAGTCCAGCCTCTCCGCAATAGGAAATGAGATGCATACAATTAGTGACATAAAGGCTATTGATTGCAGAAATCTAGGAATTATTATTCATGGGAAAAACTTCCGTCACAATTCTCATAGGCGATGCTGACCCTCAATTAATTTTTGTGTTGAGACAGTGAAAACATTTTTTTGCTAATAAAGTCTTGCTGTATCGCACTTCCGTTGATTCCATCACTGTTACTCATCTCAATCCAATTTTTATCACAGGGAGCGATGTAAACATGGTGCTCACTGGCTATCATGATCTGTCACGTAACTTTGGAGTGCAAAAGACAGAAGCCACAGGCCATAGGCGATTCTATTTGATTGGCATGAGAGGGTACATTTTGAAATGTGCGCCGGAATGTCACACGTTAGTGAGTAGGAAAACTGTGAAAGCTGATGATAAACCACCACTGCATGTAATTGAGAGTCGACGTCCATAAGAAATGAAAGCCACTGATCATCTGGAGCTAGAGCATGGCCAGCAGGACACGGCATAGCAACATCTTAACCATCATCTTTCAGTTCAATCAATTTGTAGTGGCAGTCCCAGTGAAGGATTTGACAGCACAGACTATACAGCGGAGGAGCAGGGAGAGGTAAACATTGCAAATGCTGGGGCCCTGCCCAAGCAAGGGGGGCACACTCGTGGGCGTCGGTACTGGCACTGGGCCCCTCATAGTACGGCGGTGTGTCTGATGGCGGGTGTGCACCACCACTGTCAGAGACACTTGATTGCACTATGAGGGACCCTATGCCAGTGCCCGTGCCCAAGAGTCGGCCTACCCACCTGTCCAGGGCAACGGCACTCGCACGGTTTTGTGTGCTAGGTGGAGACCCCGGCCATGGGGGGGCCGCCCACTTAGGGAGGTTTACAAAGTGGCATATGTAGATGTGGGTCATTCAGCTGCTGCAAAAGGCGAAATAGGTCAAGTTCTCGGAATAGGAGGAGGACCAAAGCAAGCCATTTTTCTGGCAACCTATGTGTCATCAAGGGAAGGTGGGACAAAATCCTTGGAAACCCATGCATGGTTCATTTTAATGAAGGTTAGATCATCCACATTTTGGGTTGACAGATGGGTCCTTTTTTCTGTCAGGATTGATCCAGCTGCACTGAAGACTCTTTCCGATAGCACACTTGCAGCTGGGCAAGCGAGCTCCTGTAAGGCATATTGTGCCAATTCAGGCCAGGTGTCCAGTTTAGCGGCCCAATAGTCAAAGGGGAATGACCTGTGCGGGAGAACATTGATATGGGAGGAAAAGTAGTTGTTAACCATAGTTGACAACTGCTGTCTCCTGTCACTTTCCATCAATGCTGTATTAACAGTTGTGTGAGCGGTCCGTGAAAAATCAGTCCACAACATTGTCATGAAACCCCTGTCTCCAACGCCACTTCTGCTGTGTGCACCACGAACACCTCTGCCAAGCTGCCCCCGGCCCGTACGGCTTGTGTGAGAACCATCACCACTGCTGTGTGCTGGGAATGCCTCAACCAAACAGAGTTGCTTGTTTAGTAGCCAATATTAGGTCAAGGTTCTCCTGTGGCATGATGTTTTGTAATTTGCCTTTATAGCGTGGATCCAGGATGCTGGCCAACCAGTAGTCGTCATCGTTCATCATTTTGGCAATGCAGGGGTCCCTTTTTAGGATCCGCAAGGCATAATCTGACATGTGGGCCAATGTTCCCGGTGTCAATGATGCACTGCGAGTGCTGGGTGGAGGAGCACTTTCTGGCAAATCCACATCCCTCCAGTCACGCACAAACCCTGTACCAGACCTTGCCACGCCAACATTTTCACTTGCCCCACGAGATGCATCCTCCTCCACTAAGTAATCATCCCCATCATCATCCTCCTCCTCCACTTCTTCCTCCACCTTGTCCAGGAGAGGTCCCTGAGCAGACAATGGCTGAATGTCATCAAGGATTCCCTCCACCTCTTCCTCCTCGTCAACATTGGCTGCAGATGCCTGCTCCTTAAGGTGCGTCAAAGTTTGCATGAGCAGACTCATAAGTGGGATGCTCATGCTTAGGATGGCGTCATCTGCGCTTACCAGCCGTGTGCATTCCTCAAAACACTGAAGGACTTTACAGAGGTCTTTCAGCTTCGACCACTGCACACCTATCAACTCCATGTCTGCACTCAAAGTGCCTGGCCGTGTATCCTCCCACAAATGCATTATGGCCTGCCTCTGTTCGCACAGCCGCTCAACCATGTGCAGGGTGGAGTTCCACCTTGTTGCAATGTCGATAATGAGGCGGTGGTTGGGAAGGTGGAGCAATCACTGCAGCTTCTGCATACGAATGGAGTGTACAGGCGACCGGCGGATGTGCGCGCACAGTCTTCGCACCTTCTGGAGCAGGGCTGTTAACTCCGGATAATTATTGAAGAAGCACTGCACCACCAGGTTCAAGGTGTGAGCCAAGCAAGGTATGTGGCTGAGTTTTGAAAGGGCTATGGCTGCCACAAAATTACGGCCGTTATCACTAGCTACCTTGCCTGCCTCAAGATGTACACTGCCCAGCCATGACTCAGTTTGTCGCTGAAAGTACTCGGCCAGCACCTCGGCGGTGTGTCTGTCGCCCAAACATATCATCTGCAACACAGCCTGCTGACGCTTTCCACTAGCTGCTCTATAGGGGGACACCTCGTGTGCAACAGTGGCAGCTGCAGATGGAGTGCTCGTACGACTGCGCTCTGTGGACAAGCTTTCGCTTCTGGAGGAGGAGGAGGAGGGTCGAATGCCTACAGCCAACTGTTTCCTATACCGTGGGCTAGGCAGCACTGTCCCACCACCGCTGTCCCCTGTGGACCCTGCATCCACCACATTAACCCGGTGCGCAGTGATGGACACGTAACGGCCCTGGCCATGCCGACTGGACCATGCATCAGTTGTGAGGTGCACCTTTCCACTCACTGACTGCTTGAGTGCATGGACAATGCGGTCTTTCACATGATGGTGGAGGGCTGGGATGGCTTTGCGAGAGAAGAAGTGGCGACTGGGTAGGTCATAGCGTGGTACTGCATAGGCCATGAGTTCGCGGAAAGCTGCGCTTTCCACCAACCGATAGGGCATCATCTCTAACGAGATTAGTTTGGCAATGTGGGCGTTCAAACCCAGTGTACGCGGATGAGAGACTGAGTACTTTCTTGACCTACTCATAGTGTCTGGGAGAGTGAGCTGGACTTGAGAGCTGCATATGGTGGAAGTAGCGGTGGACAGGCCAGACTGAGAGAGGGTTGATGATGGTGATGGAGTTGGTGTTCTTTCTGATGGCCTAGATTTAGTCTTTCGTTGATATAACAACGGGATTCCCTGACTGCTGTGGCCTTGCAACGACACCTCAACTTTTGCTGCTGTGCTGACCGGTGGGCTTACAGTGGGGGAAACAATGTAGCGTTGCTGACTACCTTCTTTGTGATCAGTTGCACATGTGGTACTTGAAATTTGGTGTTGTGTCCACGCTTGCAAGTGCATGCTGGTTAAATGTCTAAGCATTCAACTGGTATTCAAATTTTTCAGATTTTTCCCTTGGCTAAAGGTCTTTGCGCACTTCTTACAGATAACCTTTGCCTGATCATGAGGATTTTGTTCAAAAAAGTGCCACACTGCACTCTTCCTACTTTGGCAGACATTTTGCGGCCTAGCACGCTGTGATATTTTGACCGTCTGGACAAGCTGTCCAGCAATTCTTTTGATTTTTGGAACCTGTCTTTGGAGTTCTCCGGGCCTGCCAGATAACAGCTGTTGCGATGTCGATGTCTGCTGTGGATGCTCCTCCTCCTCATCTGAGCTATTGGAAGCTGCACCCTCTTCCCCCAATGGATGCCAATCTGGGTCAACAACTGGGTCATCACCTCCTCTTCAATGTCATGTGCACCTTCCTCTGTGTCACCGTGTATGGTGGTATAGTGTGCGGGAAGGGGCACCTGAGTCTCATCAGGGTCAGAATCTGGCTCTGTACACTGCGAGGACAATGTAGTGCTCTGAGTGAATGTACCAGCAGAATCATCTATCAGTGGCTGTGCATCAGTGCACTCCATGTCAGATTCTTCTTGGCCTGGGTAATTCACCATTTCACTTGATAATCCAGGCATGGTATGTGAAAACAGCTCCATGGAGTAATCAGTAGTATGGCCTGCATCATCCTTCAATCTTGGTTGGGGTGAAGGACACAAGGAAAGGTGTGGTTCATGAACATGAGCCTCCAATGACGACTCAGTGCTTTTATTTTTTACAACTTCAGAAGAGGAGGCGATAGAGCTGGAGGCTGAGTCAGCAATGTAAGACAAAACTTTTTCCTGAAGCTCTGGCTTTAAAAGCGGTTTGCCAACTCCTAGAAAACTAAGCCTTCGAGGCCTTGTGGAGCCAGACAATGACGCAGGCTCAACACCTCCTGCATTCGGTCCTATTTTGCTTTTGCCTCTACCATCAGATCCACCACCAACACCATCATTACCAGCTGCCAACCCCCGCCCAATTCCACGGCCTCTTCCACCAGCCTTCCTCATTTTTGGTAGAAATGTAGACAAAATCCGACAAACTATATAGTAATGTAAAACAAGGTACAAGGTGTCTATAGGACAGGGGAGATTTTGAATTTCTGCACACACTTGTGGACACTGGACACTTTTGGATTGTGTGAGGCCCACTGAATATCACAGTGCTATGTGACAGGCTTGATGTCGCAGGTGTGAAAACTGTCACTAGAGGATAATGGAGATTTTGAATTTCTGCACACACTTGTGGACACTGGACACTTTTGGATTGTGTGGGATTGTGTGAAGCCCACTGAATATCACAGCGCTATGTGACAGGCAGAAATTTGCTAGTGTATGACAAACTACAAGGTGTATATAGAATTGGGCAGAATAGGAATTTCCCTAGAGTGTAGGTCTGTAAGAACGGAACATGTCCTCGACTTATTCTTACAGAGTGACACACAGATAGCTTCACTGTGGCCGTGATAACAGCCGTTACACGGTACTGAGAGAAGAGCGTGCACGTACACGGCTGTCCGGTGTACGTAAAATTGTCAAGATCCGTGTTTTTTAAGTATACGGACTGACACACGCTGTCTCTATAGTTTTGAATGTGATCAAACAGCAAATATATTTAACTGTTTGAAAACTAGACAAAACTAGAAGGTGCAGGTCTGTAAGAATGGAACATGTCCTCAACTTATTCTTACAGAGTGACACACAGATAGCTTCACTGTGGCTGTGATAACAGCCGTTACACGGTACTGTGTGAGGAGTGTGCACCGCTGTATGGTGTGAAAAAATGCACGCTCAGTACCTCACCAGGACAAAAAAAAAAATTGGGATTGCTTTTAAAAAAGCAATTTGCAGAGCAGTGGGTAAACAGCAATGCAGCCGTCAGGAAGCCTTAGAAGGCAGCCTAACAACCAACACCGCTGATCCAGCAAAATATAGCCTCCACTTGCACAGCACACACAGTGACTGGTGTGTTGTACAGGCGAAATCGCTAGCAGCAGAAGCAGTTTTTGGTGTCTTCTTCCCTGCCTAACGCTCTCCCTGCAAAATCAGCAGCAGCAGCAGCAGCTCTCCCTATTCTGAGATCAGCATGAGTAACATGGCGGTCGGCGTGCACGCCCTTTTATACCCCCTGTGACGCCCACCAAAGCAAGCCAATCACTTGCATGCCCTTCTGAAAGATGGTGGTGACCCCTGCCTATGTCATCACGTTGCCCACAGTGTCCGTGGATCCTGATTGGCTGAAAAAGAGCGCAAAACAAACTTTTGAAACCCGACTTTGGCTCTTAAGTCGCCGACCTCGTGGCCGACCTCATCCTAGGGTCGGGTTTCGTTTCATGAAACCCGACTTTGCCAAAAGTCGGCGACTTTTGAAATTTTTCAACCCGTTTCGCTCAACTCTAGTCATCACTCTCCCCATATAGAGTGGTCCTCGGGTTGAATTCTCAGTTGGAGTAAATCCTGTGAGGGTAGATGTCAGCGGGAGTGCGTTCAGGTTTCCTCCTCTTAAGTTCTCCCAGATCTTTCCTCTCTCCATAAATACTATCGACAGTATGCAGACGTGTTCTCCAAGAAGGCGGCAGAAACCCTTCCGCCTCACCAACCCTATGACTGTCCTAATGACCTCTTGCCAGGTGCTGAGCCTCCACGGGGTCGAGTCTATCCCCTATCTCTTCTGGAGGCAGAGGCCATGTCTCAATATATCATAATAATAATTTTATTTCTATATCGCCGACATATTCCACAGCACTTTTACATTTCAGAGGGGACTTGTACAGATGATAGACATTACAGCATAACAATAACCACATAGATCATAACTAGAGTTGAGCGAAACAGGTCGGCCAGATTCATAAGTCGCTGACTTAAGGCAAAGTCGGGTTTCGCCGACCGAAACCCGACCACAGCGTGAAGTCGGCCATGTGGTCGGCAAAACGAGCGCCAAAGTCGGATTTCCCCAGAATGCATGCATGTGACGTTTTTCAGCCACTGAGCAAGGATGTACACTGTGGGCAACGAGATGACATGTGCAGCGTCCGGGGAGAGAGAGAGAGGGATTTCACGCACTTTAAAAAAACAGTCCGGCATGTATGTGTGTTTACTGTCATCCACTCCCTGCCGACTTTGCTTCTCCATTGACTTGCATTGGGTTTCGTGTTTCAGTCGGACCTTCGACTTTTCCCGATAGTCGGCCGATTTCGTTCGAGTCGACTGTTGAGAAAATCGGGTTTCATGAAACCAGACTCGACCCTAAAAAAGGCAAAGTCCCTCATCTCTAATCATAACAGATACCAAGAGGAATGAGGGCCCTGCTTGCAAGCTTACATTTTATGAGAAAAAAAGGTAGACACGAAAGGTGGGTGATAACAGTTGCCTTCGTTGCTCGGACCAGCCATAATGTTAAGTGTGTAACAGTACAGACACAGAGGGCTAATAGATGCTTAAAGCATGTGGGAACATGATGCGGGGAACCTGGTTATGGTAAAACTTTTGACTGTGCCACACAGGGATAGTTAAGTTAATGCGTTGAGGCGGTAGGCCAGTCTGAATAAATGCGTTTTTAGGGCACGCTTAAAATTGTAGGGATTGGGGACTATTCGTATTGACCTGGGAAGTGCATTCCAAAGAATTGGCGCAGCACATGTATTGTCTTGGAGACCGGAGTGGAAGGTTCTGATTATTGAGGATGCTAACCTAAGGTCATCAGCAGAATGGTGGGCACGGGTAAGGTGGTAGACTGAGACGAGGGAGGAGATGCTGCACCTCCTCTGGTCAGCTACGCCTATGGGCGCATGATGCTGCATGCGACCTGTGTACCCTATCTATTAGGAATCTGGGTTCTATGCTGCCTATGCAGGAATCCAGATTCTCACATTTGTCTCCAGAGGCTAAGTCCTTTTTTCCAACTTCTGAGCATGCCCATGGGACGAGCTCCCATTGGAGTTCAGGAGTCAGGTGCTCAGGTCCTGCTCCTGATTCCATTGGCTTAGCTCAGGGCTCTGGAGATTTCTGGCAGGTCCCGTACGCTATAAAAAGTGAGCATGGCTGCTATGCCATGCGCTAGTATTTGATACTGCTGCTGTATGTATGGTGACGGATGCTTGGACTGGTGACTGACTTATTAAGAAACCCCTTCCCTCTGACATTACGATTGTGTGAGTGATTGGACAGCCGCCAGCACGCTCCAGCTATTCCTGTCTCAGCAGCTAGCATCCTGCATCACACCAGCGATATTGTGGTGTCTCCTCTTTGACTCCGTTCACACCGCGCTCACACCGTGCTGCAATTGCAGTTTCTCGAGCGTTCGCAGTTGCGACGCCTCGCACCTCTTTTCACGGTAGGTCTAGTTCGGAGTGGTTCTGAGAGTTAAGGCTACTCCTGTGACCCTGTAATACCGTTTCTTTATCGCTGTTGTTCTGTGACTTAAACAGACACAGCGTTTTTGTGTGCTTTAAGTTTGCAGCTCTGTGTCCTCAACAGAGCTTGCTTCAGTGCACTCAGGGTGCAGTTAACCCCGTGCACATTAACACCACAGTGCTCTGCCTCTCTAGCAGCGGTTATATCACCTGCCGCACGGTGGACCCCGAGTGGCGAAGGCACTTTAATTATTTTTTTTTTAGTGCCTTCTGCCACTCCTAACATAATACTAGCGCCAGGGTCTGGCTGGAGATGGCAGATCAGCAGCAACTGTTGCAGTGCGTGCGACAGCTCGAGACTTGCTTGGCTACCCTTGAGCGAGCTCTCGCAACTTCGCAGGCCACAGATGCTGCTGTCCAAGCACTCACGGACGCGGTAGGGCATATGTCCATGTCCGCCCTTACGCCGACAGTTACCCACCTCCCGTTACCTGAAAAATATTCTGGGGATGGCGCCTCCTGTAGAGGTTTTATCAGCCAGTGCTCGATCCAACTGGAGCTGCTGGCTGCGCAATTCTCTACAAAGTGGGCCAAGTTGGCCTTTATTATATCCCTACTGTCGGGCAAGGCGCTGGAATGGGCTACGTCACTATGGGAGCGTGGTGACCCGGATATCCGGACCTCAGCTAATCTGCTAACGGCTATCAAGCAGGTGTTTCTTGGTCCGCGGGTTACACACGATACCTCTCTCCAACTGCTCTTTCTTGTCTCAAGGATCACTCGTGGTCAGTCAAATACGCCGTCCGTTTTCAGATACTGGCGTCTAAGTTGGAGTGGTCCTACAAGGCTCTGATTCCTGTCTTCTGGAAGGGATTAGCGGAGCATGTAAAGGATGCTCTCTCCAAGAGAGAAATTCCTACCAGTCTCGAGGAGTTAATATCAATCTCTTCGCGGATTGACCTCCGATTTTCGGAGCATGGTTTGGAGCGAGCTCACTCCAAACGGAGAGGTACCTCGGCTCCCAAATTTTTTGAGTCTCTGGATCCGCCCGAGCCAGAGGTTCCGCCACCCGAGCCCATGGAAGTGTCTTGCGCCATTTCTGAGACATGTCCGGCTCAAGAGTCCATATGCGGTTGTTATCATCCACCTGCTGCTTCTCCAGAAGACAGCGCCCCGCAGTGGTCTGACTATGAGTTGGTGGGCGAGACTTTTGTCCCTACTTGCCAGCGGTCTAAAGTCCTCGCGTGGGCACATGCGCCCAATGCGGACAGCCATCGTGGCTATATGCAGACCACGAAGTCTCTGGCCGGTTCGTATTGGTGGCCGCACAGGGCTCGGGACATAAAAAAGATTATTCAGGCATGCACCCTGTGTGCTCGGGATAGCCTTCCTGAATGGAGTGTGGCTACGCTCACCGTTACTTGGCGGCCTCCTCCTAAAACTCCCACTCCTATTGTCTCCCGGGTGTCCCTCCTGAGATCTTGCGATCTCGTCTCCCCTGATCGGAAGGTTCAGGGAGAAGGGGGCCCTAGGAGGGGGGGTAATATTAGGAATCTGGGTTCTATGCTGCCTATGCGAGAATCCAGATTCTCACATTTGTCTCCAGAGGCCAAGTCCCTTTTTCCAACTTCTGAGCATGCCCATGGGATGAGCTCCCATTGGAGTTCAGGAATCAGGTGCTCCGGTCCTGCTCCTGATTCCATTGGCTTAGCTCAGGGCTCTGGAGATTTCTGGCAGGTCCCGTACGCTTTAAAAAGTGTGCATGGCTGCTATGCCATGCGCTAGTATTTGATACTGCTGCTGTATGTATGGTGACGGATGCTTGGACTGGTGACTGACTTATTAAGAAACCCCTTCCCTCTGACATTACGATTGTGTGAGTGATTGGGCAGCCACCAGCGCCAGCGCGCTCCAGCTATTCCTGTCTCAGCAGCTAGCGTCCTGCATCACGCCAGCGATATTGCGGTGTCTCCTCTTTGGCTCCGTTCACACAGCGCTGCAATTGCAGTTTCTCGAGCGTTCACAGTTGCGATGCCTCACACCTCTTTTCATGGTAGGTCTAGTTCGGAGTAGTTCTGAGAGTTAAGGCTACTCCTGTGACCCTATAATACCGTGTCTTTCTCGCTGTTGTTCTGTGACTTAAACAGACACAGCGTTTTTGTGTGCTTTAAGTTTGCAGCTCTGTGACCTCAACAGAGCTTGCTTCAGTGCACTCAGGGTGCAGTTAACCCCGTGCACATTAATGCCACAGTGCTCTGCCTCTCTAGCAGCGGTTATATCACCTGCCGCACTGTGGACCCCGAGTGGAGAAGGCACTTTAATTATTTATTTTTTTAGTGCCTTCCGCCACTCCTAACACTATCTTTAGCATTGGGTACGCAGGCCTTATGCAGGTATGCTTTTGCCAGTGCATGCGTCCTTTTGATGGTGCGCCGACCTGCGCCAAATGCATCGTGTTGCATTTTGGTGTGGCCGGCGCACCGTCAAAAGGATGCATGCACCGGCAAAAGCATACCTGCGCATGGCCTGCGTACCCAATGCTAATCATAGGGTACACAGGTCGCATGCAGTGTCATGTGCCCATAGGCGGAGCTGACCGGAGGAGGCGCGGCAGGGGGCAGAGCTTCACGGCAAGCGTGCGCTGCACCTCCAAATGCTAGTGTGAAACTAGCCTTAGAGATAAAAGTTGAGTAGCAGATGGGGAGAGGGGAAAAGAAATGGGAATGTTGAAATCACCCACAGGATAGAAAATGTAGACGCAAGATGGCAAAATGATCCAGGAACTGATGGGAGGGGCCGGGAGGATGATACACCACCACCACTCACATGGAGAAGGGGGTGTAGAGTCTGACGGCATGGACCTCAAAAGAGGGGAAGACAAGTGAGGGTACTTGAGAGATAACCTGAAAGGTACATTTTGGTGATAGGAGCAAACCAACGCCTCCACCTGCTCTATTGTCTGATCTTGGGGTATGAGAAAAGTGTTGTCTCCCATATGAAAGAGCAGCAGCAGCGGTAGTGTCAGACTGCTGGATCCAGGTTTCAGTAAGAGACAGAAGGTTAAGAGAATAGGAAAGGAAGAAGTCATGGATGAAGGAGAGTTTATTACACACTGAGCGAGAATTCCAAAGGGCACAATTAAGAGAGACAGAAGGCATGCAGGGAACATTAATAAGATTAGAGGGGTTTCTGAGTGTAGCAGTTGGGGGGTTTGACTTACTGTAACATGAGGGGCTGGGGTTGGGAGAGATGTCCCCTGCAATTAGGAGGAGGCTAGAAAGAGTGAGCAGATGGTTAAGTAATTTATGAGAGCGTCTCTAATGTTCAATGATGGGACTGACTGGATCTGTGCAATATAGCAATGTGAAGAGAGCGTGATTGTTATACATAGGAGAGGAACAGACTGAGGGGCTGATATAGATGGAGTGCAAAGAGTTAATGCCAGGGCGGTGGATGTGTATGAATGCAGCGGCCAGGATATAAATTATACAAATGCAAAAGGTATATATTTGTTGTAATCCAAATGTACAGCGTATAGATGCATATAAATGTCTTAGGCCTGTTTCACACTTCAATTTTTTTGGGTCAGTTTAAATCCGCCAAAATGGCGGAAAGCGGATCCGTTGCTAACTAATGTGAACGGATGCCACCGGAGCGGTTTTTTTGACGGATCCGCCAAATGAAGAATTTTAAAGGAGCCGCTGCCCGGGAAGGAGAGAGAGAGATTTTTTTCATTCTCCAGAAAGGATTTCAGGGTTAAATTTCCGGCTGATTTCCTTTCTCCGGGCATGCGCACTGTAAAATGCGGATTCTGCAGCAAAAAAAACGTTGCAGGGTCCGTCCAGGCTTGTCGGCGGCCGAAAAAAAATTGGCGGATCCGCAAAAAAACAGATCCAACGGATGGCTGTTATGAATGAGTCACCGTAGGAGGCAAAAGCAGAAATACAAGCTAAGTCCAGAAAACCAGAGAAGTTGGCAACTATCAGATTGCAGACCCCTGAACCTATCAACACAACTAGCAGTAGCCGTGGGGGGTTCCTACGATGCCCTAGACCCCTCGATCACAGCCGGAGAAATACATAGGCCTAAAGAAAGAAAGGGGAAATCTAAACTGCCCCAGAGCAGACCCCAAAGCAATAGGCAGCCCCCAACATATAATGATGGTGAAGCAAGATGAAAATACTAACACAGACAGAAAGATAGACTGAGCAAAGACGGGGCCCCAAAACTACCTAGATAGGAAAGGACAGGAAGGCTGCTGTCTGCAATCTGCCAAAACCCTATCAAAGACATAAGCCAACCAGCTGATATGAAAAAGGCCCTGAAGCAGCTAGTCTTCAAAAACTGAATCAGCACTCAGGTATTTTCAGAAGACAGAGCTAAATGAATTCAGCACACCCCAGCAGGGAATGGCAGAAATCCAGAAAAACAAAGCAAAAACAAAGTCAAAGCACAAAAGCAAAAGGCCGAGCAGCAAACTTAGCTTTGGAGGAGCAGGAATTCAGACTGGTCTCCAAGGATCCCACAGAGAAATCACCCGCAGGGCAGAAGGGCGTCGGCCGCCTTATATCCAGTCCGTAACTCCACTCAGCCAGTCCTCATCATCAGCCTCAGGTGTTTGACAATCAGGCTCACTACCTTTCTTTACCAGAAGAGGGAGTTCCTCGGGCCTCAGTAATGAAGGGGAAAATGAACTCACAACAGATGGCCATCTGTCAAGATCTGCCGGTAATGCAAATCAATGGGGAAAAAAACGGATCCGCCGAACAAAATGGCAGATCCGTTTTTTTAAAAAAACCTGTCTCTTGCCCAGTCTAACTGCCATATTATAACTGCCTCTTACTTTTATCAAATGTACTTCGCTTAAATGTACATAAATTCACCCCTGCATAAATGCATCCCCAAGCTAGGTCTGAATATATAGGAGTCTCATGCTTAGATCTGTTTTTTTTCTCTTCTCGTTAACAATCAATCCAAATAAACTAGGACAGCAGGGCCCAATAAATGTAGTGGTCAGATAAACCAGTGTCCTGGCCTACATGCATCATAAACCACTTTGAAAAGTTTCTTGACCTCACAACATAAGGGGACAAGCAGAGTAAGTTGAAAAAACTATATACTACATATAAGCTTGCATAAGTTGAAAAGACATAAGTAACATTCAGGATTAGCTGCTTGCTGCCATAGGATGGAATGGATATACACAGGAGTTGAAAGAGAGCAGCAATAGATAAAGCTGGTTGCCACATATAAGCTTGCATAAGTTGAAAAGACATATGTAGCATTCAGGATTAGCTGCTTGCTGCCATAGAATGAAATGTATATACACAGGAGTTGAAACAGAGCAGGAATAGATAAATAGATAAAGCTGGTTACTAGAGTTGAGCGAAACGGGTCGAAAAAATTCAAAAGTTGCCGACTTTTGGCAAAGTCGGGTTTCATGAAATGAAACCCGACCCTAGGATGAGGTCGGCCACGAGGTCGGCGACTTACGCGCCAAAGTCGCGTTTCAAAAGTTTGTTTTGCGCTCTTTTTCAGCCAATCAGGATCCACGGACACTGTGGGCAACGTGATGACATAGGCACGGGTCACCACCATCTTTCAGAAGGGCATGCAAGTGATTGGCTTGCTTTGGTGGGCGTCACAGGGGTATAAAAGGGCGTGCACGCCGACCGCCATCTTACTTCTGCCGATCTTAGTATAGGGAGAGGTTGCTGCTGATTTTGTAGGGAGAGCGTTAGGCAGGGAAGAAGACAAAAAAACTGCTTCTGCTGCTAGCGATTTGGCCTGCACAACACACCAGTCACTGTGTGTGCAGTGCAAGGGGAGGCTATATAGTGGTGTATCAGTGGTGTTGGTTGTTGGGCTGCCTTCTAAGGCTTCCTGACATTCCTGCATTGCTGCTTACCCACTGCTCCGCAAACTGCTTTTTTAAAAGCAATCCCAATTTTTTTTTTTTGTCCTGCTGAGAAGACAAAAAAACTGCTTCTGCTGCTAGCAATTTGGCCTGCACAACACACCAGTCACTGTGTGTGCAGTGCAAGGGGAGGCTATATAGTGGTGTATCAGTGGTGTTGGTTGTTGGGCTGCCTTCTAAGGCTTCCTGACATTCCTGCATTGCTGTTTACCCACTGCTCCGCAAACTGCTTTTTTAAAAGCAATCCAATCTCCCTTATCCTCTAGTCACTTTTGTCACAGCTGTGCCATCGAGCCTGTCACATAACGCTCAGATATTCATTGGGCCTCACACAATCCAAAAGTGTCCAGTGTCCAAAAGTGTGTGCAGAGATTCAAAATCTCCCTTATCCTCTAGTCACTTTGGTCACAGTTGTGCCATCGAGCCTGTCACATAGCGCTCAGATATCAGTGGGCCTCACACAATCCAAAAGTGTCCATCCAGTGTCCAAAAGTGTGTGCAGAGATTCAAAATCTCCCTTATCCTCTAGTCACTTTGGTCACAGCTGTGCCATCGAGCCTGTCACATAGCGCTTAGATATCAGTGGGCCTCACACAATCCAAAAGTGTCCATCCAGTGTCCAAAAGTGTGTGCAGAGATTCAAAATCTCCCTTATCCTCTAGTCACTTTTGTCACAGCTGTGCCATCGAGCCTGTCACATAGCGCTCAGATATTCATTGGGCCTCACACAATCCAAAACTGTCCAGTGTCCAAAAGTGTGTGCAGAGATTCAAAATCTCCCTTATCCTCTAGTCACTTTGGTCACAGCTGTGCCATCGAGCCTGTCACATAGCGCTCAGATATCAGTGGGCCTCACACAATCCAAAAGTGTCCAGTGTCCACAAGTGTCTGCAGAAATTCAAAATCTCCCCTGTCCTATAGACACCTTGTACCTTGTTTTACATTACTATATAGTTTGTTGGATTTTGTCTACATTTCTACCAAAAATGAGGAAGGCTGGTGGAAGAGGCCGTGGAATTGGGCGGGGGTTGGCAGCTGGTAATGATGGTGTTGGTGGTGGATCTGATGGTAGTGGCAAGAGCAAAATAGGACCGAATGCAGGAGGTGCTGACCCTGCGTCATCGTCTGGCTACATAAGGCCTCGAAGGCTTAGTTTTCTAGGAGTTGGCAAACCGCTTTTAAAGCCAGAGCATCAGGAAAAAGTTTTGTCTTACATTGCTGACTCAGCCTCCAGCTCTATCACCTCCTCTTCTTCAGTTGTAAAAAGTAAAAGCACTGAGTCGTCATTGGAGGCTCATGTTCATGAACCACACCTTTCCTTGTGTCCTTCACCCCAACCAAGATTGAAGGATGACGCAGGCCATACTACTGATTACTCCATGGAGTTGTTTTCACATACCATGCCTGGATTATCAAGTCAAATGGTGAATTACCCAGGCCAAGATGAATCTGACATGGAGTGCACTGATGCACAGCCGCTGATGGATGATTCTGCTGGTACATTCACTCAGAGCACTACATTGTCCTCGCAGTGTACAGAGCCAGATTCTGACCCTGATGAGACTCAGGTGCCCCTTTCCGCACACTATACCACCATATACGGTGACACAGAGGAAGGTGCACATGACATAGAAGAGGAGGTGATGGATGACCCAGTTGTTGACCCAGATTGGCATCCATTGGGGGAAGAGGGTGCTGCTTCCAATAGCTCAGATGAGGAGCATCCACAGCAGACATCGACATCACAACAGCTGTTATCTGGCAGGCCCGGAGCACTCCAAAGACAGGTTCCAAACATCAAAAGAGTTGCTGGACAGCTTGTCCAGAGGGTCAAAAGATCACAGCGTGCTAGGCCGCAAAATGTCTGCCAAAGTAGGAAGAGTGCAGTGTGGCACTTTTTTGAACAAAATCCTCATGATCAGGCCAAGGTTATCTGTAAGAAGTGCGCAAAGACCTTTAGCCGAGGGAAAAATCTGAAAAATTTGAATACCAGTTGCATGCTTAGACATTTAACCAGCATGCACTTGCAAGCGTGGACACAACACCAAACCTCAAGTGCCACATGTGCAACTGATCACAACGAAGGTAGTCAGCAACGCTACATTGTTTCCCCCACTGTAAGCCCACCAGTTAGTACAGCAGCAAATGTTGAGGTGTCATTGCAAGACCACAGCAGTCAGGGAATGCCACTGTTATATCAACAAAAGACTGATTCTAGGCCATCATAAAGAACACCAACTCCATCACCATCATCAACCCTCTCTCAGTCCGCCCTGTCCACCGCTACTTCCACCATATGCAGCTCTCAAGTCCAGCTCACCCTCCCAGACACTATGAGTAGGTCAAGAAAGTACTCAGTCTCTCATCCGCGTACACTGGGTTTGAACGCCCACATTGCCAAACTAATCTCGTTTGAGATGATGCCCTTTCGGTTGGTGGAAAGCACAGCTTTCCGCGAACTCATGGCCTATGCAGTACCACGCTATGACCTACCCAGTCGCCACTTCTTCTCTCACAAAGCCATCCCAGCCCTCCACCATCATGTGAAAGACCGCATTGTCCATGCACTCAAGCAGTCAGTGAGCGGAAAGGTGCACCTCACAACTGATGCATGGTCCAGTCGGCATGGCCAGGGCTGTTACGTGTCCATCACTGCGCACTGGGTTAATGTGGTGGATGCAGGGTCCACAGGGGACAGCGGTGGTGGGACAGTGCTGCCTAGCCCACGGTATAGGAAACAGTTGGCTGTAGGCGTGCGACCCTCCTCCTCCTCCTCCTCCACAAGAAGCGAAATCTCGTCCACAGAGCGCAGTCGTACGAGCACTCCATCTGCAGCTGCCACTGTTGCACACGATGTGTCCCCCTATCGAGCAGCTAGTGGAAAGCGTCAGCAGGCTGTGTTGCAGATGATGTGTTTGGGCGACAGACACACCGCCGAGGTGCTGGCCGAGTACTTGAAGCGACAAACTGAGTCATGGCTGGGCAGTGTACATCTTGAGGCAGGCAAGGTAGTTAGTGATAACGGCCGTAATTTTGTGGCAGCCATAGCCCTTTCAAAACTCAGCCACATACCTTGCTTGGCTCACACCTTGAACCTGGTGGTGCAGTGCTTCCTCAAAAATTATCCGGAGTTAACAGCCCTGCTCCAGAAGGTGCGAAGACTGTGCGCGCACATCCGCCGGTCGTCTGTACACTCCGTTCGTATGCAGAAGCTGCAGCGATTGCTCCACCTTCCCAACCACCGCCTCATTATCGACATTGCAACAAGGTGGAACTCCACCCTGCACATGGTGGAGCGGCTGTCCGAGCAGAGGCAGGCCATAATGCATTTGTGGGAGGATACGTGGCCAGGCACTTTGAGAGCAGACATGGAGTTGACAGGTGTGCAGTGGTCGAAGCTGAAAGACCTTTGTAAAGTCCTTCAGTGTTTTGAGGAATGCACACGGCTGGTAAGCGCAGACGACGCCATCCTAAGCATGAGCATCCCACTTATGCGTCTGCTCATGCAAACTTTGACGCACCTTAAGGAGCAGGCATCTGCAGCCAATGTTGATGAGGAGGAAGAGGAGGAGGGAATCCTTGATGACATTCAGCCATTGTCTGCTCAGGGACCTCTCCTGGACGAGGTGGAGGAAGAAGAGGAGGAGGAGGATGATGATGGGGATGATTACTTAGGGGAGGAGGATGCATCTCGTGGGGCAAGTGAAAATGTTGGCGTGGCAAGGTCTGGTACAGGGTTTGTGCGTGACTGGAGGGATGTGGATTTGCCAGAAAGTGCTCCTCCACCCAGCACTCGCAGTGCATCATTGACACCGGGAACATTGGCCCACATGTCAGATTATGCCTTGCGGATCCTAAAAAGGGACCCCCGCATTGCCAAAATGATGAACGATGACGACTACTGGTTGGCCAGCATCCTGGATCCACGCTATAAAGGCAAATTACAAAACATCATGCCACAGGAGAACCTTGACCTAATATTGGATAATAAACAAGCAACTCTGGTAAATCGGTTGCTTGAGGCATTCCCAGCACACAGCAGCGGTGATGGTTCTCACACGAGCCGTACGGGCCGGGGGCAGCTTGGCAGAGGTGTTCGTGGTGCACACAGCAGAAGTGGCGTTGGAGACAGGGGTTTCATGACAATGTTGTGGACTGATTTTTCAAATACCGCTCACACAACTGGTAATACTGCATCGATGGAAAGTGACAGGAGACAGCAGTTGTCAACTATGGTTACAAACTACTTTTCCTCCCATATCGATGTTCTCCCACACAGGTCATTCCCCTTTGACTATTGGGCCACTAAACTGGACACCTGGCCTGAATTGGCCCAATATGCCTTACAGGAGCTCGCTTGCCCAGCTGCAAGTGTGCTATCGGAAAGAGTCTACAGTGCAGCTGGATCAATCCTGACAGAAAAAAGGACCCGTCTGTCAACTCAAAATGTGGATGATCTAATCTTCATTAAAATGAACCACGCATGGGTTTCCAAGGATTTTGGCCCACCTTCCCCTGATGACACATAGGGTGACAGAAAAATGGCTTGCTTTGGTCCACCTCTTCCTGGTACTTCACCTATTTCGCCTTTTGCATCAGCTGAATGTCCAACATCAACATATGCCACTTTCTAAAACTCCCTAACTGTGCTGCCTCCCCCCCATGGCCGGGGTCACCACCTAGCGCACGACACCGTGCGAGTGCCGTTGCCCTGGACAGGTGGGTAGGCCGACTCTTGGGCGCGGGCACTGGCACAGGGTCCCTCATAGTGCAATCAAGTGTCTCTGATGGTGGTGGTGCACACCCGCCGTCAGACACACCGCTGTACTATGAGGGGCCCAGTGCCAGTACCGACGCCCACGAGTGGGCCCCCCTTGCTTGGGCAGGGCCCCAGCATTTGCAATCTTTACCTCTCCCTGCTCCTCCGCTGTGTCATCTGGGCCGTCAAATCCATACTGTGCCTGACACCGTCTGAGCCTGCCTCCTGATGTATAGACATATATTTTGAATGTGTACGCTATCCATACATGTTATCCGGGGATACGGTACCCTTTCTAACCTTTGTGCAATCACGTGCAATCCATACTGGGCCTAACACCGTCTGAGCCTGCCTCCTGAGACATATATTTTGAATGTGTACGCTATCCATACATGTTATCCGGGGATACGGTACCCTTTCTAACCTTTGTGCAATCACGTGCAATCCATACTGGGCCTAACACCGTCTGAGCCTGCCTCCTGAGACATATATTTTGAATGTGTACGCTATCCATACATGTTATCTGGGGATACGGTACCTTTCTAACCTTTGTGCAATCACGTGCAATCCATACTGGGCCTAACACCGTCTGAGCCTGCCTCCTGAGACATATATTTTGAATGTGTACGCTATCCATACATGTTATCCGGGGATACGGTACCCTTTCTAACCTTTGTGCAATCACGTGCAATCCATACTGGGCCTAACACCGTCTGAGCCTGCCTCCTGAGACATATATTTTGAATGTGTACGCTATCCATACATGTTATCTGGGGATATGGTACCCTTTCTAACCTTTGTGCAATCACGTGCAATCCATACTGGGCCTAACACCATCTGAGCCTGCCTCCTGAGACATATATTTTGAATGTGTACGCTATCCATACATGTTATCTGGGGATACGGTACCCTTTCTAACCTTTGTGCAATCACGTGCAATCCATACTGGGCCTAACACCGTCTGAGAATGATAGATGGGGCCCACCATACACTGGAACATTCCAAAGGTGGACATCAGACACTAGAGCAGCATTTACAGGGCCCATTATACACTAGAGCATTAGAAATGGGGCCCATTATGTTTGGAGCATTATTTGGGCCCATAAGTCAGTAGAGCTTCATCCATGGGGACCAACATATACTGTAGCATTATGTGTAGCTCATCATATACTGTTTCAAACATTATATGGGACCAATGATTCTGTATGGAGAAATAGATGGGCCTCGTCATGAGATGTAAAAAGTGAGGTATTTTTCATTGTACTATACCGCTATTTCTCTGCCGTATCGGAGCATGATGAGTTGTGGTATGTGTTAAAGGGGCGCTCTTTCGCCCAGGGCACGTGAAAACCTGGAGCCAGCCCTACCCCCCACAACTTTAGCCAAATAACCCCCATTTTTCAGTGCGTAACTTGTATTATGAAGTTAATTAAGGTTGACAAGCTTAAGTAAGAAGAATTGATGCTTTTGGCATTCAAATGGGCACTGTAGGTGTGTTTCCTGTCCTCCTCTCACTGCCGACTTTTATTCCCCATTGACTTACATTGGGTTTCGTGTTTCGGGGCGACCCCGACTTTTCCCTATAATCGGACGATCTTGCTCGACCCGACTTTTGGAAAAGTCGGGTTTCACGAAACGAAACGCGACCCTAAAAAACCAAAAGTCGCTCAACTCTACTGGTTACCTGTATGAAGAAAATAGAGATGCTTGTTACATTCATCCATGTAATAACTGTCTCATACTTTGATCAAATGCACTTCGATTAAATGTACATAAATGCACCCCTGCAATCATGGAGAATCTGGCAAGGGGATTCAATAGGAAGTCGGTGTCACCAGCGGGGGCGAGATTCTTCTTCGTCCAGAAGAGGAGTGGAGAGCTACGTCCCTGCATTGATTACATGGGTCTTAACGCTATTACCATTAAGAATAAGTATCCTCTGCCCCTGGTATTGAAACTGTTTGATAGGCTATGGGGAGCAAGAGTGTTTACTAAACTTGATCTGCGGGGGGCTTACAATCTGATTTGCATCCGTGAGGGGGACGAATGGAAGACAGCATTTAATACCAGGGACTGGCATTATGAATACCTGGTGATGCCCTTCGGGCTCTGAAATGCTCCAGCCGTCTTCCAAGACTTTGTGAACGACATTGTCACGTGGGCCCGCCCTGTGTGACGCGACCAGCAAGCCGGTAACTGAAACAACAAGACACGGCACGTGAAACTCTCCTGTGTGAAACGGCCTGCAGGCCGGTAACTAAAACAACAAGACACGGGGGAAGGGGAAACAGTTACAATGGTGGTCCCTGCGATAGGGAACGGGGATGTGGAGACCTCCTGCACTCCCCTGAGTCAGTGTCCCTCACACTCCTAACGTTCCCTAGGCCGGTTCCGCACCTGGCGCCGATCAGGATACCAGTCACTCTAGCACACCCTACACCTATCCCTTGCTAGGGAGCTGGGTGATGCAGGCACTGGCTCCACCGCTGTACTAATACACACAAGGGAAAAATACAAACAGGGAAACACCACTTAGCTTTGCTTTGTTGCTCTTGCTCCCAGCAACAGAGTCCACAACCAGAATGCAGTTTTCCTCCTGAATAGCTGCCACCAAGCTCTGTCAGAGCTGCAAGGAAATCCCCTCTGACTCCTTCCACAACAGGGCTCTGACTGAGCTGCTAGGACCTCTCTCTAGCTCCTTCCTCCACCAAGGATGGTTGAAATGAACACTATCACCAACAGTGATTGCAACACCTGACACTCTTTTATAGCAGAGCCAGAGCAATCACACCTGCTTTATAATCACATGCACTAAACTAAAGAAACCAGAGTGCAATGACGCTATCCACCACCGGGGGAAAACTAGAACAAAAGACTCCACTGTGTAATAATTCTAATGGCCACCGGGGGCAAAACCAAACTTAAGCACACAGCTTAAGGAAAAAAAAAGGTTACATGTGCATTTACCTGTCATGATCCAGCATGGATCATGACTAGTGTTGAGCATTCCGATACCGCAAGTATCAGGTATCGGCCGATATTAGCGGTATCGGAATTCCGATACTTAGTTCCGATACTTTTGTCATATCGGATTCCGGGATCGGAATCGGAATAGGAAGTTCCCATCATGCTATGAGCCTGCTTGCTTTGATTAAGCCAATGGGAATCCTCCGAAGTGTGGGCACATCCTGTTAGGCATGTAGGCATGTTAACTATTGGCATGGCTGTGATTGGCTGCCGAAATGATGTCATGATGCACTATAAAAGCCACCGCAGCCGCCATTTCTGGTCACTCTGCTGTGAATTCAGTTAGGGACAGGCTGCTGTAGAAGACTGTGAGGGACAGTTAGAAATAGCGATTCCACCAAACATCTAGTGCTTTACCCAGGCTACATAAACCACCACTGTAGCCTTCTTTGCCCTAGCAGCAGTGTTCACAGCTGTCTGCAAGGGCTGTGTGAGTGCAGCTCACGCTGTGGAGTGGGTCCTGCAGCCACGTCAGGCTGTAGGCCACCCAGTGTGATCACTGCTGCCTCATACATCTTTTATTTTTTGAGCTGCATTTTTTACATAATTTCAATCTAGTGTGCTTCCATCCGTATCCATATACGTTGGTTGCAAACACTAGTAGTAGACAGCGGAGCCTTTCTGCAGCCTTTCAGTGCTAGTGTCCACTTTGCTGCACTGTTCACGGCTGTCTGAGAGGTCTCTGACTGTGTGTGAGTGCAGCTCACGCTGAGTAGTGTGTCCTGCAGCTACGTCTGGCTGTAGGACGCTCAGCGTGCGTCAGTGCCTCACACATATTTTTATTTGAGTGCAGCTCATTTTTTCTTCTATTAGTGTGCATCCATCCGTCTCCATCTACGGTGGTTGCAAACACTATATAGGAGTACACAGCGGAGCCTTTCTGCAGCCTGTCAGTGCCAGTGCCCACTTAGCTGCACTGTTGACGGCTGTCTGAGAGGTCTCTGACTGTGTGTGAGTGCAGCTCACGCTGAGTAGAGTGTCCTGCAGCTACGTCTGGTTGTAGGACGCTCAACGTGCGTCACTGCCTCACACATATTTGTCTTTGAGTGCAGCTCATTTTTTATTCTCCTATTAGTGTGCATCCATCCGTATCCATCAACATTGGTTGGTTGCAAACACTATATAGGAGTAGATAGAGGAGCCTTTTTTTCTGGCTTGTGCCCTGCCGGCGCAGCCAGATTAGTATTACCCAATTTTTTTGGAGCCTCATCTTTTGCATTGTAGGTTACCTGCCTGCATTGTAATAGCTCCAAAAAGTTGGTGATACTATCAGTTTCAATTCTTTGTTCACATACTTTGAGTTTGTTTCCAACAAAGAAACCACAAAAAAAGTTCACCAAACACTACATTTGGAACTTGTGTAGGCCACATCAGCTCCTATTAAAGTCTAGTCCACACACACACACTTCATAAAATTAGTGTTTCTTGTACCTGTAACCAGCTGTTCAGGAATAAGCACACTAAGGCCCCCCTTTGTACTTTTTTGCCTATCTTAAGCAGTCTTGCAAGATGAAGAAGGCAGGGAGTAAGGCGCGGGGGCGTGGGCGTGGGCGTGGAGTTTCAGCAGGGAGAGGACGTGGGGATTCTGCAGGGAGAGGACGTGGGGATTCTACAGGTAGAGGACGTGGGGATTCTGGGCCTGCTGCGGGCACCAGTGGATCAGCATCCCCCAGTTTTAGCAGGCAACAGTCCTTTATGCGCAGCTTTGTAGGACCTCAACGTACCCCACTGCTGCGGGAGGAACAAATTGAAGCCGTTGTCGGATGGATGGCAGCTAACGCATCGACTTCAATTACTTCCGCATCCTCTCAGGGTCAGAGCACCGAAGAGCAACCATCTGTCTCTTCACCACCTGCCAAAGTGCCCAGGCAGTCAGAGAGACATGGACAGGAGCCATCACAGTCTCTACTTCTGTTCTCGGAATCTGTTGGCTTGGAAAGAGGGGGCCAGCCAAGCAGCATTCCTGAATGTGAAGAAGAGGGAGTATGCAGTGATGCGCAACTTCTTTGTCCCTCTGAATCTGAAGAGGCGAGTGGGCCAGTGCCTATGGTCAGCACACCTCAGTACGCATCAGATGATGACGAGACTCAGTTGCCACTTTCTGGTGCGTACGGTGCTGGCGAGACAACCCCGGAGAAGCAGCTGTTTGAAGAGGGGAGGGAAGATGATGAGGTCCTTGACCCATCATGGCGTGAGCAACAGGAAGGTGGTGGGAGCAGCTTGGAGGAAGAGATTCCCCTACCGGCCAAAACAGGAGGCAGAGGGAGGGGGAAGACTTGGTTGCCTGTACCCTCCACTTCGGCACCCGTTAGGAGCATTCCTCCTTCCAAAGGCAAACCGGGCGCTCACAAGAGTTGCAGTGCGTGGTCCTTTTTTGACACAGTTGCAGATGACATTTGCTTTGTCAAATGCAAGCTGTGTCATCAGAGAGTCAAAAGAGGGAGAAATGTCAGCAACCTCAATACCACAAATATGTGGAAACATGTGCGCACCAAGCACGAGTTGGAGTTGCAGAGACACCCTGAAGACGTAGGCCAACGTACAGCACCACCTACCACCTCTTCAGTTCGTGTTGGGCCCTCTTCCTCCAGCTCACACACTGCTGGTTCGGCTTCCTCACAGGATCGCCAAGGAAGAACCTCTGCCACTGTTGTCCGGAGACCCTGTCAGATTACACCCATAGCAGCACGTTCCCATCCATCACAGCCATCGGTAGCACAGGCATGGGATAAAAGGCGCCCTTACTCGGCAAACCATCCCTGAGCACAGTCTCTGAATGCTGGCATTGCCAAACTTCTGGCAGTTGAAATGCTGTCATTCAGGCTGGTGGACACTGACACCTTCCGGGACTTAATGGCATTGGCAGTCCCCCAATACAACGTGCCCAGCCGCTTTTATTTCAGCAGGCGAGCCGTCCCTGCCCTGCAGAAACATGTTGAGGGCAAAATAAAACATGCGCTACTAAACGCCGTTAGTAGCAAGGTCCACCTGACCACCGATGCGTGGACCAGTAACCATGGACAGGGACGATACCTTTCCCTCACTGCCCACTGGGTCAATGTTGTGGAGCCGGGTACGGATCTGGAGAGTGGCGCTGTACGTGTTCTTCCAACGCCACGGATTGCAGGACTCCAGTCTGTACACATAGACTCCTCCTCCTACTCAAGTTCCTCAGAAACAGCAGAGCAGGAGCCTGTTACGACCGATATGAGCACAGCCGTGGCCAAACGTCAACAGGCTGTACTCAAATTAATTTCTTTGGGGAATCGAAGCCACACAGCGCAGGAGCTCTGGAATGCTATCAAGCTGGAGAGCGATGTGTGGTTTGGGCCAGCGAATCTCCAGCCGGGCTTGGTAGTGTGTGACAATGGCCGAAATCTGGTGGCAGCTCTTGGCCTAGGCAACCTCACACACATCCCATGTCTGGCACATGTTCTTAACTTGGTCGTGCAGAGCTTTCTGAGGGACTATCCGGATCTTGCTGCACTGTTGCACAAGGTCCGCATAGAGTGCGCTCACTTGCGACGTTCCAGCACGGCAAGATCGCGCCTCGCTGCTCTGCAGCGACGATTTGGCCTTCCGGAACATCGCATCATATGTGACCTACCCACCCGGTGGAATTCAACGTTACATATGTTGGAGCGGTTGTGTGAGCAGCAGGCAGCAGTCATGGAGTACCAGCTGCATCAGGCGCAAACAAGTCGCACTGTGCGCCGTTCACACTTCAGCACCATTGAGTGGGCCTCTATGAAGGACATCTGCCTCGTTTTGCGTGCCTTCGATGAATCCACGCGGATGGCGAGTGCAGATGATGCACTAGTCAGCATGACTGTCCCCCTTATCTGCCTGCTTCAACAAACACTGCAAGCACTAAGGGATGAGGTTTCAGAAGAGGTGGAGGATGAGGAGTCCCAAATGCCATCTGCTTCTGGACAGTCTGCGCTACGTGTTTCCTCACAAAGGCCTAGGCAGGGGACACTTTGTGAGGAGGATGAGGAGGAGTCGATGGAGGAGGAAGACATCTCTCCAGAGGAGGGAGGTACACAAACCTCTACTCAGTATGTACAGCGAGGGTGGGGTGATGCAGAGCAGGCCGAGGTCACGCCTCAAACAGGGGACAGCGGTTCTTTGGCAGTTGGGAGTCTGCAGCACATGGTTGATTTCATGCTGCAGTGCCTGAGAAACGACCGCCGCATCGCCCACATTCTCGTCTCGGCTGATTATTGGGTGTACACCCTCCTTGATCCTCGCTACCGGGACAGCGTAGAAAGGCTCATACCAACGTTGAACCGGGAGCGTAAAATGCGGGAGTACGAAGAGTCACTGGTGCAGTCCATAATGTTTTCCATTCCACCCGACAGCATTGTTGCTAGTGCTTTACAAAGCAGCTCTGTGCGTCGAGGCAGTGGAGGAAACTCTGCACAAAGAGGGACCAGAGGCAGTGCCTCAGCACAAGGCAAGACCACTATGGCCCAAATGTGGCAAAGTTTTGTGTGTCCACCACAATTGTCTACACCATCAGCGACGCCTCGAGTCAGCAGGAGGCAACGCTTCCGTCAGATGGTGTCAGACTACATGTCTTGCCCTGTCGCTGTACTCCCAGATGGCTCTTCCCCCTTCAAGTTTTGGGTCTCTAAGCTGGATACATGGCCAGAGCTTAGCCAGTATGCATTGGAGGTGCTGGCTTGCCCTGCTGCCAGTGTATTATCGGAACGTGTCTTTAGTGCCGCAGGTGGTGTACTAACAGACCGTCGCACGCGACTATCTTCCGATAATGTTGACCGGCTGACTTTTCTGAAAATGAACAAGGCCTGGATCTCCAAAGACTTTGCCATTCCTCTTACAGACTAAATTAGTGGTTGGCAACTGTATCCAGGTCTGCTGGTGTGTTCATTTTTCTACCACCTGAACTATAATCCCTGTGCTTCAACACAGCCAGTTGTCGCTCAGATGTGTCGTCTGCACAGAGAAACACACTAGCTCCTGTGTTAGTGGGGTTCAGTAATGCCAGCTGATCCCCTGCTGTGTGGACGGCAGAGTCACCAGCTCCATCAACATTCAAACCACTACTGATTTTTAACCGTGCCCAACTTAGGTCTCTGGCTCCACTGTCTCTACTATTTCCCCTGACCTCCAACCCCGCCATCTACATCTCTGAAGTGGCGTCAGCACAATCTACACTTGTTCCTGTGTTCCTGTGGCTCAGTCCCATCAGTTTATCCTCTGATGTGTGTCCGGCAAGGTCTCCTGCTCTGTCCACATTCCCATAACCAGTAGTGGGAATGAGGACAGAGCTGGCGAACTTGCCGGACAAACATCAGGGGATCAAATGACGGGACTGAGCACCAGTAACACAGGAACAAGTGTAGATTGTGCTGACGCCACTTCAGAGATGTAGCTGGCGGGGTTGGAGGCCAGGGTAAATAGTAGAGACAGTGGAGCCAGAGGCCTAAGTGGAGCATGGTTAGAATCAGTAGTAGTCCACAACCTCCATAAAAACCGCTGCCCATTGGCCTCTGCATGCGGCATGCGTAATCCTGGGCTCCAACAGCGTCAGTTGGTGTTCATAAGTGTCGTCTCCACAGAGCCAAACACATTCGTTCAAGTGTTAGTGGGGTTCAGCAATGCCAGCTGTTCCCCTGCTGTGGAGATGGCAAGTCTCCTGCTGCCTTCACCTGCCAAAATCCAGTAGGCCCCAGCCTGCTCCTCGCCTAATCCTGGGCTCCAACAGCGTCAGTTGGTGTTCAGAAGTGTCGTCTCCACAGAGCCAAACACATTCGTTCAAGTGTTAGTGGGGTTCAGCACTGCCAGCTGTTCCCCTGCTGTGGAGATGGCAAGTCTCCTGCTGCCTTCACCTGCCAAAATCCAGTAGGCCCCAGCCTGCTCCTCGCCTAATCCTGGGCTCCAACAGCGTCAGTTGGTGTTCAGAAGTGTCGTCTCCACAGAGCCAAACACATTCGTTCAAGTGTTAGTGGGGTTCAGCACTGCCAGCTGTTCCCCTGCTGTGGAGATGGCAAGTCTCCTGCTGCCTTCACCTGCCAAAATCCAGTAGGCCCCAGCCTGCTCCTCGCCTAATCCTGGGCTCCAACAGCGTCAGTTGGTGTTCAGAAGTGTCGTCTCCACAGAGCCAAACACATTCGTTCAAGTGTTAGTGGGGTTCAGCACTGCCAGCTGTTCCCCTGCTGTGGAGATGGCAAGTCTCCTGCTGCCTTCACCTGCCAAAATCCAGTAGGCCCCAGCCTGCTCCTCGCCTAATCCTGGGCTCCAACAGCGTCAGTTGGTGTTCAGAAGTGTCGTCTCCACAGAGCCAAACACATTCGTTCAAGTGTTAGTGGGGTTCAGCACTGCCAGCTGTTCCCCTGCTGTGGAGATGGCAAGTCTCCTGCTGCCTTCACCTGCCAAAATCCAGTAGGCCCCAGCCTGCTCCTCGCCTAATCCTGGGCTCCAACAGCGTCAGTTGGTGTTCAGAAGTGTCGTCTCCACAGAGCCAAACACATTCGTTCAAGTGTTAGTGGGGTTCATCATTGCCAGCTGATCCCCTGCTGTGGAGATGGCAGTCTCTCCTGCTGTCTCCGCATTACAAAGACAGTAGGCCTCTGCCTACACCCTCCTATTTCCTGGGCTTCAACACAGCCAGTTGTAGTTCGGAAGTGCCGTCCACACGGAAAGAGATACTTGCTCCCGTGTCTCAGTGGGGTTCAGTAATGTCAGCTGATCCCCTGCTGTGTGGATGGCAGTCTCTCCTGCTGTCACCTCATTCAAAATACAGTAGGCCTCTGCCTACACCCTCCTATTTCCTGGGCTTCAACACAGCCAGATGTAGCTCGGAAGTGCCGTCCACACGGAAAGAGACACTTGCTCCCGTGTCTCAGTGGGGTTCAGTAACGTCAGCTGATCCCCTGCTTTGTGGATGGCAGTCTCTCCTGCTGTCACCTCATTCAAAATACAGTAGGCCTCTGCCTACACCCTCCTATTTCCTGGGCTTCAACACAGCCAGTTGTAGTTCGGAAGTGCCGTCCACACGGAAAGAGACACTTGCTCCCGTGTCTCAGTGGGGTTCAGTAATGTCAGCTGTTCCCCTGCTGTGTGGATGGCAGTCTCTCCTGCTGTCACCTCATTCAAAATACAGTATGCCTCTGCATACACCCTCCTATTTCCTGGGCTTCAACACAGCCAGTTGTAGCTCGGAAGTGCCGTCCACACGGAAAGAGACACTTGCTCCCGTGTCTCAGTGGGGTTCAGTAACGTCAGCTGATCCCCTGCTTTGTGGATGGCAGTCTCTCCTGCTGTCTCCGCATTACAAAGACAGTAGGCCTCTGCCTACACCCTCCTATTTCCTGGGCTTCAACACAGCCAGTTGTAGTTCGGAAGTGCCGTCCACACGGAAAGAGACACTTGCTCCCGTGTCTCAGTGGGGTTCAGTAACGTCAGCTGATCCCCTGCTTTGTGGATGGCAGTCTCTCCTGCTGTCTCCGCATTACAAAGACAGTAGGCCTCTGCCTACACCCTCCTATTTCCTGGGCTTCAACACAGCCAGTTGTAGTTCGGAAGTGCCGTCCACACGGAAAGAGATACTTGCTCCCGTGTCTCAGTGGGGTTCAGTAATGTCAGCTGATCCCCTGCTGTGTGGATGGCAGTCTCTCCTGCTGTCACCTCATTCAAAATACAGTAGGCCTCTGCCTACACCCTCCTATTTCCTGGGCTTCAACACAGCCAGTTGTAGCTCGGAAGTGCCGTCCACACGGAAAGAGATACTTGCTCCCGTGTCTCAGTGGGGTTCAGTAATGTCAGCTGATCCCCTGCTGTGTGGATGGCAGTCTCTCCTGCTGTCACCTCATTCAAAATACAGTAGGCCTCTGCCTACACCCTCCTATTTCCTGGGCTTCAACACAGCCAGTTGTAGCTCGGAAGTGCCGTCCACACGGAAAGAGACACTTGCTCCCGTGTCTCAGTGGGGTTCAGTAACGTCAGCTGATCCCCTGCTTTGTGGATGGCAGTCTCTCCTGCTGTCTCCGCATTACAAAGACAGTAGGCCTCTGCCTACACCCTCCTATTTCCTGGGCTTCAACACAGCCAGTTGTAGTTCGGAAGTGCCGTCCACACGGAAAGAGATACTTGCTCCCGTGTCTCAGTGGGGTTCAGTAATGTCAGCTGATCCCCTGCTGTGTGGATGGCAGTCTCTCCTGCTGTCACCTCATTCAAAATACAGTAGGCCTCTGCCTACACCCTCCTATTTCCTGGGCTTCAACACAGCCAGTTGTAGCTCGGAAGTGCCGTCCACACGGAAAGAGATACTTGCTCCCGTGTCTCAGTGGGGTTCAGTAATGTCAGCTGATCCCCTGCTGTGTGGATGGCAGTCTCTCCTGCTGTCACCTCATTCAAAATACAGTAGGCCTCTGCCTACACCCTCCTATTTCCTGGGCTTCAACACAGCCAGTTGTAGCTCGGAAGTGCCATCCACACGGAAAGAGACACTTGCTCCCGTGTCTCAGTGGGGTTCAGTAACGTCAGCTG
This sequence comes from Dendrobates tinctorius, assembly GCF_039654945.1. NCBI lineage: Eukaryota > Metazoa > Chordata > Amphibia > Anura > Dendrobatidae > Dendrobates > Dendrobates tinctorius. Next base: position 71,755,134 of record NW_027361684.1, on the reverse strand, counting down.
ATCCCCTGCTTTGTGGATGGCAGTCTCTCCTGCTGTCTCCGCATTACAAAGACAGTAGGCCTCTGCCTACACCCTCCTATTTCCTGGGCTTCAACACAGCCAGTTGTAGTTCGGAAGTGCCGTCCACACGGAAAGAGACACTTGCTCCCGTGTCTCAGTGGGGTTCAGTAACGTCAGATGATCCCCTGCTTTGTGGATGGCAGTCTCTCCTGCTGTCTCCGCATTACAAAGACAGTAGGCCTCTGCCTACACCCTCCTATTTCCTGGGCTTCAACACAGCCAGTTGTAGTTCGGAAGTGCCGTCCACACGGAAAGAGATACTTGCTCCCGTGTCTCAGTGGGGTTCAGTAATGTCAGCTGATCCCCTGCTGTGTGGATGGCAGTCTCTCCTGCTGTCACCTCATTCAAAATACAGTAGGCCTCTGCCTACACCCTCCTATTTCCTGGGCTTCAACACAGCCAGTTGTAGCTCGGAAGTGCCGTCCACACGGAAAGAGATACTTGCTCCCGTGTCTCAGTGGGGTTCAGTAATGTCAGCTGATCCCCTGCTGTGTGGATGGCAGTCTCTCCTGCTGTCACCTCATTCAAAATACAGTAGGCCTCTGCCTACACCCTCCTATTTCCTGGGCTTCAACACAGCCAGTTGTAGCTCGGAAGTGCCGTCCACACGGAAAGAGATACTTGCTCCCGTGTCTCAGTGGGGTTCAGTAATGTCAGCTGATCCCCTGCTGTGTGGATGGCAGTCTCTCCTGCTGTCACCTCATTCAAAATACAGTAGGCCTCTGCCTACACCCTCCTATTTCCTGGGCTTCAACACAGCCAGTTGTAGCTCGGAAGTGCCGTCCACACGGAAAGAGACACTTGCTCCCGTGTCTCAGTGGGGTTCAGTAACGTCAGCTGATCCCCTGCTTTGTGGATGGCAGTCTCTCCTGCTGTCTCCGCATTACAAAGACAGTAGGCCTCTGCCTACACCCTCCTATTTCCTGGGCTTCAACACAGCCACTTGTAGTTCGGAAGTGCCGTCCACACGGAAAGAGACACTTGCTCCCGTGTCTCAGTGGGGTTCAGTAACGTCAGATGATCCCCTGCTTTGTGGATGGCAGTCTCTCCTGCTGTCTCCGCATTACAAAGACAGTAGGCCTCTGCCTACACCCTCCTATTTCCTGGGCTTCAACACAGCCAGTTGTAGTTCGGAAGTGCCGTCCACACGGAAAGAGATACTTGCTCCCGTGTCTCAGTGGGGTTCTGTAATGTCAGCTGATCCCCTGCTGTGTGGATGGCAGTCTCTCCTGCTGTCACCTCATTCAAAATACAGTAGGCCTCTGCCTACACCCTCCTATTTCCTGGGCTTCAACACAGCCAGTTGTAGCTCGGAAGTGCCGTCCACACGGAAAGAGATACTTGCTCCCGTGTCTCAGTGGGGTTCAGTAATGTCAGCTGATCCCCTGCTGTGTGGATGGCAGTCTCTCCTGCTGTCACCTCATTCAAAATACAGTAGGCCTCTGCCTACACCCTCCTATTTCCTGGGCTTCAACACAGCCAGTTGTAGCTCGGAAGTGCCGTCCACACGGAAAGAGACACTTGCTCCCGTTTCTCAGTGGGGTTCAGTAATGTCAGCTGATCCCCTGCTTTGTGGATGGCAGTCTCTCCTGCTGTCACCTCATTCAAAATACAGTAGGCCTCTGCCTACACCCTCCTATTTCCTGGGCTTCAACACAGCCAGTTGTAGCTCGGAAGTGCCGTCCACACGGAAAGAGATACTTGCTCCCGTGTCTCAGTGGGGTTCAGTAACGTCAGCTGATCCCCTGCTTTGTGGATGGCAGTCTCTCCTGCTGTCAACTCATTCAAAATACAGTAGGCCTCTGCCTACACCCTCCTATTTCCTGGGCTTCAACACAGCCAGTTGTAGTTCGGAAGTGCCATCCACACGGAAAGAGACACTTGCTCCCGTGTCTCAGTGGGGTTCAGTAACGTCAGCTGATCCCCTGCTTTGTGGATGGCAGTCTCTCCTGCTGTCACCTCATTCAAAATACAGTAGGCCTCTGCCTACACCCTCCTATTTCCTGGGCTTCAACACAGCCAGTTGTAGTTCGGAAGTGCCATCCACACGGAAAGAGACACTTGCTCCCGTGTCTCAGTGGGGTTCAGTAACGTCAGCTGATCCCCTGCTGTGTGGATGGCAGTCTCTCCTGCTGTCACCTCATTCAAAATACAGTAGGCCTCTGCCTACACCCTCCTATTTCCTGGGCTTCAACACAGCCAGTTGTAGCTCGGAAGTGCCGTCCACACGGAAAGATACACTTGCTCCCGTGTCTCAGTGGGGTTCAGTAACGTCAGCTGATCCCCTGCTGTGTAGATGGCAAAGTCTCCTGCTGCCTACACAGTCGTACCACTACTGATTTTTAACCGTGCTCCAATTAGGCCTGTGGCTCCACTGTCTCATAATGGGAATGTGGACAGAGCAGGCGACATTGCCGGACACACATCAGGGGATTAACTGACCGGACTGAACACCTGTAACACAGGAACAAGTGTGGATTGTGCAGACGCCACTTCGGAGCTGTAACTGGCAGGGTTGGAGGACAGGGGAAATACGAAAATCAGTGAAGCCACAGGCCTAAGTGGAGCTTGGTTCAAATTAGTAGTCTACAACCGATCTTAAAATTTCTTCAATGCAGCCTCAGCCTGCTCCGTGCTTGTCCCTGGGCTTCAACAGAGTAAAACACTAGCTCCTGTGTTTGTGGGGTTCAGTAACGTCAGCTGTTCCCCTGCTGTTTTGATGGCAATCTGTCCTGCTGCCTCCCAATTGACAGCACATCAGGCCTCAGCCTGCTAAGTGCTTGTCCTGGGCTACAACATCGCCAGTTGCTGCTCATAACTGACTTTGGCTCGGGTACTCCCTCCTGCCCAGCTTGGTTCCAGCCCTGCCTGCTGTTTCCGGGAAGTGTCAATGTCAGTTTGCCACCCCAAGTTGCCATGTCGTGTTGCGGTTGGGTTAGCCGAGGCTAGGGTGCCAGCAGTTTAGGTGCTTCCTATGTGGACTGCGGGTTCTGGTAAGAAAGGCTTGTTCCATAGTGCCAGTAGGACAAGCACCCCCTGTAGGACTGTGTGATTCGGTAACTGCGGCCAGCTTGCGGCATGCCAACTTTGCTTTTCAGGGGTAACTTCTGATACCCCTCCGGGTTCCAGCACCGTCAGCTGGTTCTCGTCAGAGCCTTTGGCCTAGGTGCCTCCATCTCGGTATCCGAGTTCCGGCAACGTCTGCTGGTCCTTGGTAGTGCTTTGTAGCACAGGTACCTCCTGCTTAGTAACCGGGTTCCAGCACCGTCAGCTGGTCCTCGGTTGTGCCATTGGCTCTTATTCCTTCTGCTGCCCCTCCGGGTGCCAGCACTGTCAGCTGGTCCTCGCTATTTCCATTTGCTCTTGCAGCTTATGCTACCCCTCCGGGTTCCAGCACCGTCAGCTGGTTCTCGTCAGAGCCTTTGGCCTAGGTGCCTCCATCTCGGTATCCGAGTTCCGGCAACGTCTGCTGGTCCTTGGTAGTGCTTTGTAGCACAGGTACCTCCTGCTTAGTAACCGGGTTCCAGCACCGTCAGCTGGTCCTCGGTAGTGCCATTGGCTCTTGTTCCTTCTGCTGCCCCTCCGGGTGCCAGTACCGTCAGCTGGTTCAAGAGGACAAAGAACAGGAAGACAACCACCAAGATGCAGAACAACAAGAGAGAGAAGACAAAGAAGCATAAAAAAAACAAAGCAGAAGAACATTAAGCATAAGACTAATACTCTGAGCAAATGATATTATCTTATTTATAAGCAGAAGAAGACTAAGCAGTGTATGGGGGTGAGTCCGTTCCTCCTCGTGGTGCCCCTGGAAAAGGCCTGCTGCTGCAGGCCAAACTGAACGCGGACAAATCCTGTTGTAAATCTTTTGTGACAGGCAGAACGGAAGGTGTAAACTTCTAACTTTTCTAGATAACAACTACAGGAATGCCTGACACAAACAAGAATATGATGAAGAAGAATAGGAAGAAGATGAAGAAGTTGAATATGTAGAATAATAATTGTTGAATAAGAAGAATATGAAGAATGTAAGAAAAGGAAGAAGAAGAAGAAGAATGTAAAAAAAGGAAGTAGAAGAATTTAAAAAAGGAAGAAGAAGAAGAATGTAAAAAAAGGAATAAGAAGAAGAATGTAAAAAAAGGAAGAAGAAGAAGAATGTAAAAAAAGGAAGTAGAAGAATGTAAAAAAAGGAAGAAGAAGAAGAAGAATGTAAAAAAAGGAATAAGAAGAAGAAGAAGAAGGTAAAAAAAAGGAAGAAGAATAAGAAAGAAGAAGAAAGAAGAAAGAAGAAGAAGACATACATGTCTGGCAAAATATAAATGAGGCTAACATAGTCAATATCTTTGTAACTCCTAACATCTTTAAAAAAAAAGTTTAATTCCTGCTATTCCATTTGATTGGGCTAAACCTCTATGTCTTTAATGTCTCCTCCACCTCCCACAATACATTCTACATTATTCTTAGTTGTTTTTCTTCATGTAGAATTAACCTACAAGGAAAGAAAGGGTTTTTTTTAATTCCGATATTTTGGCCCCATTGACTTGCATTGGTTCCCGGTATCGGAATCGGCGATACCGATACTTTTTTTAAGATCGGCCGATCCATTCCGATCCGATATTTTCAAGTATCGGCTGGTATCGCTCAACTCTAATCATGACAGACATCTTCTGGGATATGCTCACCACTTTGGTAGTAGTCTATCTGGATGATATCCTCATCTACTCTCCAGATATTGACTCTCACTGGATAGATGTTTGCAAAGTTTTTGACCCCCTATGGGCAAACTCCCTCTATGCCAAGCTGGAGAAGTGTGTGTTTGAGCAGGAGTCCTTACCTTTCCTGGGCGATATCATCGCCCAGGAATTGGCCATGGATCTTGCCAAGCTATAGGCGGTGATGGATTGGCAAGAGCCCCATTCTCTCAAAGCAGTGCAGCGTGTTGTGAGATCATTCTCCTCTTCACCTTTGATGTCTGATGAACTCCCTCTGCTGGTGAAGAGAGGTAGTGAAATTGATTGGGATAGGAAGAACCTGTCATCTGAACAGGCAGAGTGTGATTGGACATCTGGAATTTCTGAGTGGATATAAGGCAGCCGACGCCCTGCAGGGCTGCTGGTGATCCTTTCTGCTCTGAGCTCTTGCATCCAGTTTAGTTCCTGCCTACTAAAAGCTAAGTTTTTGCCCTGCTATTATTCCATGAGATTTTGTCTGGTTTCCTTAGTGTTTATATTCAGCCAGTCCTGGTTGGGACTGGCTGAATTCTATTTTTGTCTCTGATCAGTTTATCTCTTTGCTCTGTTTTCAGAATATACCTGAGTGCTGATATAGTGATTTTGAAGTCTAGCGACTTCAGGGCCTTTTTCCCTATCAGACGGTTGTGACATTTTTGGTAGGGTTTTTAGCGGATTGCAGCCAGCATCTTTTCTGTCCTGTCCTATCTAGTTAGTTGGGCCCCATCGTTTGCTCAGCCTGTCTTTCTGTCTGTGTTTGTGTTTTCATCTGTTTTTCACTGACAATACATGTTGGGGGCTGTCTATTGCTTTGGGGTCTGCTCTGGGGCAGTTTAGATTTCCCCTTTCCTTCTTTAGGCTTATGTAGTTCTCCGGCTGTGACGAGGGGTCTAGGGCACTGTAGGAACTCCCCACAGCTACTGTTAGTTGTGGTGTATAGGATCAGGGGTCTGCAATCCGATAGCTACCAACATCTCCGGTTTTCTGGACTTAGCTTGTATTTTTGTTTTCTCCTCCTCCGGTGACTCATTCATAACAGCAGCGCTTCATGGGGTTCATTAATTATTATCGCCAATTCATCCCCCACTTCTCAACATTGGTAGCCCCCTTGGTGGCCCTCACCAAGAAGGGAGCAAATTGCAAGTTGTGGTCGGTACCAGTCTCCAAGGCCTTCTCATTCATCAAGTCCCATTTTACTAGCGCTCCCATTCTACATCGCCCCGTTGTAGATAAACCCTACATCTTGGAGGTGGATGCCTTTTCCATTGGTGCTGGAGCAGTCCTCTTCCAGAAGGACATTCAAGGTCGGAAGCAGCAATGCTTCTTTTTCTCGAAGACCTTTACACTGGCGGAGAGGAACGATTCCATCGGGGACAGGGAGTTACTAGCTATGAAGTTGGCCTTATTGGAGTGGAGACACCTCCTGGAAGGGGCTCGGTATCCTTTCCAGGTGATTACCGACCACAACAACTTGGTGTATTTGCAAACAGCCCAGCGGCTAAATTCTCGCCAGGCCAGATGGTCCCTATTCTTCTCTTGGTTCCACTTCACGACTCCATTTTCTTTCCAGAGAGACGAACGTCTGTGCCGATGCTCGCTCTTGCTCCGTGGTGTCATCGGAGGAGGAGCCTTGGCTGATTGTTCCATCTGAGAGCCTGAGGACCGTGGCTAAGGTCGCCCTCGAGTCAGTGCCTCTGGGCAAGACATTCGTCCCTGCCCATCTGCGACTGGAGGTCCTCTCTTGGGCTTACTCGTCCAGGGTGGGTGAACATTTTGGAGCAAAACGGACCTCTGAGCTTCTGGCGAGGACATACTGTTGGCCGCATATGGCCCATGAAATCGGAGACTATATTCGGGCGTGCGTCCAAAATAGGTCTCCTCAGCAACAGCCTGCTGGGCTACTTTACCCCTTGCCAGTTGTGGACAGGCCCTGGGAGATGGTAGGCATGGACTTTGTGGTGGACTGCCCAAGTCCAGTGGCAGCCTGGTCATTTGAGTGGTCACCGACCATATTTCCAAAATGGTGCACTTGGTGCCTATCTCCCGGCTACCTTCTGCACAGGCCTTGGCAGCATTATTCATTAAGCATGACTTTCGCCTACATGGCATGCCGGACAAGATTGTCAGTGACCGTGGTCCCCAGTTTGCGTCTCGGTTATAGAGAATGCTCTGTCGCCTGCTCAGCATTGAGCTAAATCTCTCCTTGACCTATCATCCTGAGACAAACGGGTTGGTAGAGAGGGCCAACCAGACCCTGGACACATACCTACGACATTTTGTCTCGGCCAGGCAGGATGACTGGGCATCCTTGCTACCGTGGGCTGAGTTCACTTTGAACAATGCTGTGGCCGATTCCACCAGTCAGACCCCATTCCTCCTTAATTGTGGCCAGCATCCGCGCATCCCTGTGCCCATGCCCTTGTCGTCCACCGATTCTAGGGTGGCAGACTGGGTGGTGGAGGCAAGTGATATTTGGGACCGCACTCAGGATGCCATCCGGGCCTCCAAGGAGAGAATGAGGGTCTCCGCTGATGCACACTGGCGCCCTGCTCCGACCTTTGCTCCTGGTGACTTGATGTGGCTTTCTGCCAGTAACATCAGGCTTCGGGTTGAGTCCACTAAATACGCGCCTCGCTACATAGGTCCCTTTAAGGTCCTTGAGCAAGTCGACCCTGTGGTCTACTGTCTGGCCCTTCCTCCATGCCTGGGTATCACCAACACCTTCCACGTATCCCTCCTTAAGCCCATCCACATGTCCCCGTTTTCCGAGTCATCTGCGGGACTTCAGGCTTGTCCTCAGATGAGTATGAGGTGAATGTCATCATGGGGTGTCAGGTGGTACATGGCAAAAAATACTATCTGGTGGACTGGAAGGGTTATGGCCCAGAGGATCGGACTGGGGAGCCTGTGGCGAACATCCATGCCCCTCTGCTCATTGTGGCCTTTTAGCGTAGCGAGGCTCATGGGGAGGGGGCCCTAGGAGGAGGGGAATGTTAGGGATCGGGTTCCTGCCTCTACACAGGAGGAATCCCAAGCATTGCCTTCTGCTGTCTTCCATTCAGTCCCAACCACAGAGGAGGCTGCTCAGCAAAGACGTCGATCCCGGCACCTTGCCCCAGCTAGTGCTGTTGGTTTGGTTTCTGCTGCCATCCCGGAGTCAGCTATAGCAGCCTGCACTAGCCAGCAGCTCCTGGGACTAAGTCCTTCTTTCAGGCTGCTGAGCATGCCCGTGGGTCGACCTCTCATTGGAGGTCAGGGGTCACATGCTCAGGTCCTGTTGCTTCTCCAATTGGTCCATGAAGAAGGTCCCAGAAGGATGCTGCTATAAAGGTTTGCATGGCCGCTCGGCCATGCACTAGTATAGACAGTATTTTGTACCTTTGCATGTGTGCTGACGGATGCATGTGTTTGCGACTGACTCATTATGATCCCTTCCCTCTGGCTGTGCTTGTGTATAGGGTATTGGAGTTAGAGTAAGCACCTTCTAGTGGTATTGCTTATGCGCCACTGTGCTCCCAGTTAACAGCACATACTTAGCGTCAGTTTGTGCCATTTAGTACAAGGCACTACCTTACCGCGTCAAGTAGCAGCAACCGCCAGCGCAGCGCCGTTCGCAGATGTTGCGCGTTCCTAGCCCGAAACAGGGTGGTTAGTGGCGTCCGACAGAGCGGTATTGAGCACACTTGAGCACTATATCTTCACTTTGCTGAGCTCTGTGATCATTAACAGGCTCCGGCAGTTATATTCTGCGGTTCTGTGCAGTAACAGAATCCGCCTCTGTACACACCGGGTGATGCTAACCCGCCTGGGTCCAGTTATTATATTGCTATATAGCATCCGCCATTACCGAGCAGCAGGTAACATCTCTGCACGGTGGACCCCAGGCTCTGAATGCACCTTGACACCATTTTTTCTTACTTGGTGCATTCTGCTAGCCCTAACACAGCGTACCTGGTTTGATCCAGCAGATATGCATCGAGGTGCAGGGGCGAAATTAGTCACCTGCACACCCCTTACGCATCCATGCTGCACACTTATACTATTTGTACTCTGCGTTAATAAATGCCATTTTTCCTGGTGTCTGGTCCTAAATGGAGCTGTTTTGGAAGCATTTTGCTCCTACCTCAAGTAGTTGTCTATGCAGTTTGTTTTGCCTTCCTTTGAATTCAATGGGGTTCAGATAGAACCAACAGCTCGGCGAATGAGACTGGCGAACGACAATGAGATGTTCGCCAATCTGAACCAAACTGAGCTTTGAAAGTTTCACTTATCTCTAGTCTTCTGCAATTCCTATCATGTGCAGTACTCCTTTCTAAAGCAAGGATGCATACACACAGTTTCAGAGGCTCGATAATGTGAGGGAACAAAGCCACATGCTTGTGCGAGATTTGTATAGTGCTGGCGATGACGCCATCTCTTTTAAGTCATGTAATCATGCCCAGAGGGGTGTGATAACATGCTAAGTGGGCCGACTAGTCTTGGGAAGCTAACACACCATTGAATACTCAAAGGGTTCATTTATGTGTCATTAATGGACTTTAAAAATACTTTTTCTAAGATGGGTTTATGTATACAATGTAATAAAGGACTGTTAGGCAGGCATTTTGGATAGGTAAACACAACTGTTCTTTGTTCTTGGTGCACAGGGAACCTTTAAGATTCCCCTTAAAAAAGCTATTAATACTACGTTTATGCTATTTACCCTCAAATTTGACCATATGTACACTATCCACTTACCAGAATGTCTATACGCTGTATTCCTCTTTTAATTCAAATGCAACACGGAGAAAACTGAATTCAATATATTTAATGATTTGGTCTTAAAATGAATAATAGTTGCTAGTGTTTGTAAAAACTAAACTCTTTGCAATTTACGTCTCATTAAAACTTCCCTCATTTCTCAAAAAAAGAGTAATGTTTAATTCTATTGTTTAAATATCGCTGTCTAGATTACCAGCCACCGCGGTGCTTGCAAGCTCTTTTTAATATATTTTATAAGAGCTGATATAAAGCTGGCTGAATTGCAGTAGCGCAAGAGTTGTGTTCTGAAAACTGAACAACCCTTTACACCATCTTAATCAAGTCACCTACAAAACCTATCAATTATAGCTAATTGGTGCTACACTTTCTCAAATCTCCCAAGTGTTTGCCTTTTCAGCCTCATATCCAAACCCTTAACAGCTACTGCTCCTTCAAACTCAAAAACAATTCTCAATTCCGCCTTCAACTCAACTTTGAGTAAAAAATACTGTATATTACTACATACCCTCATTACCTCCATTGTAGCATGCTGTAACATTTCTTCGGATCCTATCTTACACTCTTGAATTACTCCATTAAATCATTAACCCTCTTTTCTTCCATGCTTTTCACAAAATATTTTAAAATTCCCACCATTATTGTCATTCTCTACACCTGAAACTTTCAAAAACACATTAAAACCTACAGTGCTGTGCAAATTAATAAGGACAAAGCATTTTTTTAAGTGAAATTGTAAGTTGGTTACCAGTCATTGATTCAAACCAGTTTTAACTGCTTTGAACAGGTGTGAGTGTACAACCTTGCGAAACAAAATGTGGCTTGACTGGTTTTAGTCAGAAAATTACAGCTAGCTGCCCCCTCAGCTTCAGTTGAGAGCTTGTTTCTGTGAGGAGTGGTTTAGTGTATTTTTTCTCTCGAGGGCAACAAAGCCAGTAAAGAAACAACTTCTGACATCTTCAATGAAGGAAAAACGACTCGCATGCGAGAGAAATAGTACACTAAACTACTCCTCACAGAAACAAGCTCTCAACTGAAGCTGAAGGGGCAGCTAGCTGTTATTTTCTGACTGAAACCAGTCAAGCCGCATTTTGTTACGCAAGGTTGTACACTAAGTTGACCGGATCTCATATGGGGGGGAAAAAATGTCAGAATCTTGTTCGTCTGGACCCCACAAAACGATTCCCCTTTCCAGATATTGAGAGAGCCAAAATTTGAGCTCGATCAAACGACGTTAACCCATGCCGCTCGTCGCTCAAAGTTTGAAAAAATCCAAATTGAGGTATTTTAAGATTTAGGTATTTTGCATAGTCTGTTAGACTATAAAGAATGTGACAACAACATTGCAGAAATAGCCCTGACCAAATTTTCGAACCATTTGTGGTATTTGAATGCAGAGTTGGTGGGATTATCGTTTTTTGATCCCACCATTACAGACAATGAAAAGTTGTTAATGGCTAATAAATTGCTCAGTAGCACAGATTAACCATCAGAGCACGCTAACCTACATGAGTTGATAATTTTACATAGTTATCTAATCTATTCTAGAGCTTTTGTTAAAGTAGTTTTTGAAACGTCAGAATATAATGCTCGGCATTTGCTTACAACTTGCAGGACATATTGCTTTTGTTCTTCATCTTTTGTCAGAAGGTCGTTAAAGTCGGTTACTTCCTACCTCTTTTAATTTTTCTTTCCTAACTTTTGGATTTACAACCCTAGCATGCTCTGATGGTTCATCTGTGCTACTGAGCAATTTATTAGCCATTAACAACTTTTCATTGTCTGTAATGGTGGGATCAAAAAACGATAATCCCACCAACTCTGCATTCAAATACCACAAATGGTTCGAAAATTTGGTCAGGGCTATTTCTGCAATGTTGTTGTCACATTCTTTATAGTCTAACAGACTATGCAAAATACCTAAATCTTAAAATACCTCAATTTGGATTTTTTTCAAACTTTGAGCGACGAGCGGCACGGGTTAACGTCGTTTGATCGAGCTCAAATTTTGGCTATCTCAATATCTGGAAAGGGGAATCGTTTTGTGGGGTCCAGACGGACAAAACTCCGACATCGATTTTTTGCGGTCACCCTATTGTACACTCACACCTGTTCAAAGCAGTTAAAACTAGTTTGAATCAATGACTGGTAACCAACTTACGATTTTACTTAAAAAAATGCTTTGTCCCAATTAATTTGCACAGCACTGTATAATTTCACAATGTCTTACTTATAAACAAACCTTCAACCATTACATTCCCTTAGCAGCTTCTGCCATCACCAATAGTATGTCTCTTTTCCTTTCCTTTGTGGACTGCAATACCTTGCAGACATGGTTCACATCTGCCATTCATTACATTACCCTAACATGAAAGTTGCTAAAAAGTAAATAACACTTTTTTTAATAAACTTTTGTATGTACTATGTAACGGACTGAATGGTGGAACCACTGTGCAGTGATCTGAGGAGAGCCTGGAAGGGCATGACTAGTTGCTTCACCAAGTCAGATATCGGATGTACGGCAGCTTACTATACCCTGAGCTGATGAGGAAGATGAGACCAGGTGCGACATATGGACTGACCACGGGTGGATGGCTGCTAACTCCCAAGGGACAGGAGGCAGAATGTCCAGGAATTATTCAACTGGCAAGTGCTGGTTGACACAGCTGGTGTAGTGACTGGCACGACAGACACACAGACAGGCAGGCACTGGCAGGTACAACTGATATAGAGACAGACAGATATGGCTGATAGGCAGACAGGCAGACATGGATGATAAACAGGCAGGAAGTCAAGCACGGCTGATGTACAGGACAGGTACACTGGGATACAAGCACTGGGACCTGAGAACTTACAAGCGTGTTTAAGAAACAGACTAGCAACATTGCACAGGCACCTCCATGTAGGTCGAGGTGCATTAAATAGTGTCTCCCAGCCATTGGGACACTTTAGGACTGTGCGCCCGGCCCCATTAAGAAGGAGTGAGCGCGCGCGGGCATAATATGCACAGTGCTTGGAGATCTGTGCGTACCCCGGGCAGCAGCAGAGTGAGAAGAAAAAGAAGAAAGAGGGGGATGTGGGTATCGGCGGTGAGTAAATTAGAGGTAGCAATGCAGGGACGCCGGTGCTACATATTGTAGAAAAATAGTTGAAAAAATACAATTAAGTTTGCATTTTATTACATCATGTTTTTTCTGTCAATGGATTCATTGAATTTTAGCCTGCTGTTGACAGAAGTTATTCAAGGTTATTGTTAAGCTTTCACAGAATGTACCTTTACCAACCTTGTTTGTGACATGTAAGTAGGATTCATTTATAAGATGCAATCACTAGCTGTGTCAGGACGAAAAATGGTCAATTTAGAATGATGAAACCATAGACTCACCCAAATGCTCCTTTAATATTTCATTTATTTTAATGATTTCTAGTGAACTGAAAACCAGATGTGAAAGCAAGCATAAAGAGAAAGACACAATAAGAGGCAGATACAATTGTATATGAGCGAATTGGTTGAAAAAGTTAAGTGGAATGAATTGATTCTATGTAACCATCTTCATCTTGATTGTGTTGTTTTATAACATATTGGACAGTACTTCATGTAATAACCAGAATGTGTTCTTTGTGAAATAGAAAATTGCTATAGAATCGTATTTGTCATATTTAATCTAAAATGATGATTCTATAACTGAGAAGAATTGCAGGAACATGACAGTATATAACAAGGACCTGAAAAGACTGAATTCTGGCCACCTATTCAATATTTTGCTTTCAGAATATATAAACACATAGACTTTGCTATTGCAGCTTTTAAATATTTTGTGCATCATCAAAACTGTTATGATAATACTGTATGTTTTCTTGTAGCACCTAAGATAACATCTAATAAATGATGATACATAACCATCACATAATGATACAAATCAGGCCATGTGATGTATTATGTAAAATTCACAAATGTGCAAATTATTATGTAAAATTAAGCATTTTATTGAACATTTAGATCTATTTTATAGTGGTTCTAATGTGAAAAGAGACTTTGCGAATGCATTTGTTTAAAAAAGAATATGTAGAAATTTCCTGTATATACTCGAGTATAAGTCGACCTGAGTATAAGCTGAGGCACCTAATTTTGCCACGAAAAACTGGGTTAAATTATTGACTTGAGTATAAGTCGGGTATGTGTAAGGTAGCCAGGGTGGTAGTCGTGGAAACTGGCTGTACTGTTCCTACACCCTGGCAACTCACAGATAAAACAACAAGTCCTGTCAACTCTGCATACACTACTGTACTTACTTCAGCTGCTGGAGTCTCCGCGATCCCTGTTACTTCAGCCTCTGATGCATGAGTCCCATAAATCGCTTTGTAGTCCATGTTCTTGTTCAACACTGTAACTTTGCTTAACATTAAAACTGTCTTTACTTTGGCAGCACACATCACAAAAAATGTGCTGAAAAACTTGGCTTCTACACAAATATATAGGGTAGATTTCTAAGATTCCGTTGACCAATGTGAGGACAGAAATAATGACATATTCATCCTTTAGAAGTTAAATAGATATTCCAATCTAAAGCATTTAACAATAATCCACTGGTTAAAATCAGTACACCTATATACGACCACAACTAGATAATGAGCAGCTCTATAAGTACGTATAAATCCATAAAGGAGGGAAACATCAAAGCCCAAATAATAAAAGGTATAACCTTTATTAGACAATAATATATAAAAACATGTTTAAAAAAAGGGACAAAGAAAAAGTGCAGAATTGTCTGTGCAACAAAATCCACCAAATGGATTTCTGACCTCTAGTGGCCAATTAGAGTAAATAAACAAGTGCTGGAGAAGCTGAATGATAAGGGGGGAAGTCTACTAGAATGCCAGTGCAACAAAAGCTTTTATTATTTGGGCTTTGTTATGTTTACCTCTTTTTTGGCTTCATATCCACTGGTCAAATAGGTAATAAAGATAAATGATGAGTTAGATACTTGGGTTGCAAGTACCCATATTTCTCAAAAGAGAGATAAACAACAAGCTGGGCAAAAAACTAATAAATATTGAGTCTAAAATCAATTATGCAAGGCAGTTAAGACCCCAATACATTAATGTCAGCAAAACCCTCAAATAAGATAATATATATGGGGAGGCCAGATGACTAATGGTAAATAGAGATGTCAATCTTACATGTTCAATTTTAGACTATTGCTTTTTTCTCCCAGAGATAAGCTGCCAGGGAACATGTTTTTTTTTTCATATAGAAAACAAGAACACCTATAAAGGATATATGTATACAAGGATTGACTGAGAGGTCTGTCAACTAAACAATTTGCTGAAGCATCGTGGTGCAAATTGAATGCTTAGTAGTCTGGGAAATACATAATTACTATCAGTTGTCTAGTTGCAATTTCTAGGCCAGATAAATATTTTTTCAGTACTGCTGTGTCTTTTCTAGTAGTGTGACAAATAAATAATTTGCATCAGCCATCTCATTGCCATTTGTAAGCCAAGAAATATTGTTTCTGGACCAATGTGTGTTTTCTAGTACTGTGTCAAGTAAATAAATTGTATCAGCCAACTCATTGCCATTTAAAGGACGAAGAAATAATTTTTGTCGACCTATGTGTGTTTTTAGTAGTGTGGGAAATAATTGGCATCAGCCATCTCGGTTCATTTCTAAGCCAATCTAACAATTTTACTTAACTGCTGTGTTAATACGAGTAGTGCCTGTAAACTATAATTGCACTCTGTAGAGTTTTTTGAGAGTAGAGTGTGTAAAAAATTGTAAGCTGCAGCAGTTTTTTAATAGTACTGTGTATAAAAAATTATTGTACTCTGCATTATTTTTTGCGAATAGTGTGTGTAAAAAATAAGTGTACCCTGCAACGTTTTTTGTGAGTAGCGTGACTAAAAATTAATTCTACTCTGCTGCAAATTTTTTGCAAGTAGTGTTTCTCAAAAAAGCTACTCTGCAGCTGTCTATTAACCATTTGTGATGCAAAAAAATATTTTATTCTTCTGCTGTGACTATACGAGTAGTGTTTCCAAAAAGTTACTCTACTTTGCAGCCATCTTTTTGTGAGAAGTGTGCCTAAAAAATTAAACTCTACTCTACCGCTGTACGAGATATAGCTGTTAGTGATGGGCGAGTAGCATCATTGCTCGGGTCTCCCGGAGCATGCTTGGGTAATCTCTGAGCATTTTGGCGTGTTCGGAGATTTTGTTTTCGTCTTTCAGCTGAATGATTTGCGACTTGTAGACAGGCTGAATACATGTGGGAATTCTCTAACAAACAGGCATTCCACACATGTATTCAAGCTGTCTATCATGGTTAGGACATGGTTAATGTCCTGTTCTCACAGGATTAACTTTTGCCGGCCTCTCTTTGGATCTGGGAGGGGTATTTATACTCACTCCAGACTAGGATTCCCTGTCAGCTATACTGTTATTCTGGCTGTGTGTCTGACCCCCCTGGTGTGCGTGTATACTGCATTGCTTGTTTGATTCCCGTGTATGACCCGGTCTGTCCCCTCACTCTGTACTCTGTCTCTCGTTTTGGTACTATTGTCTTCTCCGGTTCTGACCTCCTGGCTTGGCTATTGTTACTCCGTTACAGTTTGTCCCTATTGTACCGTCCATTGCCCGTTCTGGTTTTCTGATATATTGCTACATCCTGACTATTCGCTCTGTTTAACCCTTTGGTACTGTCTGCTATCTCGTGCTTTGACCCGGCTTGATCTGGTTTACGTCCCTGTCTGTGCCCCTTGGTAACTTGTCCCATAGTTACCTTTCTAGGAGTTTCCCTGCAGCTCCTAGCTCTGTGGAGCTTAGGTCACGCCCCCAGCAGTCACGTGCTTCAGGTCCTGATAGTCTGAAGCATGCATCGTCACCACTGCTGCCCCGCTCCACAGGTATCTTTGAGCACTATTTTTGTACTCGGGACATGCGCACTGGCTCAGTGAGCAAGTGCAGTGCGGTGTTCCTGACACTGTCTAGCAGTCACAAATCATGCAGCTGAGGTGACAAAACTAAATCTCCAAGCATGCCAAAATACCACCTGAGTATACTCACTCATCACTAGTAGCTGTACCTAAATAAAATAACTATGCCTTTAAGCCTCATCAGCCCTGTCTCTGGGAGTACTGTGCCAAAATGCCTCTTAGTGTACTGTGCCATAAGCCTCTGGCATTACTGTGCCACAAAGCCTCTGAGAGAACTGTGCCAAAAATAATTTGTGTGCACTGTGCCAAAAAGACTATGTGTGCACTGTGCCAAAAAAGCTAATTTGTGTACTCTGCAGCTGTGTCTATGCGAGTAGTGTGCCTAAAAATAATTATAATCTGCTGCTGTGTCTGTAAGAGTCGTGGGCCTAAAAAATAGTTAAACTTTGCACCCGTGTCTGTGTGCATACTTTGCATAAAAACATTTTTATTATTCTGCAACCATGTCTGAGGGAATACTGTGCCAGAAAAACCTGTGTGTGTTCTTTTCACATGTCTCTGTGGAAGTGTTCTGCAAAACAGTGTGCTTTTTTAAAATTTGGGTAGGCCCCCAAAAACCATTGTGAATAGAAAATGCAACAAATTGAGGGGCTGTGTAACAATGGCTGGGTGCGGCTGGTATAATTCTATATTCAGCCCATCCTCCAAGACATCTGTGGTTTTCAGGCCTGATAATGGTGTAAATGGTCCCTGTTCCTCCTTCTCTTCCTCCTGTGCCACCACCTCATCCATCATCTATCTGTTTTTCTAGGAGGTAAAATAGTGGGATAGTAACACTGATGATGGAATCATCAGTGCTGGCCATGTTTGTGGAGTACTCGAAGCAGGGCAACATGGCACATACATCCCACATGGAGGCACACTCGTTGGTTGAGGAGTGGTTTTGTTCTACAGAGCAATTCACCAATGAGTGTTGCAACTCAAACTCCAGTCACCTGCTGCTGCTCTCACAGTCTCTCCAGCATGTGCAAGGTAGAATTCCACCTTGTGGGTACGTGACATATGAGGTGGTGAGCGGGAATGCAGAAATGAAGCTGCAGTGGAGACAGGCGAGCAGCATCAGGGTGAGAATTCTAAAAGAGAGCACATACAGCCTGCAGTTTCAGCTGAAGCTCTGACATATCTGTTTAGTTTTTAAAATGTATATCTGAGACTTCATAAAAGCAAAAAATGTATCTAAGCACTAACAGGCAGTCAACTGCAACTTACCTGCCTGTTGTGCGCTGTTCTTCCCTGGCATAGGGCAGTCACATACTCTCCTGCTGCAGATTCAGTTGCCTCTGCTGATGCAAAGGGGTGACACTTCTGATGTTATTTGGACAGACAGCCAGCTCCACCAGTTAGGCAGTAGGGATCCTGCTGTCAATTAGAATGATCTTTGAAGTTCTGCCCCACCAACAGAGCAGAGTGGATAAGAAGTCTCCACTCTGTAGATGTGACATCAGCAAAGTCGTTTGAAAGTTCCACTGAATAGAGATATGATTCCTTAGCGTAGTTAATGTGATTGCAACAAAAAAAATATGGGGGCACCACCAAGTAATCCAACAACAACGAAAATGAAACCTCATTACTTAGACTAGTTCCTCAAATCCAGTCTGGTAGGCAAGACTTCACAATGTCACATGGCCGATGATCCTAATATTTCATAAGCTGGTGGCATCAAGACCTGGTCATAGCAGAAAATCCTAACCCTTCCAGTGTGAGCAGGTTGCGGGATGCAGTAACGGAGAGGAGGCAGAGCAAGGGTTAACAGATTTTACTATCAACAGATTTATACTCCATGCAGGGAGAAGAAAAGTAAATGGAGGTGATGCAGGGTATGGGTATGCAAAAGTAGGGTATGATGCAGGTAGGCAAGAGAACAACAAACAGTTCTTAACTGTATAACTTATCCGATCCAGGAGATTCCCAGAGTGGAATGTCCATGAGCAGTAAGATGGCATCAACAGCAGGTAGCTTGCGGTGAATCCAGTATAGTCCTCCAGACGTGGATGAGCAGGGTCCTGAGGAAGTTGCGAGTCTTTGCTGTCTGTCGCGAGTTCCAGGTTCCAGGAAAGCAGGGTTGGAAGAGGGTGAGGACCCGCCCCCACCTGGATCCAGTGGGGCAGTCAATCTAGGCGTCTTGAGCACCTGTTCTTCCCTAGTCAACAACTGTAGGAAGAGTTGTCTCTGGCACACTCGGCGTCTCCTCTACCCTATCAGGTCTTTCTACAAGCAAGGATGTAACGTGTTCAGGTGCACCACTCAAGTAGGGGTGTCTTCTTCTACCTCAGGTTGAACTTCATAAACAGGACCTTCTGAGCCGATTCTTCGTTTCACCCGATATGGAGTTCCCTCCCACCGGTACTTCAGCTTACCCCGTGGGCATTTGTCTCGAGCCAACACATGGTCCCCAACTTGCAGAGCTGTCCCTCGCAGAGGAGCAACTTCTGGATGTTCAAGTTCTTGATATCTAGTCTGCACAAGTGGATGCAATGTTTGCAAAAGATGACGATGTTCTCGGATCCAGGTAGACACCCTCTTCCGTGGGTGGTCTTCACCTAGATCCAACTCCCACTCTGTAATTTCTCTTCCTGGCTGGCCAAATAGTAAAGTGCATGGTGTATACCCAGTTGTGCGATGTGCTCGGTTATTGTACACCCAGACGAACTAAGGTACAAACTCAGGCCAGAGAATATTTTGATCTTCATCCAGAGTTCTCAACATCTGAATCAAGGTATGATTGAACCGTTTACAAGCCCCATTTCCTTGAGAATGATAAGGTGTTGTTTGGGACTTATCAATCTGATACATGTGATGTAATTCCTCCATCACCCTCCCCTATAAACAGGTGCCTTGATTGATTCTCTTTGGGCAGCCGTACACTCGGATGAAATCCCTGCAGATGGCTTGTGCTGCCGATTCGGCCGTCTGATCTCGGGTCATCACATTCCTCTCCCTCTGGCTGGAAAGTAGCTGCAAGGCCACCCACTGTCTTATCCGGGCAAGTTCCTAATCTTCTTGTTGAAGTTGTACCCACTCGTTGTGAGATAGCCCCAGGGTGTCATCCTTGAATGATGTCTGACCTTGCTCCCGGTGGCGGCCACTGTCCTGGTGGAATCCTCTGGGAACGCTTCAGCCTCCAGTTCTTCATCTCAATTGGGCCCCGGCATGGGTGTTTTCAGCTTCTCTCTTATAAGTGATCTTGTAATGATATTTGCAATCCGAGCCACCCATCACTACTCCAGGGCTCCTAGTCTCGCATTTTCCAGGTGGGTCAGAGGGTTATCATTGGTGCGCACCAATACGTCGGACCCAGACAAGTATTCTGCGAACTTCTCACTCATAGCCCACACCAACACCAGCAGCTTTAGCTTGAAAGAGCAGTAATTGTCAGGGTTTCATTCGGAATCGTGAAGGGACCGAGTTCCGTAAGCAATCACCCTTTCTCTTACGCTCTGTATCTGCGAAAGACAACACAACCCCAATTCCATGCAAGCTTCAGTCGGTGTGGAGAATGAATGGTTGGGAGAAGTCTGCATAGGCCAGCACGGGTGCCTCAGTCAATGCCATTTTCAGGGCTCGAAATGCCTCTTCATGGCAGTCTCCCCAATGTATAGTCTGGTTCTTGACACCTGAAGGTACTCCTTTCAGCAGTTCTAGCAGTGGATCTACAATACAAGTACAGTTCTTCACAAACCGCCTGTAGTACCCCGTGAGTCCCAAGAAAGCATGAACATCCTTCATCATCTTTAGGGTGGGCCTTTCGTGTACTGCTGAGATTTTCTCACGTGACAGTCTCACCCCTTCTGCAGAGATGACATGCCCCAGATATTCGATTTGAGCACAGAACAGATGATACTTCCAAGGCTCTACTTTCAGACCGTGTTTCTGCAGTCGACACTTGTTCCAGCCTAAGCAGATGTTCCTCAAATGTGGCTGCGTAAACGATGATATCATCTAGGGAGATGAGAGTGGCCTCAAAGTTTAAGTCACCTAGGCACCTCTCCATTAGCTGCTGGAATGTCCCCGGGGCATTAGCAAGACTTAAAGACATCCATTTAAATTCAAATAACCCCATAGGTAGGATGAAAGTGGTCTTGGCTTGGTCATGCTCAGACATAGGTGCCTGCCAATACCTACAGGTCAGATCCAAGAAAGAGAAGTACTTCGTGTTTCCCAGGGCAGACAATGATTCCTCAATCCGTGGTAATGGATACGAGTCCCACACAGTGCAGGCATTGAAGTTCCTATAGTCCACACAAAAAACGCAGAGTACCATCCTTTTTACGCACAAGTACAATAGCGGTAGCCCACAGGACTTGACTCTCTTGAATAATGCCATTCTTTACCTTATGTGGCAGCTTCACCTTCGCCTCCTGATACATTTGCGGCAGAATCTGTCAATATCGTTCTCTAAAGGATGTGGTACTCCCAGTTGTAATCTCATGGGTGATGGCCATGGTGCATTTGAAATCATCATCATGTTGGGTGAATAGATCTTGATACCATCCTAGCAGATCTTCCACCTTCTGTATCTGCTGTGGTGTGAGTTCTGTCAACTCAGCCCGCATCTGTTCTAATATTCGGTGCCCCTCATGCAGATGTAGGGGTTCTGGTTTGGAGGACATGTTTACAGCCACTGTCCAGGGGTATCCCTGTTTCCTGGTTAAACGAACAGCCTTTGGTGGTATTAGCTCTAATGGCATGCCCAGGATTTTTCGCTATATCACTCTTGGAGGAAATCACGAGATTATCCTCTCCGAGACTGACACATCTCACTGGTACCTGGCCGTCATGCACTGTGGCTAAAGTATGGCAACAAGAAGCCCTGGAGGTAGCTGCTCCATCAAAGCTGGCTCTATCTGCACTTCATCTCCTTCGGGCACGAATGGACAGAGTGAGCACAGTTTGGCCTGGCAAGAAAACGAGGTTGGCAGCGGCTGGTACTTTCACTTTCCCCAAAGTCTTCCCATCACTTGAGGTCTCTTGGGCCTGAGCTACCCGGATCAACTGTTGGAACATTTTTCTTTGAGGGGACCACTGTTTCAGGAATGCATCTGTGGGGACTCATTGATGATAAGATTTCCGAGCTCTTTCAGTACATTCATACCCAAAGATACAGTGGGGCCATTGCCAGAGTCTCCAGTGGTAATAAAAGACTCCTTTTCGACCCACATCTTTGCCACAAATGGTGATTTGCATCCAAACCACCCCTGTGACCGGGATGGGTAGTTGATTGGCAGCCCTTAACTTTGTTACCGGGCCCCATTCAGGCCGCATTGCCTCAGAGAAGTGTCACCTGAAATATGTCACTGGCATTGTTGTCACTTGTGAGCTAGTGTCCACCAAACAGCGGACAGCCTGACCATCCATCTCGGCCCAAATGAGGGAACACATAGAAACTAGACTTGTGGGACTTCTGATTCTTTTTCTTGACTTCTCCGGCTCCGGGCAGTGTCCCTCAGCCACGCGTCCCTCAACCTAGTTTAATGGACGGCGCTGGAGAGGTTGCCCCCATTGTCCACACTCTTGGGCCAAATGTCCAATTTCTCCACAAATATAGCGGGTAGGCAGCTCTTCCCTGCAAGATGTTCTCATTTCTTAATGGGGCTCAAGACCTAGACTAGTTCCGCCCCCAGGAAGGGGGCTCACTGGTGCAGTGGGATTCTTCTTTGAATTAGACAACTCTTCTCATATGCTCTGAATATCCTTCTGTAGTTCTTCCACCCAGCTCGGTTTGGTGATCATTGACATGGATACCCCCCCACTCTGGACCTTCCCTGCCAGGACCGTCACCCTCTGCTCCTGCTCGCGTGCACGCGCTTCTCCCCCGACTTCTGAAAAGGTCATTTGTGGCTTTACCCTCAAGCGTTCCTTTAGGGTCTGCTTTAGCATTGCAACTTTTATGCCTGCTACCAGCTGATCTCATAATACTATATCAAAGGGCCCTACGTCTATGTCATCTCGCTTAACAACTGCAGCATGGATCTCCTGTAGAGTGTTCATGTATTGGGTTATGGTCTTCCCCTCCTTTTGAATACAGCCAAATAGACGCATGCGCAATTCTCTGACATCCGTGAGGTCTCCGTGCATTTCCTCCAGTATTTTCAGCACTTTTTCAAAAGTTTCGGAGCATAATGGAACTCCTCGCCTCCCCATCTAGAGCCATCATAGCAACCTCTGCCTCCAATGCCGGGGTCATGGGGTGCTTCCACATCATACCCCTTACCCACTCAGTCCAATCCCATAGCAGAGTGTTGCTTCCAGTAAATTTTGAGAGTTTACTCAACATTGCCAACAGGGATATGATAGACCTTGTTGCACACCCCAATGGCTTGGTATGCCCTCTCCGTGCTGTTGGACTGCATCTTGCCGACTATGCCAAGTGTGAGCAGGTTGCGAGGTGCAGTAACGGAGAGGAGGCAGAGCAAGGGTTAACAGTTTTACAATGAACAGATTTATACTCCACACAGGGAGAAGAAAAGTAAATGGGGGTGATGCAGGGTATGGATATGCAAAAGTAGGATATGATGCAGGTAAACAGGAGAGCAACAAACAATTCTTAAACTTATCGCTTATACTATTCAGGAGACTTCCAGAGTGGAATGTAAACGAGCAGTAAGATGGAACCAACAGCTTGCAGTGAATCAAGCGTTGTCCTCCAAATGTGCATGAGCAGGGTCCTGAGGGAGTGGCGAGTCTTTGCTGTCTGTCGTGAATTCCAGGTTCTTGAAAAGCAGGTTCGGAAGAGGAATAGAGTTCAGCGTCTGGCCGAAGCTTAGCGTGGCCTGTCTGGTATTGACTGGGGTTTCAGGGTACAGTTCTTGATAGCGGGCCCGATCTTTTTTACTTTTTTAAGGGTCTGTGCACACGTTGCAGATTCTGCTGCAGGTCCGCAGCGGATTCGGCCCTGCAGATCCGCAGCAGATTCTCCTGCGGTGTACAGCACCATTATATTCAATGTAAAATGAAAAGCGCTGTGCACATGCTGCGGATTTTTCCGTGCAGATTTGCTGCCATTTTGAATCCACAGCATTTCAATTCTTTGTGCGGATTTCGCAGCGTTTTTACATCTCTTCCATTATTGGAATCAGCAGGTGTAATAACACAGGTGAAATCCGCACAAAAACTGCAGAAAATCCACACTAAATCTGCATGTAAAATGCAGGTCATTTTATCTGCGGATTTAGCAAAATCTGCACGGAAAAATCCGCAGCAGAAACCACAATGTGTGCACATACCCTAAGGTATTTTTGTGGAAATTCAAAAACAGAAAAGTGGGGCGTGCAATATTATTCGGCACCTTTAACTTAATACTTTGTTGCGCCACCTTTTACTGCGATTACAGCTGCAAGTCGCTTGGGGTATGTCTCTATCAGTTTTGTACATCGAGAGACTGAAATTCTTGCCCATTCTTCGTTGGCAAACAGCTCGAGCTCAGTGAGGTATGGTGGAGATCGTTTGTGAACAGCAGTTTTCAGCTCTTTCCACAGATTCTCGATTGGATTCAGGTCTGGACTTTGACTTGGCCATTCTAACACCTGGATACGTTTATTTGTGAACCATTCCATTGTTGTAGATTTTGCTTTATGTTTGGGATCATTGTCTTGTTGGAAGACAAATCTCCGTCCCATTCTCATGTCTTTTTCAGACACCAACAGGTTTTCTTCAAGAATGGTCCTGTATTTTGCTCCATCCATCTTCCCATCAATTTTAACCATCTTCCCTGTCCCTGCTGAAGAAAAGCAGGCCCAAACCATGATGCTGCCACCAACATGTTTGATAGTGGGGATGGTGTGTTCAGGGTGATGAGCTGTGTTGCCTTTACACCAAAACATATAGTTTGGCATTGTTGCCAAAAAGTTCGATTTTGGTTTCATCTGACCAGAGCACCTTCTTACACATGTTTGGTGTGTCTCCCAGGTGGCTTGTTGCAAACTTTAAACAACACTCTTTATGGATATCTTTGAGAAATGGCTTTCTTCTTGCCACTCTTCCATAAAGGCCAGATTTGTGCAGTGTACGACTGATTGTTGTCCTATGGACAGACTGTCCCACCTCAGCTGTGGATCTCTGCAGTTCATCCAGAGTGATCATGGGCCTCTTGGCTGCATCTCTGACCAGTCTTCTCCTTGTTCGAGA
The DNA here is from genome assembly GCF_039654945.1 of Dendrobates tinctorius. Taxonomy (NCBI): domain Eukaryota; kingdom Metazoa; phylum Chordata; class Amphibia; order Anura; family Dendrobatidae; genus Dendrobates; species Dendrobates tinctorius. The sequence continues at coordinate 71,730,470 of NW_027361684.1, read as the reverse complement.
TGAAAGTTTAGAGGGACGGCCGGGTCTTGGTAGATTTGCAGTGGTATGATACTCCTTCCATTTCAATAAGATTGCTCGCACAGTGCTCCTTGGGATGTTTAAAGTTTGGGAAATTATTTTGTATCCAAATTCAGCTTTAATCTTCTCCACAACAGTACCTCGGACCTGCCTGTTGTGTTCCTTGGTCTTCGTGATGCTCTCTGTGCTTCAAACAGAAACCTGAGACTATCACAGAGCAGGTGCATTTATACGGAGACTTGATTACACACAGGTGGATTTTATTTACCATCATTAGTCATTTAGGACAACATTGGATCATTCAGAGATCCACAATGAACTTCTGGAGTGATTTTGCTGCACTGAAAGTAAAGGGGACGAATAATATTGCACGCTCCACTTTTCAGTTTTTGAATTTCCACAAAAATTTAAAATAACCAATAGATTTCGATCAACTTCCCAATTGTGTCCCACTTGTTGTTGATTGTTCACCAAAAATTTACATTTGGTATCTTTATGTTTGAAGCATGATATGTGGGAAAAGGTTGAAAAGTTCCAGGGGGCCGAATACTTTCGCAAGGCACTGTAAACTCTGCTCTTTACCCACCAGGTATATTAAATTCAAAGAGTCAAATATGGTGCCAGAATCTCTGTCCTCGGCCAGTCTGAAAAGTTATGTATTTATTTTACTCATTTATTTAGCACCATTAATTTCACAGCACTTTACAGTCATTACTGGCACTTTCCTCATTGAGGTTTACAATCTAGAATCCCTATCAGTATGTCTTTGGAATGTGGGAGGAAACTGGAGATCCCAGAGAAAACCCACGCAAACACAAGAAGATCATACAAACTCCTTGCAGATGTTGCCTTTGGTCGGATTTGAACCCAGGACCCCAGTGCTGCAAGGCTGCAGTGCTAACAACTGAGCCACCATGCTGCATTGGTGCCCACTGCAGAGAGGAACACCAGATACACCAGATGCAGGACAAAGAATCTTAATAGAGGATTAATTACATTAAGATCCTTGGAGGCCACTAGAGGGCAACACACTGTTCCCAGCAGTGTAGCACACCCCTTTCTTGCTTTGTTACATATAGAGGTTGTTTTTTTCCAAGCAGCAGAGCAGTAACAGCTGGAATATTGCTATGTAAGGCTATATAATTGCCATGGTTTTACATCACAAGGTGAACAAAAAAAATGTGATAAAATTGCATGCTATTTGGTCATTGCCCTATGTATGCTTTTTGTTAATGCCTAGCTTATTGACAAATACTCAGTTCACTCATTCTGCTCTCAGCATTAGCAAATGCAGCTTGCATGCTGTAAAAGTCAAACAGTGCAGTTTTTAATTAAACCAAATTGCCAAAGAATTTTAAGCCAAAATACATGCATTGCATTTGCATAAAACAGATATAGCATCAAAGGTGTTCGTATTTGTTAAGAATCAATTTGTTTTCATATTTAATATTCAGAACATGTTAAGCACAATTTTCTGTGCAGCTAGAGCTCAATAAACATCTGTGCTCATTGTGTTTTATTTTACTGCTTGCCAAATCTTAACGTTAATTACAGTCATGCATGTAGAAACTTTGTCCTTATTTTAGAGGATTAAGCCTCAGCGTTCGACTGCAGGCAAAATGAGAAATAAATATATATATACACCAAAAGTGGCTGCGTGCTCATTTATATTATCTACACATACAAATAATCTGTGTGGATGAAGTTTCTGCATGACAAAACACAGTCATTTGAATTCTGATTATTTTATAAATGTTAGGGCTTTTCTTAAGAATTTTGCATCTGTCTTTGTCCCATTGCCGAGATCCACCTGTTCATCTAAGAAGAATAATTCGGCCATAAGAAAGCTTAAAGCTGAATTTACACTTCAGTAACTGTTCCAGATCCATTCTCGTGCCTCAATGACTACAGCAGTCAAAAGGCAATGCATGTGTTTGATGACGAAAATCATCTGAAGTAAGTATTGCATCTATTAAAGCCGAGGGAAGCTGGTAAAAAATGATAAATTGTTATGATCTTACTAGTGTGCATATTAGATTGCCAGAAACAGGCGATATCAATTTCCGTGTAGTAATTAAAGAGAAAAGCTACATCACTATACATAGTCAGATAGATTGTACAGAGTGTTTTAATTCTGGTCCATAAACTTGTCTTCAGCAACTTGTCTACAGCATATGCATCAACCATTGAGAAGAAGCTACTGACTCTTGAAAGTTGAGACAGCTGTCTTTGACAGGGTCCATTGATTAAATATTTTAATCCAGACTACTACACACTAAGCTGCTATGTATTACAACTTCTCAATGTAAGCTATACTCTATAATTCCTCTATTTTCCTGGCATAAATATTGGAATTTAGACCAATGGATAAGTATATGAAGAAAATAAGAATATTTGCTTTTTTGAACAGTTCTTAGCACAAAGACTGCAAGTATCTGAAAGTTACTAAAGTTCCCTCTCCCATAGAATAAATAATGTTGCTGGTTGGACAATCGTTTGTTTGTCAAACAAACAATTAATGAGTGATCATAAAGCCAACACAGTCGTACACCTTTCGATTAAGCCTCAGCGTTCGACTGCAGGCAAAATGAGAAATAAATATATATATACACCAAAAGTGGCTGCCTGCTCATTTATATTATCTACACATACAAATAATCTGTGTGGATGAAGTTTCTGCATGACAAAACACAGTCATTTGAATTCTGATTATTTTATAAATGTTAGGGCTTTTCTTAAGAATTTTGCATCTGTCTTTGTCCCATTGCCGAGATCCACCTGTTCATCTAAGAAGAATAATTCGGCCATAAGAAAGCTTAAAGCTGAATTTACACTTCAGTAACTGTTCCAGATCCATTCTCGTGCCTCAATGACTACAGCAGTCAAAAGGCAATGCATGTGTTTGATGACGAAAATCATCTGAAGTAAGTATTGCATCTATTAAAGCCGAGGGAAGCTGGTAAAAAATGATAAATTGTTATGATCTTACTAGTGTGCATATTAGATTGCCAGAAACAGGCGATATCAATTTCCGTGTAGTAATTAAAGAGAAAAGCTACATCACTATACATAGTCAGATAGATTGTACAGAGTGTTTTAATTCTGGTCCATAAACTTGTCTTCAGCAACTTGTCTACAGCATATGCATCAACCATTGAGAAGAAGCTACTGACTCTTGAAAGTTGAGACAGCTGTCTTTGACAGGGTCCATTGATTAAATATTTTAATCCAGACTACTACACACTAAGCTGCTATGTATTACAACTTCTCAATGTAAGCTATACTCTATAATTCCTCTATTTTCCTGGCATAAATATTGGAATTTAGACCAATGGATAAGTATATGAAGAAAATAAGAATATTTGCTTTTTTGAACAGTTCTTAGCACAAAGACTGCAAGTATCTGAAAGTTACTAAAGTTCCCTCTCCCATAGAATAAATAATGTTGCTGGTTGGACAATCGTTTGTTTGTCAAACAAACAATTAATGAGTGATCATAAAGCCAACACAGTCGTACACCTTTCGATCTGTATTAATTCTGGTCATACTTATTCAGTCACACCAGGTAACAAGCAAATAATCTTTTAGGGAATATGACTTCATTTAGAGATTGTTCTTAGTCAATCCATCTTTCCTTGAATGAAAGATCTTTATTCTATCTTAATTTCAATTCATCAGTTTGTGATCAGCCTGCTAAAACAATCAGTTGTTTTTATTTTATTACTACTCTGTCAACTTATTTGTTTTTTTTTAATTATTTTTTTTTTTTCAATTGAATCAGCTTTAATCAGATAAAGAGCTGTTTATGTTAGGGCAGTTTCACACGTCAGTGGCTCCGGTACGTGTAGTGACAGTTTTCTCACGTACCGGAGACATTGACACACGTAGACACATTCGAATGAATGGGTCTATGCAGATGTCAGCGTGTTTTCACGGACCGTGTGTCCGTGCGCAAAACACGCTGACATGTCCATTTTTGTGCAGCAGCACGGATCACACGGACCCATACAAGTCAATGGGTCCGTGTAAACACGTACCGCACACGGATGCTGTCCGTGTGCTGTCCGTGTGCGTTTTTAAAAGTCAAAGGGTTAACATTGAAAATAATTTTTCAAAAACACGGACACGGACAGCACACGGATGGTGCACACGGACATACGGATAGCACACGGATGTCACACGGATGGCATACGTATGCACACGGACAGCTCCGGTACCGGTTTTTCCGGTACCGGAATTATCTGGACGTGTGAAACTGCCCTGAAGGTGTTGCACACGTTGCAGTTTTGTCATGCTTTTGTTGCTTTTTTTTCTGCACAGATTTGTCACAAAACCTGAAGGGTTTCCTGATGCAAGCAAAGCGAATGAGAATCCCGAAGTCTCATGTGCACGTTGCTTATTTTTTCCTTGCAAATTTGCAGCATGTCAATTTTTTTCAACATTTTTGCTGCAGATTTCACCCATACTAATAAGTGGGGAAAAATATGTGCAAAAATTGTAAAAAAAACACATTGAAAAAATGTCGAAAATTAGACAAAAATGCACTTGTTTTACACTGCATTTTTCCTGCCAATAGATACAGAAATGGAACAGAAATTTCTAATCAAAGCCAAGGGAAACCTAGCATTTGTCTTAGATGTTAGGAATGAGGCACGCTATTCTACATTGTTCATGGTATCCTTGTTTTATCTGTGAACAATTTGTGTTGATTGAATATTATGTGTTAAGCTATTGCATCTAATAAAATTTGTAATTTTGGCAATTTAAACTTATTTTTTGTGGTACATGAATATTGTTCATGGTATCTCAATATCGGAGTAGGAAAATGAACTGAATGTTTGCAAGGATTTACTATGATATTTCTATTTCATTTTAGGAGTGTTTTCTGGAATGGTATTTACTATTTGACTATGAAAATTTTGAAATAAAATTACCATCTAAAACCACTACATTATTACATCCATCTCCCATGCAATTCAATAACTCTCAACACTGTTCCAATAGTAACCACCTAAATCCACTTCCTGTTATTTCAAATCCATAGTACATTCAGTAGACGAAACCCTAGAAGGTAAGGAGAAACAGATATACAAATATAAACATACTGCAGAGGATCAGGCTACTAAGGCTAGTTTCACACTAGCGTTTATTCCACGCAGCGCACGGCGCCGCTAAGCCCCGTCCCCTGCCGGCTCCCTGCCCGCCCCATCCGGTCATTGCCGCCTACTATCGCACATGGACGCTTGCGATCTGCGCACCCTATCTTTAGCATAGGGTGCACAGATCGTGCGCTGGCCGTGCGCTAGTAGGATTTTGGCATGCGCTGCACACTTTTGAAGGTGCTCCCGAGTGCGCCGAAAGCAGCATGTTGCATTTCGGCACGCTCGGCGCACCTTCAAAAATGCACAGCGCACGCCAAAATCCTACTAGTGCACTGCCAGCGCACGATCTGCGCACCCTATGCTAAAGATAGGGTGCGCAGATCGCAAGCGTCCATGTGCGATAGTAGGCGCCGATGACCGGATGGGGTGGGCAGGGAGCCGGCAGGGGTCGGGGCTTAGTGGCGCCGTGCGCTACGTGGAATAAACGCTAGTGTGAAACTAGCCTAAGAAAGTTTGCTTGTAGCCTGTGACAGTGGCTGCACATTGATTTGTATAGGATTTATTCATGCTGAATATTTTTAATTATCTTAATATTCTTTTTGAGTTTCACTCTTTAAGTTGGTGCAATGCAAATTAGTTTGGAAAGTTTAGCTGGATAATCTTTTTTTCATTTTTAGATCTTCAAAATGTATTTAAATCTATATCAGCTGTTAAAAAAAATTATTTTATAACTGAAATTCCTGTCCTTCTATTTAGTACCACAGCTCTTGCATGCAATTAAGCCTAGAAACCTATAGTGAAATTAGATGAACTGGGCTTTAGTTATTACACTGCAGCAACTGTATATGTATAATTATGAACACATTTAGCGCAATCATTTTGTGTGCAAGTGGTTATTAAACTTGTACCATGTTAAAGTATTACTCACTTAAAGGGGTGGTCCGATACCTCAAATATTCTTTAAGCGTATCTATTTTTACAACCTAAGACCCTTTGTGCTCAAAGGAAGTAAGTGCAGCGCTAGCATCCTTTTCGAGAATTGTCCCGAACAAAATGTCACAGGAAGTGAAGTACAAAAAAAAATAGGGATGTGCTGTAAGGGGAAATTGTATTATAAAGCAGATAACAAAATTAATTAGGTTGTAAAAATGGAAATTTATGAAGGATGTTTTAGAGATCAGACCACTCTTTTAATACTAAAAGTACCTGATGACTTCTGCTCACCCTTCGTGAGACATTATCTGGAATACTATGTCCAGATCTGGGCACCACATTTTAAAAAGAAATTGAAAAACTGAGAAGAGATACCAGGATGATGAGGAGACTGCAAACTATGTCCTACAAGGAGCAGTTAAAGGATCTGGGAATGTTTAGCTGGCAAAAATGAAGCCTAACAGGAGACTTAATAGCTCTCTACAAATATCTGAAGGGATGTAACGGTGTAGAGGGATCATCCCTATTCTCATTTGCACATGGAAACATGAGAAGCACTAGAATGAACCTGAAAGGGAGAAGATAAAGATTAGATATTAGAAAAAACTTTTTGAGACTGAGGGTGATCAGTATCTGGAAGAGACTGCCAAGAGAGGTGGTGAGTTATCCTTCAATGGAGGTCTTCAAAGAGAGGCAGGACAGACATCTGTCTGAGATGGCTGGACCTTATGGCACTGGAGGTCCTTTTTAACTCTCATTCTATGATTTTATGATGCCATGATTCAAGAAAAAAATCTACTGCCATCTAGTAAGGTGATGAAGATGAGACTAGTATGGATGTTTCAGAATGACAATGATCCCAAACACACAGCCAAGGAAATTCTCAATATTTTTTAATGAAAAAAGGAAATAAAGCTGCTAGAATTGCCCAGCTAATCCACTGAGCTAAATCAAATAGAAATTTATGGAATGAGCTAAAGCTCACAGTTCTTAGCAGGAACCCTTGGATGGGTTAAACTCACACCTGAGGAATGCAATGGGAAACCACAGCACTCCTTAAAAACAAACTTATCTTTACTAGGAGTTGTAAAAACACACAGCAAATAGCAGGACTTGTTAATATCATTCTTCAGATGGCAAACAGTGACAAGTCTCCAGGGAAAGATAGAGTCAATCTATCCTGCATGTACTGTTTGAATATCCAGATCAAAGGAAGAATCCAGCTCCACAAAAATACAAAAACTCTTCTTTATTTGTGTGAATAAAAACACTCCAGTAGGTTAACCCCTTCCTGACATCCGACGTACTATCCCGTCCACGGTACCCGGGCCCGTATGACCGTGGACGGGATAGTACGTCTACCGCGATCAGCGGCGCCCACGTGGTGAGCGCCGCTGATCGCGGCCGGGTGTTAGCTGATTATCACAGCTGACACCCGGCACAATGTGTCAGGGGTGGTCACGGACCGCCCCGACACGTTAACCCCTTGCACACCGCGATCAAACATGATCGCGGTGTACCGGGAGTTAAAGGGAAGCATCGGCAGGGAGGGGGCTCCTTCCGTGCTTCCCTGAGCCCTCCACGGCAGCGCAATGTGCAGCGCTGCTGCGGGGGCTCCTTTCCTCCAGGCCCCCAAATCCAAGATGGCGACGGGGGCCTTTGGGGGCCTGCAGGAAGCCGGCTTCCTCAGTGCCTGCAAAGCGCAGGCATGAGGAAGCCTTTGGCACTGCCTGTGACAGATCGCTGATCTGTCACAGTGATCTGTGATGTGACAGATCAGCGATCTGTCACAGGACAGTGATGTCCCACCTGGGACTATGTAATAAAGTAAAAAAAAATAAAAAACAGTGTAAAAATAATTTTAAAAAAATCGCCAAATAAATTAGTAAAAAAAAAAAAATATTCCCCAATAAATTCATTTTTTGAAAATAATAAAAAAAACCAATAAAAGTAGACATATTAGGTATCGCCGCATCCGTAACGACCTGCCCTATAAAACTGTCCCATTAGTTAACCCCTTTAGCGAACCCCTTAAAAAATAAAAATAAAAAACGAAGCAAAAAATAATGATTTATTATCATACCGCCAAACAAAAAGTATAATAACGCGCGATCAAAAAGACGCATATAAATATCCATGGCACCGCTGAAAACGTCATCTTGTCCCGCAAAAAACGAGCTGCCACACAGCATCATCAGCGAAAAAATAAAAAAGTTATAGCTCGCAGAATAAAGCGATGCAAAAATAATTATTTTTTATATAAAATAGTTTTCATTGCATAAAACCGACAAAACATAAAAAAAGACCTAAATGAGGTATCGCTGTAACCGTACTGACCCGAAGAATAAAACCGCTTTATCAATTTTACCGCACGCGGAACGGTGTAAACGCACCCCCCAAAAGAAATTTATGAAACGCTGGTTTTTGTTCATTCTGCGTCCCAAAAATCGGAATAAAAAGCGATCAAAAAATGTCACGTGCCCGAAAATGGTACCGATAAAAACGTCAACTCGTCCCGCAAAAAATAAGACCTCACATGACTCGGTGGGTCAAAATACGGAAAAATTATAGCTCTCAATATGTGGTGATGCAAAAACTATTTTTACAATAAAAAGCGTCTTTTAGCGTGCGACAGCTGCCAAACATAAAAACCGCCATAAATAGTAAATCAAACCCCCCGTTATCACCTCCTTAGTTAGAGAAAAATAATAAAATAAAAAAAAATGTATTTATTTCTATTTTTCCATTAGGGTTAGGGTTAGGGCTAGGGTTAGGGTTAGGGTTAGGGTGAGGGTTAGGGCTAGGGTTAGGGCTAGGGTTAGGGTTAGAGTGAGGGCTAGGGTTAGGGCTTGGGTTAGGGCTAGGGTCAGGGCTGAGATTAGGGTTAGGGGTGTGTTGGGGTTCGGGTTGGAGTTAGAATTGGGGGTTTCCACTGTTTGGGCACATCAGGGGCTCTCCAAATGCAACATTGCATCTGATCTCAATTCCAGCCAATTCTGAGTTGAAAAAGTCATATGGTGCTCCTTCCCTTCCAAGCTCTGCCATGCGCCCAAACAGTGTTTTACCCCCACATGTAGGGTATCAGCCTACTCAGGACAAATTGCAAAACAATTTTTGGGGTCCAATTCCTCCTGTTACCCTTAGGAAAATAAAAAATTGGGGGCAAAAATATCATTTTTGTGGAAAAAAATATTTTTTTTATTTTCACGTCCGAGCGTTATAAACTTCTGTGAAGCACTTGGGGTTCAAAGTGCTCACCACACATCTAGATAAGTTCCGTGGGGGGTCTAGTGTCCAAAATGGGGTCACTTGTGGGGAATTTCAATAGTTTAGGTACATCAGGGGCTCTCCAAACGCACATGACACCCGCAGACCATTCCATCAAAGTCTGCATTCCAAAACGTCACTGCTTCCCTTCCGAGCCCTGACGTGTGTCCATACAGTAGTTTTCTCCCACATATGGGGTGTCAGCGTACTCAGGACCAATTGCACAACAACTTTTGGGGTTCAATTTCTCCTGTTACCCTTGGGAAAATGAAAAAATTGGGGACTAATTGATCATGTTTGTGGAAAAAAATACGATTTTTTTATTTTCATGCCCTGGCATTATAAACTTCTGTGAAGCCCTTGGGGGTTCAAAGTGCTCACCTCACATCTAGATTAGTTCCTTAGGGGGTCTAGTTTTGAAAATGAGGTCATTTGTGGGGGGTTTCCACTGTTTAGGTACATTAGGGGCTCTCCAAAGGCAACATGACACCCGCAGACCATTCCATCAATGTCTGCATCCAAAACGTCACTACTTCCCTTCCGAGCCCCGACGTGTGCCCATACAGTAGTTTTCTCCCACATATGGGGTATCAGCATACTCAGGACAAATTGGGCAACAACTTTTGGGGTCCAATTTCTCCTGTTACCCTTGGGAAAATAAAAAAAAGGTGACTACGAATTTTTTATTTTCACGCCCGGGCGTTATAAACTTCTGTGAAGCACTGGGGGGTTCAAAGTGCTCACCACACATCTAAATAAGTTCCTTGGGGGGTCTAGTTTACAAAATGGTGTCATTTGTGGGGGGTTTCCACTGTTTAGGTACATCAGGGGTTTTCCAATCGCGACATGGTGTCCGATCTCAATTCCAGCCAAAAACGTCAAATGGCGCTGCTTCCCTTCCGAGCTCTGCCATGCGCCCAAATAGTGGTTTACCCCCACATGTGGGGTATCAGCGTACTCAGGACAAATTGCACAATAACTTTTAGGGTGCTGTTACCCTTGGAAAAATAAGAATTGAGGGTGAAAAGATCATTTTTGTGGAAAAAATATGATTTTTTAATTGTACGGCTTTATGTTATAAACTTCTGTGAAGCCCTTGGGGTTCAAAGTTCTCACGACATATCTAGATAAGTTCCTTGGGGGGTCTAGTTTCCAAAATGGGGTCACTTGTAGGGGGTTTCCACTGTTTAGGTACATCAGGGACTCTCCAAACGTGACATGGCGTCCGATCTGAATTCCAGCCAATTTTGCATTGAAAAAGTCAAACGGCGCTCCTTCCATTCTGAGCTCTGCCATGCGCCGAAAAAGTCATTCCCCCCCACAAATCAGGTATCAGCGTACTCAGGACAAATTGCACAATAACTTTTGCAGTCCAATTTCTCCTGTTACCCTTGGAAAAATAAAAAAAATTGAACCTGAAGTATTTTTTTTAGTGAAAAAAAGTTAGATGTTCATTTCTTTTTAAATATTCAAAAAAATTCCTGTGATGCACATAATGGGTTAATAAACTTATTGAATGTGGTTTTGAGCACCTTAAGGGGTTCAGTTTTTAGAATGGTGTCACTTTTGGGTATTTTCTATCATATAGACCCCTCAAAGTGGCTTCAAATGTGATGTGGTCCTAAAAATAAAATGGTGTTGTAAAAATGAGAAATCGCTGGTCAACTTTTAACCCTTATAACTTCCTAACAAAAAAAAATTTTGGTTCCAAAATTGTGCTGATGTAAAGTAAACATGTGGGAAATGTTAGTTATCAAGTTTTTTGTGTGCCATATCTCTGTGATTTAAGGGCATAAAAATTCAAAGTTGGAAAATTGTGAAATTTTCAAAATTTTTGCCAAAGTTCCGTTTTTTTCACAAATAAACGCAAGTTATTTGAATGAAATTTTACCACTAACATGAAGTACAATATGTCACGAGTAGAGTTGAGCATTCCGATACCGCAAGTATCGGGTATCGGCCGATACTTGCTGTATCGGAATTCCGATACCGACATCCGATATTTTTTCAATATCGGGCATCGGAATCGGAAGTTCAAAGTTGATTGACAGCCGAAATGATGTCATCATGATGCGCGGTGTGTGCGCATCATGATGCGCCGTCATTTCGGGCCTTCCGGGGGTCTCTGCCGGCCTGCCGGGGGGCTGTGCCGGCCTGCCGGGGGGCTGTGTGGACTGCCCGGGGTCTGTACCGGCCTGCCGGGGGGCTGTGCCGGCCTGCCGGTGGTCTGTGCACCCTGTGGGGGTCTGTACCGGCCTGCCGGGGGGCTGTGCCGGCCTGCCGGTGGGCTGTGTACCCTGTCGGGGTCTGTACCGGCCTGCCGGGGGGCTGTGCTGATGTCCGGGGGTCTGTGCAGGCATCGTCCGATGGGACTGCAAGTCCCATCGGGCGATGCCTGCTACCATGACAGTGATTGACACATTAGCCAATGATGGGACAGTAGTAGTCCCATCATCCGGCTAATGTGTTAAATGTTAAAAAAAAAAAAAATACTACATACATACTACATACATACTACATGCATGCTACATACATACCACATATATACTACATGCATGCTACATACATGCTACATGCATGCTACATACATACTACATGCATGCTACATGCATACTACATGCTACATACATACTACATATATACTACATGCATGCTACATACATACTACATGCTACATACATACTACATACATACTACATGCTACATGCATGCCACATACATACTGCATGCTACATACATATCACATATATACTACATGCATGCTACATACATACTACATGCTACATGCATGCTACATACATACTACATACATTCTACATACATACTACATGCATGCTACATATATACTACATGCATGCTACATACATACTACATGCTACATACATACCACATATATACTACATACATACTACATGCTACATACATACTACATACATACTACATGCATGCTACATACATACTACATGCTACATACATACTACATACATGCTACATACATACTACATACATACTACATGCATGCTACATACAATACATTCATACAATACATACATAGACATACAGTACATATAACATAGAGTAACACACTTACCAATACTTGTCACATTGTTCCCCGAAGCCATTGTCTTTTACGGAATAAATATTAACATAACAAACCACAAAAATACTCATCCATGATCCGAAGCAGTCCACGAGTGTGTCCCACGACGATCTTGGGTAGAGAACTGCAGCATCAGCTGATGCTGACGCTCTCTACGGGCTGCAGGAATCCAATGACGGAAGGTAGGTATCCTTCCGCACTGTATTCCTCCGCCACTTAAAAAAAAAAGTCCCTAGTCTCACTTTATGGTAAAAGCTGTGTGGGAATATATTAAAATGCCATAGTAGTAGATAAAGCAACTAGTTTTGGGTAGTGAAACCCTTAGGCCGGGGTCACACTAACCGGCGCAAAATACGGTCAGTATTTTACATGCGTAATACGGATGAATGGCCCCTAAACAGTGCTCCGTATGTCATCCGTAATCAAGGTGTGGTCGCTTTTATTGCGCATGTAAGCATCCGTATGTAATCCATATGGCATCCGTATAGCGAGATTTTCTCGCAGGCTTGCAAAATGGACATAAAATGGAGCCCTATGACAGGGTTTCTAACAGAAACCAAAGAATAGATATAGACATAAAGAATGCATATATATATATATATATATATATATATATATATTTATATATATATATGTATTCTATGTGTCTATATCTATTCTTTCGTTTCTTTATTAAACCTGTCAGTGTGAGTTTACTGTATAGCGCACTGAATTGCCGGCTTTGCTAAAAGACACCGGGTGCGTATTTCTCACAAGTCACATGTGTGGTCTGTGTGTAATCCGTATTTTTTGCGCACCCATAGACTTGCATTGGCGTACTATGGCCGTAGTACGCTGACAATCGCAGCAGGCTGCGATTGGCACAAACCGTAGAATACCGATGAGAAATTTACGGCTGGTGCGAGGGACCCCATAGAGAATCATTGGTCAGTGTCTAATGCGTGCTTTTAGTGCCTCTCACTCGGCCCTATTCCTCGCCAGTGTGACCCCGGCCTTAATCTTGCTATCATATAATGGAAAGTGTTGGAACATACTGTATATAGGACAGAATTTTGTTTTCACATTTGATGCCTAATTAACATTTAACCCCTTAACCCCCAAGGGTGGTTTGCACGTTCATGACCTGACCAATTTTTACAATTCTGACCACTGTCCCTTTATGAGGTAATAACTCTGAAACGCTTCCATGGATCCCACTGATTCTGACATTGTTTTCTCGTTACATATTGTACTTCATGTTAGTGGTAAAATTTCATTCAAATAACTTGTGTTTATTTGTGAGAAAAATGGAAATTTGGTGAAAATTTTGAAAATTTCGCAATTTTCCAACTTTGAATTTTTATGCCCTTAAATCACAGAGATATGGCACACAAAAAACTTAATAAATAACATTTCACATATGTTTACTTTACATCAGCACAATTTTAGAACTTTTTTTTTTTTTAGGAAGTTATAAGGGTTAAAAGTTGACCAGCGTTTTCCATTTTTGCAACACCATTTTATTTTTCAGAAAAAAGTAAGGAAAGTAGTGACATTTTGGAATGCAGACTTTGATGGAATGGTCGGCGGGTGTCATGTTGCCTTTGGAGAGCCCCTGATGTACCTAAACAGTGGAAACCCCCTACAAGTGACCCCATTTTGTAAACTAAACCCCCTAAGGAACTTATCTAGATGTGTGGTGAGCACTTTGAACCCCCCAGTGCTTCACAGAAGTTTATAACGCCCGGGCATGAAAATAAAAAAATCATATTTTTTCCACAAACATGATCTTTTAGTCCCCAATTTCTTTATTTTCCCAAGGGTAACAGGAGAAATTTGACCCCAAAAGTTGTTGTCCAATTTTTCCTGAGTATGCTGATGCCCCATATGTGGGAGAAAACTACTGTATGAGCACACGTCAGGGCTTAGAAGGGAAAAAGTCATGGTTTGGAATGCAGACATTGATGGAATGGTCTGCGGGTGTCATGTTGCCTTTGGAAAGCCCCTGATGTACCTAAACAGTGGAAACCCCCTACAAGTGACCCCATTTTGGAAACTAGACCCCCTAAGGAACTTATCTAGATGTGTGGTGAGTACTTTGAACCCCCAGTGCTTCACAGAAGTTTATAACACCCGGGCATGAAAATAAAAAAATCATATTTTTTCCACAAACATGATCTTTTAGTCCCCAATTTTTTTTATTTTCCCAAGGGTAACAGGAGAAATTGAACCCCAAAAGTTGTTGTCCAATTTGTCCTGAGTACACTGACACCCCATATGTGGGAGAAAACTACTGTATGGGGACACGTCGGGGCTCGGAAGGGAAGTAGTGACGTTTTGGAATGCAAACTTTGATGGAATGGTCTGTGGGTGTCATGTTGCCTTTGGAGAGCCTCTTATGTACCTAAACAGTGGAAACCCTCCACAAATAACCCCATTTTGGAAACTAGACCCCCAAGGAACTTATCTAGATGTGTGGTGAGTACTTTGAACCCCCAGTGCTTCATAGAAGATTATAACGCCTGGGCGTGAAAATAAAAAAATGATATTTTTGCCCCCAAATTTTATTTTCCTAAGGGTAACAGGAGAAATTGGACCCCAAAAGTTGTTTTACAATTTGTCCTGAGTAGGCTGATACCCCACATGTGGGGGTAAAACACTGTTTGGGCACATGGCAGAGCTTGGAAGGGAAGGAGCACCATTTGACTTTTTCAACGCAGAATTGGCTGGAATTGAGATCAGACGTCATGTTGCGTTTGGAAAGCACCTGATGTGCCCAAACAGTGGAAACCCCCCAATTCTAACTCCAATCCTAACCCCAACACACCCCTAACCCTAATCTCAGCCCTAACCCTTACCCTAACCCTAACCTTAGCCCTAACCCTAGCCCTAACCCTAACCCTAGCCCTAACCCTAACCCTTGCTCTTACCCTAGCCCTAACCCTAGCCCTAACTCCAACCCTAACCCTAATGGGAAAATGGAAATAAAAACATATTTTTTTATGTTATTATTTTTCCCTAACTAAGGGGGTGATAAAGGGGAGTTTGATTTACTATTTATGGCGGGTTTTTATACTTGGCAGCTGTCGCACACTAAAAGATGCTTTTTATTGTTATTGCATCACCACATTTTGAGACCTATAATTTTTCAATATTTTGACCCACCGAGTCATGTGAGGTCTTTTTTTTGCGGGACGAGTTGACGTTTTTATTTGTTCCATTTCCGGGCACGTGACATTTTTTGATCGCTTTTTATTCCGATTTTTGGGACGCAGAATGAACAAAAACCAGCATTTCAAGAATTTCATTTTGGGGGTGTGTTTACACCTTTCTGCGTGTGGTAAATTTGATAAGGCGGTTTTATTCTTCGGGTCAGTACGGTTACAGCGATACCTTATTTATGTCTTTTTTTATGTTTTGGCGCTTTTATGCAATGAAAACAATTTTATATAAAAAATAACTATTTTTGAATCGCTTTATTCTGCGAGCTATAACTTTTTTATTTTTTCACTGATGATGCTGTGTGGCAGCTTGTTTTTTGCGGGACAAGATGACGTTTTCAGCGGTACCATGGTTATTTATATCCGTCTTTTTGATCACGCGTTACTGCACATTTTGTTCAGCAGTATGATGATAAAGCTTTATTTTTTGGTTTGTTTTTTATTTTTATTTTTTTAGGGGTTCGCTAAAGGGGTAACTAATGGGACAGTTTTAAAGGGGGGGTTACGGACGCGGTGATACCAAATATATGCACTTTCATTGTTTTGTTTTTTTTATTTCCAAAAAATGAATTTATTAGGGAATATTTTTTTTTAATTTATTTAGCTTTTTTTTTTATAAATTATTTTTAGACTTTTTTTTTAACTTTATTACAATGTCCCAGGGGGGACATAACTGTCATGTGACAGATCGCTGATCTGTCACATCACAGATCGCTGTGCTGCAGGTTTCCTCGTGCCCTGCAGGCCCCAGAAGGTCCCCGCCTCCATTTTGGATTCGGGAGGAGATCCCTGCAGCAGCGCTGCACATTGCGCTGCTGTGGGGGTCTCAGGGAAGTACGGAGGGAGCCCCCTCCCTCCAGATGTCTCCCTAAACCCCCGATACACTGCGATCGTGTTTGATTGCAGTGTGCCAGGGATTAACGTGTCGGGGGCAGTCCGTGACCGCCCCTGACACATAGTGCCAGGTGTCAGCTGTGATAATCAGCTGACACCCGGCCGCATTCAGCGGCGCTCACCACGTGGGCGCCGCTGATCGCTATGACGTACTATCCCGTCCCTGGGACTTAACTCCCAGGGCACATGGACGGGATAGTACGTCATATGGCAGAAAGGGGTTAATCAGAATAACCCCTTCACTTGCACAGAAAACAAAACCCAGGATAAAACTGACAAGAACAGGTGACATATAATGTGCAAAATATACAAAATGTAGATGCACCTATAATAAAAGAGATAAATACACAAAACAAAATACAAAAGATGCATCATATGTACAACACTGTGCAGTAATTGTACAAAAATTAAAAATATGGAAATGCATTTTGCATGCAATATACAAAATATATATGCAAAAATGCAAGTTATATAGTATATTATATTTTACATTTTGTTATTAATAGTGTTCCAGAACCATACATTTTTCTAGAAATTATTAATGTTTTTATAAATACGTTCTTGGTATGACAGTGTTTCTATTGTCCATAAACAGTTACACCTTGATGGAACATAAACAATGGGAAGAATAGGAACAATATGATCCAAATTCATTCAACCCTTCACCTACTTTGATGGAAAATATGGATAACTAATAATGAAGCATAATATCCTTTTTGAGATTCTTACCCACCGGTACACTTGTATTCAAATTAAATATCCACCAAGCCTCACATCTTTTCAAAGAAGCCTCTCTGTTTGCTCCTCTATTACTGGTGAATGTCTGTTCGAAGGAATAAACCATAATTCCTGATGCATCACTGTGATGTTTTTCAATTAAATGCCTTGATGCCTGAGAAATTTGCCAATGAGAATTTTCATGGTTGTATACGTCGTAGATATGCTCCCTAAAGCGAACCTTTAGTTGCCGAGTGGTACAAATGATGTATTGTAAGTTGCAGTGGGAGCACTCCACGACATATATAATAAAATTTGATTTGCAATTGATGAAAGATTTAATAGGCAACTAGGCTTTGTCTTAGGAATCAAAAAACTCTTACATTTCTTGGCATACGAACACTCATTACAATATTTCATGCCACATTTAAAAAATCCAGTAATTGATAACCAATTTTTTTACTACTGTATAGCTTAGAGTTCTTTACTTCACTTTGTGTGAGAATTTGTCTCAGGGAAAGTGCAATCCTCTTGACAATACAGTAACTTTCTTATGACTCCTACTTATGGTAGGAGATGTTCAAACCATTCTCCTGTTCTTTCACCTAGGGAACCAATGCCCAATATTATGGGGCTCATGGGTGGGGGTTATAATGCTTTCTGTATTTTGGGCAATGCATGCTGGGGATAACTGAGTCTGAAACCTTAAAAAAATATTTTTTTTCTACTTATGACACCCAGAGAGAGACCATCATCAATCAATTTAAAGAGATTTTCCTCACACAGTGAAGTTTGATTACTGGACAAAGGCCGATAAATATTTGAATTAGATAACATGTCGGCAATCCATTCAATGTAATAAGTGATATTCATTATCACAATCAACCTGCCTTTATCAGACATTTTAATTGTGATGCGAGGATTATTTTTTAACTCAGATATTGCTTTATTCAATGGGGCGGATAGATTGTGATGAAGAACACTTTTGGTATTGAACATTGATGGAGAGTTCTTTAAGGTCAATCTCCATTTTGGTTTGGAATATGTTCATAGCCTCATTCCTTGCTTGAGTAGAATAGTAATTGGGGGTTGGATATTTTAAAATGAAGATCAGATATATCTATTAAGTTTGGATCAGGGACATTCTCCATTTTAAAGTCACTGAGACATTGAATGAGACCTGTTCATTAAACATTTTGCTGGAGAAGACATTACAACATTTTTATTATTGACATTATGTTCATCATTGCTTTCTACTCCAGCAAAGTGATGTTTCACCATGAGATTTCTGATAAATCTATTGATGTCTCAAATTGTGCTAAATAAGTAAAAATTCTTGGTTTGGGCAAAGTTCAGCCCCTTAGATAGAACTTCATGTTATTCTTTAGTAATAATAATAGGAGATAAATATACTATATTCTTTTTTTCTGGCTCCTGAGAAAATATGTCATTGTGGATTTGTGATTTTTTTATGATTTCTCCCTCCTCTCACTGTGTGTTTTTTCTTTGGGCCGTTGGATATTGTTTCCATCTTTTATAGTATGAGTTTTTTAGGTTGAAAAAAGACCTAGGTCCATCATGTTCAATCATTCTTCACCAATTGTACATTTTGTCACTAATTTAACTTTAAACAGCAATGCTATTTGTATCAAATAAATCGTCCAGCCTCTTTTTAAAAGATGTTATAGTGTCTTTCATTACTACATCTTGTGGTAGGGCATTCTGCAGTCTGACTGCTCCAACTGTGAAGAACTATTTCCTGTTTAGCTGCCGGAATCGCCTTTCTTCTACCCCTAATGAGTGCCCCTAGTCCTTAGTATGGTCTTTGGAAGTCATGTGCCAGTTTTTTGTACTGGCCACACACATACAGTATTTATACATGTAAATCAGATCCCCTCTGAGGCATCTTTTTCTAAGATAAACAAGCCCAACTTTCCCAACCTCTCATGATATGACAGACCTTCCATCCCTTGTAATAATCTAGTTGCCTGTCTTTGCACTGATTTTAACATCTGAATATCTTTTTTAAAATGTGGGGCCCAAAACTGGACCCTGTCTTCTAGATGTGGCCTCACCAATGATTTATGCATCCTAAAATCTTGTTTGCTTTTGCAGCAGCTGATTGACATTGAGTACTGCTGCTCAGCTAACTTGTAACCAGAATACCCAAGTCTTTCTTATGTTCTGTAGTCTCAAGTATACTCCCAATTAAGGTATATGCAGCAATAGGATTACTCTGTCCTAGGTGCATTACTTTACATTTATCTATGTTAAACCTCATTTGCCAAGTGTTTGACCATTCAGTCATCTTATTCAGATCGTTTTGCAATATTGTAATGTCAAGGTCAGATTTTACTATCCTACATAGTTTGGTGTATTCTGCAAAGACTTACACTATACTCTAAATCTTATCCACAAGGTCATTAATAAAGAGGTTAAAAAGAATAGGTTCTAGCACAGATCCCTGTGGTACCCCACTACTAACTATATCCCATTTATAGAAAGTACCATTTATGAAAACTCTTTGTTTCCTGTAATTTAGTTAATTTCTTACCCATCTGCATATAGTTTCCCTCCATCCTTGCTTCTGTAGCTTCAGTATAAGGCTGCTATGTGGAACAGTATCAAATGCCTTTGCAATGTCAAGACCAAGCACATCTGCCACTCTACCAACATCCAGATTTGCACTTACCTACTTAGAAACTAAATAAGTAAAAAAGCAAAAATGCGTTTAAATATCACAGGGCTCTTAGTAATACAATTTTTGATCAAAGAAAGCTTGAAAGCCATCTCACCATCGCCAAGGTGACCCTGATCGAGATGGTCCTACACTGTCTAATATTAAAATCTTACCATGTGGCAAAGTTGACCTCAATGTGTAAGGGCAGACAAAAGGACCAGGTCCCGACCTAAGGACACAAGCCTGGGGAAGCTTTTAAATGTGATTTAAAACTCAAGAGGGTGAGGCCACACCCTGACTTGCACAGAATGCAAAAATACAAAGAAAAAACACACAAATATTGAGCTTAGTTAAAGTTGGTATACATGCAGCATATAAATCCATGCTGGTTGTCAGCTATTATATTATTATCTACAATTTATTTCTGCAGGTCATTTCTTATAACGCCCTCAAAAACTTTGCACACTACTGATGTCAGGCTTACAGGACGGTGGTTGCCTGGATCCACCGTCTTACCTTTCTTTAATATTGGTACCACGTAAGCCATCCTCCAATCCAATGGCACCAACCCTGTTACGAGAGAGTCTTAGGCCTCTTTCACACTTCAGTTTTTTGCATCAGTTATAATCCGCCAAAAAGGCGGACAAGCGGATCCGTTCTAAACTGATGCGAACGGATGGCACAGGATCCGTTTTCAGACGGATCCTGAAAATGAAGAAATTTAAAGGAATCGCTGGCCGGGAAGGAAGGGAGAGAGAGAGAGAGAGAGAGAGAGAGAGAGAGAGAATGAGAGAGAGAGAATTTTTGTCCGGCACCCAGAAAGAATTTCGGGTTAAATGAGTGTCTGGAGGATCCGCCAGAGAAAAAAACGTTACAAGCTCCGTTCTGAAATCTTTGAGGATGGTGACGGACAGCAACTTTTGGCGGATCCTCACAAAAAACGGATGCAACGGACAGCAATCCGTCACAATCCGCCATTAATGCAAGTCAATGGGAAAAAAACGGATCCTCAAAAAAAAATTGAGGATCCGTTTTTTTTCAAAACCTGGTGGATTGTGACTGATTGTAAAAAACGGAAGTGTGAAAGAGGCCTAAGAATATGAGATATAGTGGTATGTCAATTATTGAGCTCAATTCCCTCGGTATCCATGGATGAATGCCATTTGGGTCAGTAGATTTATCAATGCTTAAATTGCTCAGACATAGATGTAATGTTCTTATTTTTGTGCTAAACTAGTTACATCAAGTTGTGAATTTTGATTTTTCCTTGTTGAATGATCCCTGTAAAAGACAGTTCATTGGTGAACACGGGTGAAAAGTGCCTGTTTAATATCTCAGCCTTTTGTTTATTTTCTGTAATTATCTTGTTATTGTCATCTTTTAAGGGGCCAATACCATTTATTTTTTTCTTTTTGGCATTGATGCATTTATAAAAAAAAATTGGATTTATTTTAATGTTGCTGGCGATTTGTTTGCTTGATTTCTTTTTTACATTTCTTATTTAGATCTTTATACTCCTGAAATGCTATTTCAATATTTTTGGCTTTTAAGATTTTGAATGCCCTTTGTTTTTGTTTTATTAAACTTTATACTGTCTTAGGCTACTTTCACACATCAGGTTTTCGGCGTCAGGCGCGATCCGGCATCGTGCCGGAATGCCGGATCCGGCAAATGTTTTGTAAAACCTGATGTGCCGGATCCGGTTTTGTGCCGGATCCGTCTTGTTCTTGACCGACAAAACCGGATCCGTCTCATCCGGTTCATCCGTTTTTCTATCCGTTTTTCGACGGATTACGCCGGATCCGGTTTTTAAAATTGACCCTTGTGGCCCCTCAAGGCAGAGTACACTGGCAGGATGACAGAGTGTGAAAGATTTGTGCCCTAACCAAACTTGTGTACCTTCTGGACCAACAGTATATACCTTTGCCAACCAAAGTTGGCTATCTTGTCATGGTCTACTATTTTTAGCTTTAGGCCACAGGTGTGTACCTGGTTGTGTTTTATGCAAAGTATTTCACCTTTTAACAAAAGTTGTGTACATTTTTAGGAAATCACCAACAATAAACACAACTTTTTAGGTGAAATACTTTGCTTCAAACACAACCAGGAACACAACTGTGGCAAAAAGCTAAAATTTACCCACAGTTATATACCTGGTTTTGAATACCTTTTTACCTTTGAAATACCCTGTATTTAACCTTTTTTTTAAACATAGTTCGCCGCAGAAAGAAAAGACAGACAACCATTGTGAAACGATAATTTAACTTTTATTTAAAATTTTTTTTTTTTTGTAAAATGTTTTTAAAGTGCAAAAAACTTTTTTAATAAAGGTTTTAAACCCAATGGGCATTTTTATTAAAAAACACACATTACAAATCTGTGTAGTGTGGGGTGGAAATACTGCTGGAGGGGCTGCGGGACACTTCGACACTGGGTGTGTGGAGAGAGGACTGGGATCGTGGTGGGGAAGGAACAGTTAGAGGTGAAGGTGTGGAAAAAGCTACAGAATGGGTGGACATGTTGGAGGCAGAAGAGGTGGTGGGTGGTGGAGTGAAGGGTTGGGCAGGGACTGTAGGAGCAGATGATGTTGATGGAAAGTTGTATGGGGAAGGAGTTTGGTACGGGGAAGGAGTTTGGTACGGGGAAGGAGTTTGGTACGGGGCAGGTTGCTGGAAGTGGGGAGATGTCTGGTACTGGGGAGGTTGCTGGTACTGGTGAGGTTGCTGGTATGTAATAGGAGGGGGAGGATGGAAAGTGGCTGGAGGGGGTGCAGATGTAATAGGAGGGGGAGGATGGAAAGTGGCTGGAGGGGGTGCAGATGTAATAGGAGGGGGAGGATGGAAAGTGGCTGGAGGGGGTGCAGATGTAATAGGAGGGGGAGGATGGAAAGTGGCTGGAGGGGGTGCAGGTGGAGGAACTACAGTGGTGGGAGGTGGAGGTTGGGAGGTAACCTGCTGTAGAGCACCGTGGCACGAATGCATTACATGCATCTGCTGGGTAGGAGATAGTGTTGCCATGCGCTCCACAACAGACCTGAAAAAGGTGTGGTTTGGCGAAGATCTTGCTTCTGAATGCATGGTTTGCAGAAGTGTCTTCACCTCCAGAATGCTGGAGTTGATCTGCTGAAAGCCTGCGGAGATTTGCTCTGACAAGACTTTTAGACAGTTCTGGAAAGATGCATTCAGATACAAGAACTCTTGCACATAACTCTTTTCCTGACCCCTCTGCCGCTGCCGCCCAGTACCCGCAGGTGTACTAGAGGTGGCAGGGGCAGAAGGGTGGGGTAAAGGGAAAGCGATCTCCTCACCAGCAGCTTCATGTAATGTAGGCGGCCACGATGCTCCTGTGCTGGTGGATGGGACAGATGGGTCGAATGTGTGGGAAGGCTGGGAAGGTGCAGATGTACCGGGGCGGTCGAAGTGTCCCTCGGTGCCGGTCTCCTCAGGGATCGCCTCAGAAGGGTCCAATCGTGCAGGCTCCCGAGTGCTGCTCACCGTGCTGTGGAATAAAGAGAAAACAAAACAATTAAAATACTGACATGGTATGGCCCTGGCTGAAAAAAAAAAGTTACATCTAACATTTTTTTTCACATGTGGTGTGTAATATTTACCTTCTGGTGAGCATTGTTTCCCGGAGGAACGACAGGGCTTGTGCGTACTTGTACTTGCTCCTGCGTCCTCCAGATCCACTCGGGGCCCGCATCTCTTTATTGAACTCCTTCTTGAAACGAT
Source organism: Dendrobates tinctorius (assembly GCF_039654945.1). NCBI lineage: Eukaryota > Metazoa > Chordata > Amphibia > Anura > Dendrobatidae > Dendrobates > Dendrobates tinctorius. The sequence continues at coordinate 71,706,828 of NW_027361684.1, read as the reverse complement.
CCCTCACAGACCGCCACCGATTCACAATTCTGTTCCCTGAAACGAGAAAGGAGTGGTTAGTATACAACATCAGTGTTTCACAAACTCCAGTCCTCATGGTCCCCAGGGGTCATGTTTTCAGGATTTCCATAGTAAATAGAAATCCTGAACACATGATCCGTGGGGACCACGAGGACTGGAGTTCGGGAAACACTGGTTTACATCAAGCAACCGGTACTGTATATACTTACGCTCTTTAATCTGGGCCCGAACATCGAGGTCCTCCCAGCGGCCCACAAGGAGCGAACAGATTTCCTCCCAGAGTCGTCGGGTAACGATAAGGTCAGCGTGGCGGCGGTCAGCCATATTCCAGAGCGGCTCCCTTTGTCTGACGAGATCGATGAGGTGGTCCACATCGTGTCCTCCATCCTCACCATCAGAGTCAGGAGCATGCTGTGAAGGCTGTTAAAGAAAAAGACAAAAATAACATTAGCCTCCACAAAAGAAATGAAATAAAAAGTGCAAAAAAACAAAGCAAAAATATTTATACTTACACGCTGGTGACCGCCACGTTGCTGTCGCCGACGACCCTGGGAGGCACTGCGAGGACCTCTTGGCCGAGCACCAGATTGGGAAGACTAGAGAAGAAAACAAAAAAATGTTATGTCTTTGGATGTAGGCATTTGTTTGCTGTGTGTGGTCTGCAGAACATTGTTTTCTATGTGTTGTGTGTAGTGTGATGTTGTGTTTCTGCATTTGATGCAAAAAACTTACCAATTGTGAGCCCACTCCAGGTGTCTGTCCACCCCTTCCTTCTTCTTCTGGGAGCTCCTCTTCATCTTGTGATTCCTGTTTTGAAATAAAAGGCAATGAATAGACATATATTACAGAGATGATGGATTTTGGAAATAAAAACTTACCGTCAAACGCTGACGATGCGAGGGAGGGCTCCCAGAAGAGGATGTGCTGTCCTGTTGATGGCCAGACTCCATGGCTGTGGGTATTGCTGCTGCTGTTGCTGCTGCCAGTGATGCCATTTCTGCTGCTGCTGCTGCATCTCTTTGGCGGCTATTGAATAAAGAGAAACAAAGGGCCAATGAATATCTTGATATTCCATGGCCCTAGTTTGGAGGAATGGGGGATTTGATAATTACCGTCTCTCATCTGCTGCTGGACTCCCCTCCTCAGCATGTTCCATTTGCTGCTCCATTTGGGGTGGTGCTGATGGTGCTGCTGCTGCAGATGTCTGCTGCCTTCTCCTGCTCCTGGTTCTTGGCTTGGGTGGCATGTTGGGTGTGGCTGAGGGTCCCATTGTCTTGCTTTTATATATCTCCTGTGGGCAGAGCTACTGAGCATGCTCAGACCAAAAAACCGGATCCGGCCGCCGGATCCGGCTTTCGCCGGATCCGGCGCATTGCGGCGCTCATAGGCTTTCATTGTGTGAAAAAGCTGGACGCGCCGGATCCGGCGTGTCCGGCTTTTTCGCCGGAGACAAAAAACGTTACAGTAGCCGTTTTTTCCAGACGCCAGATCGCGACACATTGCCGGATCCGGCGAAAACCGGATGAAACGCATGGCCATCCGGCGTGATCCGGCGCAAATGCAAGTCAATGGGGGGGAAACCGGATCCGGCATTGCATTTCGCCGGATCCGGTTTCTGTCAAAAGCGCCGGATCGCGCCTGACGGCGAAAACCTGATGTGTGGAAGAGGCCTTATTTATTCATAATGATTTCTATGTATTCCTTGACATTTTATTACCAGAGGTACTGCAGGATTCTAGCAGTTTCTCCTTAAAAATGCCACATTTATGTTCGATATCTCCAGCTACCATTTCTAGGAGCTACTTACAGTGTTTAGTTTTTAGTATATTTATTTTAGGCTTAGTATTTGAGTCGGACAGAGTGCTTTTGTTGGATATTATTCATTCTCACTGTTTGACAAGCTACTACATAAGGCCGGTCGCACTGCCAGCAGCAAGTTGAATCTATTATTAACCCTACAGTGTGTCATTTATTTTAATTTGTAGAATATTTCTTTAATTGCAGTTATAAATATTGAAATCAATATATCAGCAGATGAATGTAAAATAGAAGTGGTGAATTTGTACAGCACACATACAAATAAATATCAGTGGCCAGTATACCCAACTTACAACTGCCGAATAATGTCCAAATAGCTCATTGGCAGAAGCACCACACACTTGAAGGAAATGTATGGGGAAAAAATAAAAAGATGGGGAGTTTCAGGATCTGAGGTGTCAAATCCACAAGATATGCAGCTGAGGAGTACTCACTCCCCTGGTAAATTCCTATGTTTCTTTGCAATGATACATCATTGCTTCCCACTAATTTAATTTTTGTTCTCTACCCTCACCCATTGAACATAGGTGCTAGGCACTGAGCACAATAAATTAAAGACACAGTAATTTTAAAAATATTTTTAATGGTCAACTTTTGAATTTTTATTCAGTTTTATATTTACTACTTAATCATCAAATTTGCATTTTATTTATTTTATCCTTTATTCTACACCTTTGTTGTTATTATTATTGGCTTAATTCTAAGTGTTATTATGATTGACCTCTAACCTGACATAGACCCGGTATAGCATTTTTTTTCCAAAAACACAAGCTATTTAAAAAGTATTGAGTTTAGTTGACACACATAAGGTTTTTATCCTGAAAAAGGCGTCTTGTGTGACATTGAAAGGCGTTGACTGCTAAACCTGCTCAGAATAAACGATTTTAAAGAATTAAGATGACATCCTGGATCTTTCAGCAGCACAGGTTTGACACATATTTTCCTCCACTTGTTGAGCCTATGCAGCTAAAATAAGCAAATAGACTTGGAAGCAGGTTGATTTTTTATCCATTTGCACGCAATTTTTTTTTAAAGACAGAAGGATAAATCCCCCATTTTATGTGTAGATATTAGAGATGAGTAGATCAGTCAAAATTTGCATGATTCACATGAATTTTCTCAGCTCAGGAATTTAGAGAGACAGAGAAGTAAGGTTTTTGAACCATACTGGTTTCTGTAATATATATATAGGTATAATCCTCTGCTCCTATATTCCATTCAGTAATGGCATAAGAGTGCAGGACATGATTAGCCCCAAGCCTATTTTCACCATCCTGACCATGCCAAATTTTACAATTTTGGCCAGCGTCACTTTATGTGGTAATAACTCTAAACCGTTTCAACATATCCCAGTAATTCTGAGATAGTTTTTTGTGACACGCTGTACTTCATGTTATTTGTAAATTTTTGTCCAGATGATCTGCACTTATTTATGAAGATGTCAAATATTTGATAACAAATTTAAATTTTTTACAATTTTCCAAACTTTGAATTGTTATGCCCTTAAAGCAGATATTTGTACCACACAAAAAGAGAATACATAATATTTACCACATGTTTATAATGTTTAAACTTTTTTTATTAGGAAGTTAGAAGGGTTAAAAATTAATCAGCAAATTTTTTACAAAATTTTCAAAACCAATTTTTTTACTGACCTCATCACATTTGAAATGACTTCACTTGGCCTATAAGACCAAAAATACTCAAAATCGACATTATTTAAAAAAACGAAAATTTCTAAGTGCTCAAAACCACAATCAAGAAATGTATTAACCATTTAAGGGGCTTCACAGGAGTTAAAGCAACGTGGAAGGAAAAAATGTAAATGATGAAAAAGATTTTTCCAAGAAAAAGTTGATTTAGCCCCAAATGTATTTTTCCACAAGGATAACAGGAGAAAATGGACTATATAAATTATATTGCAATTTCATTTGAGTACAGCAATACCCATATGTTGTGGAAAACTACTGTTTGCACACACAGCAGGACTCAGAAGAGAAAGAGCCCTATTTGGCTTTTGGAGAGTATAATTGGCTGGAATAGTTTGAGGATGCCATGTTACATTTAAGCAGACTCTTGACATGGCAAAAAAGCAGAATCCCACACAAATAACCCAATTTTTTAATCTATATCTCTCGAGAAATTCATCTAGGGGTCTAGTGAGCATTTTTTAATCCTCAGTCGATTCACAGAATTGTATAAAAATTGGGCTGAGTAAATGAAAAATTACCATTTTTTCCACTGTAATGTTGCTTTGGCCCCAGGTTTTAAACTTTCAAAAGGGATAATAGGAGGAAAACCAACAGTACAATTTGTTGCATAATTTCTCATGACTGTAAAATACCCAATACATGGTTAAAAACTACTTTTGAGGTAAAGTGAAAAGTTCAGAAGAGAATATTGAAGTTCATATTTTGCTGGTAAAAGTTTAGGGTGCAGTGAGTATGTAGAAACCACATGTGCCTCACAGAATTTTATACCATTGAGCTGTGAAGAAAGAATAATTACATTTTTACCACTGAAATCTTGTTTTAGCCCCAAGTTTTTATTTTTTATAATTGTTAATAGGAAAAATGGACCTTAGAATGTGTTGGGCAATTTTTCTGGAGTGCACCAACACCCTACATGTGATTGTAAAATAATTTTTTGGCACAGTGGAAAACTCAGAATTAACTAGTGATGGGCCAACCTCTTGATGTTTGGGTCCAGCGAGCTCAGACGAACATTTATGAAAAGTTTGGTTTGAGAGCCAGAACGGTATCCGAACCCAAACCCAGACCCCATTCAGATTAATAGGTGACCCACATGTTGCTGATTACCACTGGTCAGAGAGCTGTGATTCCCATTCTGTCAGATGACAGTACAGCTTTTGTGACACGTGGTGACATTATAGAGTCTGACTTCTATACCAGGAAAGATCTTTGAACAAATTATTAAACAACATGTATGTCAATACCTGGATAAGAATGAAGTGATTAAACAGAGTCAGCATGGGTTTGTAACTAATAAGTCATGTCAGACTAACTTAATTTCCTTCTATGACGGTATCACTGATTGGTTGGATCAAGGAAATGCTGTAGATATAGTATATCTTGACTTCAGCAAAGCATTTGACAAAGTCTCTCATACAATCCTTATTGAAAAAATGATTAAGTATGGAATGGACAAGGCAACTGTTAGGTGGATTCATAACTGGCTTAGTGATCGGACCCAAAGAGTGGTCGTAAATGGCTGCACATCCAGTTGGAAGAATGTCTCAAGTGGGGTACCACAGGGCTCTGTCCTGGGCCCTGTATTGTTCAACATCTTTATCAACGATTTAGATGAAGGAATTGAGGGTAAACTGATTAAATTTGCTGATGACACAAAGCTAGGAGGGATAGCTAATACTAGAGAAGAGAGAGAGAGGATTCAAAAAGATTTAAATAAACTGGAGAAGTGGGCAGCAACTAACAGAATGGTTTTTAACAGGGAGAAATGCAAAGTACTACATCTGGGCAATAAAAATGGAAAAAGCATATATAGAATGGGAGGAATAGGGCTAAGTGACAGCACATGTGAAAAAGACTTGGGTATACTAATAGATCACAGACTGAATATGAGTCAACAGTGTGATGCAGCAGCAAAAAAGGCAAATGCAATTCTAGGATGTATTAACAGAAGCATACAGTCTAGATCACGTGAAGTCATTATTTCCCTCTACTCCTCTTTGGTCAGACCTCATCTGGAATATTGTGTCCAGTTTTGGGCACCACATTTTAAAAAAGACATCAACAAACTGGAGCAAGTTCAGAAAAGAGCGACCAGAATGGTGACCGGTCTGCAAACCCTGTCTTATGAGGAAAGGTTGCAGGATTTGGGAATGTTTAGTTTGCAAAAGAGAAGACTGAGAGGAGACTTAATAGCTGTCTACAAATATCTAAAGGGCTGTCACATTGTAGAAGGATCAACTTTATTCTCATTTGCACAAGGAAAGACTAGAAGCAATGGGATGAAACTGAATGGGAGGAGACACAGATTAGATATTAGAAAAAACTTTTTGACAGTTAGAGTGATCAATGAGTGGAACAGGCTGCCACGAGAAGTGAGTTCTCCTTCAATGGAAGTCTTCAAACAGAGGCTGGACAGACATCTGACTGGGATGATTTAGCGAATCCTGCTTTGAGCAGGGGGTTGGACCAGATGGCCCAGGAGGTCCCTTCCAACTCTATGATTCTATGATTCTATGATTCTATGATTCTATGAGATCACCGCTGGTCATTACAGCACTTCATTCTTCTTTGGTTTTCAGCCTTGACGGTTGTGTCATGGCATCATCCAGGTTGTAAACCACATATGGGAGACATGGATTACGGTGTGGGACATCTTTACTGCAGACAGGTGAGGGATATGGCTGGTTATTATTTTTCTTTTTTTACAGGAGATAAGGGCTTCAAAGGAATGGGCATAAGGTGAGTATTTCTGTTGTTTATTCGTATCTGTTTTTTTTACAGGGGACAATGGCTTCAATGGAATGGACATAAGGTATGTATAACTGCTGTTTTTAAACAAATTTGTAAAACGGTGTGGATTTCTATTTCAAATAAAGGACTTTATTCTGGATATTTTTTATTTACATATGACTATGGGGTTAGTAATGGATAGGCTTCTTATAGATGCTTCTCCATTACTAACCTTTGGGATTGATGTCACCAGACAATACAAAGGTGACTAGAGATGAGCGACTTTGCCTTTTTTAGGGTCAAGTCGGGTTTCATGAAACCTGACTTTCTCAAAAGTCGAGTTGAACGAAATCGGGCGACTATCGGGAAAAGTCGACGGTCCGACTGAAACAAGAAACCCAATGCAAGTCAATGGGGAAGCAAAGTCAGCAGGGAGTGGAGGACAGTAAATTAAACACGATCGCGGTGTACCGGGGGTTAAAGGGAAGCATCGGCAGGGAGGGGGCTCCCTCCGTGCTTCCCTGAGCCCCCCAAGGCAGCGCAATGT